>NC_069659.1:236550378-236853409 GCF_027244095.1 Hemicordylus capensis | reverse complement strand
GACACATGTTTAGCCATTCAAACAAAAACCATGTACATGTGTACAGTCATCTGTATGTATGTACAAGGTCTGAACAGAGTTATGCTGTTGGGCAGTTTTGTTAAGGTGCAACATAAACTGAACATATTACAACTGGAATTTTCAATACTGGCCTATAAAACTGCTTTTATAATATACTGAGTGCTGACGTTTCAATTTCAAATGAATCAAATTTCCATTTCTTTTACACAACATTTATTTCTGCTGAATATCAATGCCTTGGTTCTCTTCATTTTTGTAATATCCGTCAATCCTAATTCTAGCTTTAATGGTGTGTTTATACCACCTAGATTCTTTCTTGGAGGAGAGGCAAGCTGTTCCTCCTCTTTGAAAGTTTTTGTGCTACTCTTCATAGCAACGCTCACAAAGAACAAGAGATCTCTGAGTTAGTATGTGTGAAACCCTCCCCCGCCCCGCCGCACAGGCAGGTGTGCTTACTCATGAGTATGTCTGCTGCAGGCAAAGTCTCCAGCCTGGTGCCTGAAATGAAAGGTCAGATGAGCCTTCCCCAGCAAGATTATTTGCCTCAAGGAACAGCTTCTGCCTGTTGCTGGAGACTTTTCTTTGATACAAAACGGCTGGCTGGGAAGGATCTCCACCTGTTTCGAGCACCAGGCCAGAAAGAGTCTTTCTCAACCAGCAACTCTGTTCCCAAAGAAAGAAGCAACATTCCTCAAACACTGCAGGGAAGTAACAGCATCCATGACAAAGGAGTTGCTTTCCTGCAATAAAATCCAGAAGTGGAGCCATAACAACCACTTCAGAAAAATCTTACTAGTTTTTATATTTTGTCCATCATTTCAGCATCTAATAAATGTAGGCCAATAGAAAAGCAAAACTAGATAGCAATTTAGCTGATTTTCTTCATTAGTGTCCAATGAAAGTGCTGAAAAGAATTGACCATTCACAGTCCAAAGGCAATTTACTACCAATCATTCCCCAAGTGCTGCAATTCTAATTTCAGAATCTCCATATTTCCAAGGAAACCAGTCTATGAAAACAATGGTGGCGGGAGTGGGGAATTAAAGTTAGAAATGCTCCTGATTCTGTAATCTCTGTGGCATTCACAGTAAGTATCCCTTTGAAAGGTTCTTATGTCAGTCGTCTAGGATACACAATGGATTTTACCTTGAAATCATTAGGATTAACCCAAGAAGTTCACTGTGTTCAACTGTGTATTCTTTAGCTAGAAGGCATGCTTTGAGTACTCAGCAAGATCTGACAAGAATGCATATACTGTATTTCAGTTCTAAATCCTACTAGCAACAAAAAAAGCCATTATGTTTTTTCAATTCTATTTATTATTCGCTTACAATTAATGCCCTGTAATTCAGTTATTCACTAGACAGTTTAGAAGCAGCTCTTTCGAAGACAAGGCTCAGACCAGGAGAGGCAGCAAAACTTTTGTTTTCCTTCCTAAAGAAGCAAGCAAGCAAGCAAATACATAAATCAACAAGAAAACAAGGGGGAAAGGACAAGGTAAGTTTGTTAGAGCTAGTCTTTTCTAGGGTTTGTTTTCTGGCTGGCAAAGGTTTTGTTTGTGACATGGCAGTTTCAGTTGTACCTAGAGAGGCAGTGGACAGGGATTAGCTGCAGGTGAGTCACACAGCTGGTGGGAAGGGCTACATTCCTGAGAAGGCTCAGTTTGGAAACAGCTCTTGAAAAGACTAGGCTCAGACCAGGGGAACTTTGCTACCTGAAGCTTTGTGAATAGGAATTTGCTAACCGATATCAAAGGAGTTTTGTGTGGAGTTTAGGGTATGGGGACCTGAGTCCTCCTAGATGCACTGGACTTCAGAAGAGAGAGCGTCTCAAAAATGTGGTGACTGGTAAAAAGGAAACTGAAAGGAAAGGTCAGGAGGGTCAAATGAGTCCAGAAAGCATGGGACTTATTTAAAACCACAATACTAGAAGATCAGTTGGAATGTATACCAAGGAGGAGAAAGGTACCTGAGGACAACAGCATGACTAACAAGTAGAGTTAGGGAAGCTATAAAAAGGAAAGACAACTTCGTTCAGAAAATGGAAGTCCTGTCCAAATGAACGGAAAGAAGCATAAACTCTGGCAAAATAAATGCATGGGGACAACAAGGGATGCAGAAAGAGAGTTTGAGGAGCATATAGCTAGAAATGTCAAGGGTAACAACAAAAACTTCTTCAAAATATCAAAAGCAGAAAGCCTGCAAGGGAAGCAGTCAGATCGTTAGGTGAGGTGGGTGTGAAAGGGATCACTAAGGAGAATAAGGAAATTGCAGAGGAACTGAATGAGTTTTTTGCATATGTCTTCACAGGAGAGGATACATCAAGTCCGGAACTTAGCTTCTCAGGCTTGGAGGCTGAAGAACTGGGCCAATGTGAGGTGATGAGAGAGGATATTCTAAACTGCCTTGAGAAACTAAAAATTAAGAAGTCGCCTGGACCAGATGGCATCTACCCAAGAGTTCTGATGGAACTCAAATGTGAAACTGCTGATCTCCTAGCAAAAATATGTAACTCTGTCCCTACAATCAGGCTCTGTACCAGAGGACTGCAAAGTAGCTAATGTAACTCCCATTTTCAAATAGGATCCGGGAAACTACAGGCTTAACTTCTGTGCCAGGTAAATTGCTGGAAAGCACACTTAAGTACAAAATTGTTAAACATACAGAAGAACAGACCTTGCTGAACGAAAACTAGCATGGCTTCCACAAGGGCAGTCTTGCCTCACTAATCTTTTGGAGTTCTTTGAGAGTGTCAACTGGCATGTGGATAAAGTGATCCGGTTGACATAGTATACTTGGGATTTCCAAAAAGCTTTTAATAAAGTTCCCCACCAAAGGCTTTTGAGTAAACTTAGCAGTCATGGGATAAGGGGACAGGTTCATGTGATTCATAAATGGATTGGTAACTGGTTGAAGGACAGGAAACTGAGGGTAGGAATAAAGGGACAGTTTTCACAATGGAGTCAAGTAAGAAGTGGGATCTGCCAGGGATCTGTGCCAGGAATTTTAGGACCAACAAAAGGATGTACTTTTTCACACACTTTGTAATAAATCTATGGAATTCTGTGCCACAGGATGTAGTGGTGGCCACTAGCCTGGATGACTTTAAAAGGGGTGTGGAGAAATTCATGGAAGACAGGTCTGTCAATTGCTTCTAGTCTGGTGGCTATAGGCCACTAAGGGTGTGCACAAAACTACCTGGCCTGGTTTGGTTCAAAACAAATTTGAACTGCACCGGGTCAGTTAGGGTCCACGGAGGTTTCCCCTCCCTTCATCGGCCTTTGTTTTTCTAAAAGTCACTCGGTTCAGTGTCTTTGGCCCTTTCCAGGCCTATTTCCTGGCATAGCCCCTGGTGGCGCAGTGGTAAAACTGCCGCCCTGTAACCAGAAGGTTGCAAGTTTGATCCTGACCAGGGGCTCAAGGTTGACTCAGCCTTCCATCCTTCCGAGGTCGGTAAAATGAGTACCCAGAATGTTGGGGGCAATATGCTAAATCATTGTAAACCGCTTAGAGAGCTCCGGCTATAGAGCGGTATATAAATGTAAGTGCTATTGCTATTGCTATAGGGGCCATTTCGGAGGCCGCCGCACCAGGCAATCGGCCCGGAAAGGTCCAAAGACACTGAACCGAGTGACTTCTAGAAAAACAAAGGCCAATGAGGGGAGGGGAAACCTCCGTGGACTCACCACCACCTTGAAGAAGCCCCCTCCCGAGGGGTTAAGTTAAAAAAATAAAAAAATCAACGAACCCCTGAACTTTGGGGGTGTGTGTGTGTTCAGTTCAGGGTCGACCTGAACCGGGGGTGTTTGGGCTCAACCCTGAACCTTTGAACTGAACCGATTTGAGGTTGAACCGGTTCAGATTCAAGCCAGTTTGCACACCCCTATAGGTTGCCTCCAGCCTCAAAGGCAAAATGACTCTGAATACCAGAGTTGCAGAGAAGCAACAACAAGAGAGGGGGCATGCCTTTGGGCTTCTCAAAGGCATCTGGTGGACCACTTTGTGATACAGGATGCTTGACCAGAGAGGCCCTGGGCCTGATCCAGCAGGGCTATTCTTATGACAGTGCAAATCGGAATGCAACTGAATGAAACTCAAGCCGCACCTTTTCCAGGGGTGCTAACTCTTGTTTGAGGTCTTCTAGCCGTCCAATTAGTTCCTTCTCTTTATTCAGCTGGTGTTCCTCAATACCCAGTGTGGTGTATAGTTGCTGAACCAATGTCTTCACATCATTCAGCGTGGTTGCATCTTCGTGGCTTAAGAGATCTAAAGAAGCAGAAGGCCCTTTTAGTATTCTGTTCTTCACAGTGGTTATGTTTCCAACAGCCGATCAGAACCAAAGTGACAAATCTGTTCCATTTTTGCATATAAATGTACACAACCAACTGAACCATACCACCCTGCTCTCAAACAAAGGCTCATGCAAAGACTACCATTAATGGAGCGATACCCACTACAGACAACAATGTACTCTCAAGATACTACAACTCAAATGCTAATCCAAAATGCTAATCCAAAAACACAAGTTAGTAATTTCCTTGTACTTGCATCACCTATGATAAAAATGTTGTTTCAGCTACAAACACTCTACTGTAAAATGTAGTTTTACAGAAAAGTACTACTGAAATGTAGCTTAAATTTGAAACTCTTTCAGAGTATAATTTTACTCTGAATAGTAAGTAAAATAGGCATGCTTGCAAGATTGTATTCTTCCCTGCTTCCCCTAGCTCAGGCCCAATCCTATAGGTCCACCTGATACCAGCAGAGGTTCCCCATAATCTGCATGCATGCTGCTACAGCGCAGCCTAGGAAGGGAATGAACATGGCAAAACCTTTCAGAAGTCTGTGCTTAGTGCTCACACTTCATGATTCAGCTGCTGCCTGGTTTAAATAGATTAAATGTAGCTATAGCAGCAGTAGTGTGTGAGTGTGTTTGTGTGCGCGCGCGCATAATCAATTGGAATCAATTCAGTATGAAATAGAGGATGCACTTACAAGTTAAGCAAGGCAATGAAGCCAACTCCTACCTGACAACATTTCACACTCCATGCAGACCATATTCTTTCAATATTTTAATATATAAGCTTGTAAGTATTTAAAAAAATCAAATGTTAAAGTTGCTAAAATTAGTGTACATTCCTTGCTGTATTTCCACCTTAAAATGAGGTATTATACATTTTGTGAAGACAATGCAAACTAAAATATATAGAACCTTGCATGCAGTAAATTTCAGCACATAAATCTTCAGGCTTAGCTTGCCTTTGTAAGTCTCAGTGATATCTACAAAACAATCCAAGTTTGACAGACATGAGTTGAGCAGACATCAGTTCAGCAGTTACACAAACAGTGGGCAATGCTCACATACTGAGTCAGAATAATATTTGAACCACACCAACACCTACAAGATCCAATCCTTCATATTAATATGCTGAAAAAAGCCAGAGAAGCTTCTTGTATAATATTGAATCATACATGGGTAAAGAGAGACAGAGCTGGTACATGTTAACCTTTCTGCCCAGAATCAGGTAGTATTCAGCATCACAGAAAACAGTCCTATTCTCACAATACTTTATGCCATGAAGGAAAGTCACTTTCTTTGCACATCTACAGGACCCGCCAATGCTTAAGAGATAGCCAGAATATATAAACCAAATGAAACCAACGTCTTTCCTCTGTCCTGAAAAAGCTTTCATATTTAGACACAAGTAACATAACCTCTAGACTGTGTCTCAATATTAGAAGAAGATTCAGAGAATTGCAGGCTATTGCCCTGATCATTTCATAGCCATTATCAGTGCCTCCATACCTATCTCATCCTTGGGTATTAAATGGACTTTCAAAACCATGCAGGGGCTTGAAAGTGCCTTTGCACTATTATATATAGCTTTGTTTATGGTCCAGGTTCTTGTGTATAGATAGAAGGCAAGGGCACACTATCTGTCTGCCTTCTATTCAAGTCTACTGCAAACAACTCTTTGTTTCAGAATAGTGGCTGGCATCCTGACTAATGAAGCACATGGATAACGAAGGGCTATGGGGACATGACTGGGGCTCATGTGCAACTCAGCCCCCACCCGCCTCTTTCTCTGGCTTGTGCAATAGCATGCAAGCGTCCCTGCTCGTCAACACTCTGGAAGTGCTCTGGAAGAGAGGAAGCACATCACTGAGGCTCAACAATGTATTTCCTCCCTTCTGTTCCTCCCTCGCCATATGTATTTTCTACCCCCCCCCACCCCCACCATCTATCCCAGTTTTGCACAGAATGGAGGAAAGGTACCACTTATGAATATTGTCTTAGATTTACAGTGGTCAAGGGCATAACTAACTTCTAAGTGAATACACAAACAAGGCATTACAAATCAGGAGTTGCCGGCCTAGTTCCAAAGACAGTAAGTACGTGTTTAGAGACCATAGTGCACAAATGAACACAGCCTAGGTTCATTTCAAGGAGCATAAATGAATTTGTTCTATAAAACAGATCCAAGGCCTTATGGATATCACTGCTTGTTGGCATACATATTAACACCAGCATTACAACACAACTGCTGAAACTGTATTTATTATCAAAGTCTAGTAGCTATGGGTTGCAGTAATAACAGCTATGATGAATACTCTTTCAACCATTTTGAAATGAACCATTTTTGAGTACTCACTAAACCACTTACCACTAGGTAACTATCTCTGGTATCAACTTCTATAGAGGAGTGTGTGAACATCCAATACCTCTGCAGTCACTAGGGTAATCTTACTAATTGTACATTGGATGGAGATATAAACATTCCTCAAAGCATATGCATGTAAGTGATTCTAAAAAAACTATTCAAGTACCTTCTACGAGAGAGAAGCTACTTAAGAAGAGCAGCAGTGCTCAAACATTAAGACAGTGATGACAAAATAGAAAGGAGGCAAGCAACCAGAAAAAGGTGATCACCTAAACCTAGGACTGGCCCAAATCTTCATAGCCGTTCTTCTTCAAACACTCAGATTTGTTCAATAAACAGTAAGACTAGTCAGGTCATCTCTAACCAACAGAAAATCTTTTCTGTGGAGTGGGTGTTCCTCATATTGCACCATTTGCCACTTATTCAAAATGAAGCCCTTTTAACAGAAACTATGACTTTTTAAAGAAAAAAAACCCACGGATGAGAAATGTGAATGGAATATGAGTGGGTGTGAGTGCATGTGTGTCAGAAAAAAACTGACTGAAGACTTAGGAAGGGCACACTAAATAGGGCATATACCCACAAACCTATCTACCCTATAAACACTGGAGACTTGGAGGTGGTACTTCAACGTTTTCTTTTACACCTACACACTAGGATCAGAGGCAGCATGCTCACGTGCAAAATCCTGACCACACAGTTTTGCAGAAGATGAACCATCAACTGTCTTGCCCACCAAAGATGAAATCACTGTTTTTAAAAACTGATAGATGAAGAGTCTTCCTGAAATCTCCTGGAAATATATCCAAATTGCATGAAGTCGTTACCTCTCTTTGGTGGTCGGACATGATAAGTCAAGTCATTAATTACTAGTTTGAAATCATCAAGGAGTAGAAGATCTATGCCTGTTGAGGAGGCCACACGTGTCCCATCTGTAAAGGGAAATGGGAACAGAATTGAGCTGGAGAGCATTAATGTCTATGAACTGTGTTCCAGTGCAATTAAATATACAAAACTTGGCAAATCTAGTATGCTTCCAAGTTGTGAAACAAAGCTTTTCCAGATTCCTAGTCATCTTGGTATTCAGAAGGCCAACTATACATGATGGCTGCACACCCATGTGTTAGTATGCACTGCCATATTTGTATAAAGAAGGGTAGGTGGTTAGGGGTTGATGTTTTAATAATAGAGAAGCAGCGGATGGGTCTGCTCAGCCCAATCCCTGCCTACTCCTTTCCAAGTTGCAAAGTTTCCTTCCCTGCCATTATTTCTCCAGGTCGTGCCCTGAGATGGGAAACATATGCTTTACTAGGAGAAAAACAGCTTGAGAGAAGGGGCTGCAACCATCACGTGCACTTAGCCCCTCATTTGGCCATCTGACCTGGTCATCACAGTAGAGATGTGTAGGAACTGGTTTGGTGCCTCCTTTGGGGCAGGGTCCTCATCTGCTCTGCTGCCGCCCCGCCCCTCTTCCAGGCGCAATGCTCGCTCTGGCAAAGGCACAGGCTGCAGGGAACAGTACCTTTGTTAGAATGAGCACTGCACCCAGAAAAGAGGCAAGGCAGTAGTGAAGCAGGTAAGGACCTGCTTCTGAAGGGAACCGCTCCCTCATACCCACACCAATATGAGCCATTCATGCACATCCCTAAATCACAGTTTGTGGTGAAATAATATTCAGAGTTCTGCACTGTCGCTCTCACTCTCCAGGAACTACATCAGATGACACCTCCTCTTACTCAGAACTGACTTACGTAGGCCCAATAGTATGCAGACGTTTGAAGTGCATAGAACAGGGCAGTGAAATGTAACTATTTGGCAGCTGTAGTGAGAGTAAAGACCAAACTAGGCGAGACATTAAATATGTATTACATTTCTATACTGCCACTCATATGTTATTGACATTTACTTTAAACTAGACAAAGTAAAACGAACAGCCATGTGGGGGCTTGATCCACTTCAAAATCTTGGAAGTAGGAAGTGTTTAACAAATTGTACTTTTGTGAGTGGGGA
Source organism: Hemicordylus capensis (assembly GCF_027244095.1). Classification (NCBI taxonomy): domain Eukaryota; kingdom Metazoa; phylum Chordata; class Lepidosauria; order Squamata; family Cordylidae; genus Hemicordylus; species Hemicordylus capensis. The sequence goes on along the minus strand of NC_069659.1, from coordinate 236,844,717 downwards.
GATTTTTGACAGGATAACAGTACAGAAGAAAATGGTTCAACACTCTCAACTTCTGTGCAGTCCAAATCTAGATCTGGCCTTTCCCCTTTTAAAGTAAAAGCTGCCTTTTACTTTAAAGTAAAGATCAGACTGTACATTGATGTCTCTAATGTCTTATTTAGTTTGGCCTAAGTAATTCAATAATGCTACATTTTATAATAATCTCAGGTAGAAAGCAGAGTGAACTACAACACATTTATCATCTCAAAAAATAGTCAGCAGTGGTTCATTGTTATCAGAACTCAGACTTCTTGTATTAAATAAGCGTAGACATTACAAATCCTGGGCATACCTATTTAAAACCTTGTCAAAAGGTTGATGCACTTCTAAACAGAGTGTTCTCCTTTTCTTCAATCTCAACAGTTGCACAGATTTGCAAAACTAATGCAATCGTCCTAATCTATGGTGGTGTTCATGTCAGTCTGACAAGCGGCTTTGGTTTAATGTCATTAAATGTAAACTAAGGAGCTGTAAGCAAGTTAGCAAGTGCAGAATAACTCTGTACTGAAGGAGTTCATCCGATTGCTTCAGTAATACCTGGCGAGTAAATTGCAACCCGGTCAATTCCCCGGTCTTCTGCCTGTAGTTGCCGTAGAAATACTCCAACAGAGTCTGAGATAGGCTTAAGTGTAAACTGGCAACGTTCACGGCGGGATGGAAGATTCACAGATATCACAGGCAACCCGTTTTGGTAAACCACTGTCACATCTGGGGGGGGGGAGGAGAAAAAAATTAGTCCGTCAAGGCAGATTCTGTGCCAGGTACATCATATAATGGAGAAAATAAGAATCTCTATATGAGCTTTATAACACACAGCATGCCTTTCTGAAGTTGAGACACACAGCCACAGGAAGGATCCTAGATTTATTCAGACTGCCAATGTCTGGATTCTGCCTCCAACCCCCAAGGCTGGAGCTGGCTTGAAGCATTGTACATGTAAGCAACAGATATCTGTTTTGGTCAGTGTCCTGGTGAGTATTGCAGGGAAATCTCTCTAAATCCCACTCGCCCTTTGTTTGACAATTCTTACATGGAGCCTCACTGTGGCCTCTAGGCGTTGTCCAAACATCATAGGAAGCTGCATTCTACTGAGTCAGACCATCTAGCACAGTATTGTCTGCACAGACTGGCAGCAGCTTCTACAACTTTTAAAACATTTAAACTTCTAAAAAGTCTTTAAAGACGCACCCAGGCTTTTAACTGATTTTTTTTTATTGTTTTAATGTTGTTTTTAGAATATTGTTTTAAAATTTTAAATTGTTGTGTTTTAAATTTCTTGTTTTTGTTTTTAATTAATGTTTTACTTTTGTTTTTATCTTGTTGTAAACCGCCCAGAGACGTAAGTTTTGGGCAGTATAAATTATGTTAAATAAATAAATAACAAATAAATAAATAATACAAGGCTGCAGGCAGGAATCTCTCTCAGCCCTCTCTTGGAGATGCCAGGAAGGGAACTTGGAACCTTCTGTATGCAAGCATGCAGGTGCTCTTTCCAAGAGCAGCCCCATCTCCTAAGGGGAATATCTTACAGTGCTCACATATAGTGTCCCATTCAAATGCAACCAGGACGGACCCTGCTTATCAAAGGAGAAAATTCATGCTTGCCACCACAAGACCAGCAATCCATCCTTTCAAGCATTTAGGAAGCATCTTCCTTAAAGATTAGGGCTCCTTACTGCAATATCTTTTGAACACAGTTCTCTGAGTTGGGAGTCTCTTTCTTCAGAAAAAGGAGCTACGCTTATTCCATAAGGATATAATGGTCCTTTGGTATGAACAAGGGATCAGACCAAAGATCAGTTCCACTGAACGCAAGAGCAGATGCTCCTCTGCTTCTGATCTTGGCCAAAGATGTACAAAGGAATGGTGCACACTCAATGTGTGAAAGGCCCTTCCTGGCAAAACCTAAACCCACCTGCAAACTTACCGCATTCCAATTCAGGCAGCAAGAATGTGTGTGTCTGCTTTGGCCAAGTGGCTCAGGAAGAACTGAACACATGTTGCCTCACCCATATCAGGCATTGCACTTTCACATGATTCACTGTGACTTAAATAAAAGTGGATGGGTCAGTCTTGTCCACTTTTTGAGAACAAGCTCCATTAGGAGAGAAGCCTTGAACTCAAGTCTGGTTGTCTGCTCTCATATTTACTAGAGATTTGAAGAGGGACACCTCTACTTTCTGAAATAAAGCATTTAACTGTTTTTCACATGTCCAAGCAGAATGCTCTCCTCCCTCCAGGATGAGAGTGGAAAAAAGAGCTTTCTGACAGCTTTTTTCTTTAGAGAAAGGGAGACATTCTGAGCTTATTCAGTTCTGGCTCCTTTGCGATGAGAGCCAGGGTGGTTGTTTTTGGGGGCTTCTGGCCTACAATTTTGTCCTCTGCTGTGGTTCGATAGGAATTTGCCTGTTCATTTTTTCTGCTTATAGTTGGTGTGGTTACTAGATCATGTGTTGCAACAGACTTCTGGAAAAACCTCTGTTTGCCCTAGAACTTTGAGACTACCCTGCCTCAGAAAAACGTATACCTAGGCTAAATGTCCTATCTTCAAACGAAGAAAATTTTACAGACTAGGCAAAAAGCTTATTACCCTCCTGCAACACACACTTCAGTGCAAATCACCAGAAAGATGATTATGTCGCTCTACAAATAAACTGGAGATACACAAAGCTATTGCAAGCATGAGCATATAGGCTTCCAACATGACAAACAGCTGTTCAACCATGCCACTAGATATGCTTCAGTTCACTAACAGCTGGTCCTATAACTCATTTGGGGAACTTACTAACAGCTGGTCCTAGAACTCATTTGGGGAACTTAAAATTACTATTCAATAGCAATTAAATTCTGTACCTAAAAAGCAGAGGTGGCCTTATAAGAACATCCCTGCTGGATCAGGCCCAAGGCCTATCTAGTCCTGCATCCTGTTTCACACAGTGGCCCACAAGATGCCTCTGAGAAGCCCACAGGCAAGAGATGAGGGCATGCCCTCTTTCTTGCTGTTACTCTCCTGCAACTGGTATTGAGAGGCATCTTGCCTCTGAGGCTGGAGATAGCTTATGGACCTGCAGACTAGTCAATGACAGACCTGTCCTCCATGAAAACCCCTTTTTAAAGCCATCTAAGCTAGTGGCCATCACCCCATCCCATGGCACAGAATTCCATAGATTAATTATGCATGGTGTGAAAAAGTACATTCTTTTCTTGGTCCTAAATTTCCTGGCCTTCAGTTTCATGGGACGACCCCTGGTTCTAGTGTTGTGAGAAAGGGAGACAAAATCATCTGTCCACTCTCTCTACTCCATGCATAATTTTATACACCTCTGTCATGTCTCCCCATAGTTGCCTCTTTTCTAAACTAAAAGCCCAAGGTGTTGTAGCCTTGCCTCATAAGGAAGATGCTCCAGGCCCCTGATCATCTTGGTTGCTCTCTTCTGCAACATTTCTAGTTCTACAATGTCCTTCTTAAGATACGGTGACCAGAGCTATACCACAGATTTGTATAATGGCATTATGATATTAGCATTTTTATGTTCAATCCCCTTTCTAATGAACCCTACAATGGAATTTGTCTTTCTCATAGCTGCCGCGCACTGAATCGACACTTTAATGAGCTGTCCACCACGACCTCAAGATCTCTCACCTGGTCAGTCACTGACAGCTCAGACCCCATGAGGGTATATGTGAAGTTGGGTTTTCTTTGCCCCATTATGCATCACTTTACACTTGATTACACTGATACAATTGCCATTTTGTCACCCACTCCCCCAGTGTGGAGAGATCCTTTTGGAGCTCCTCACAATCTGATGTGGATTTCACAGACCTAAACAGTTTAGTGTCATCTGCAAATCTGTCCACTTTACTGCTCAGCCCAACTTCTAGATCATTTATGAACAAGTTAAAGAGCACTGGTCCGAGCACAGATCCCTGGGGGATCCCACTTCTTTCTTTGCCCCATTGTGAAAACTGTCCACTTATTCCTACCCTCTGCTTCTTGTCCTTCAACCAGTTACCAATCCACACATGAACCTATCCCCTTATCCCATGACTGCTAAGTTTACTCAAGAGCCTTTTGGTGGGGAACTCTGTCAAAAGCTTTTTGGAAGTCCAAATATACTGTGTCAACCGGAACACTTTTACCCACATACCTGTTGACACTCTCAAAAGAACTCCAAAAGGTTAGTGCAGCAAGACTTGTCCTTGCAGAAGCCATGCTGGTTCTCCTTCAGCAAGGCCTTTTCTTCTATATTTTTGTCCTTAAGTATGCTTTCCATCAATTTACCAGGCACAGAAGTTAAGTTCACTGGCCTATAGTTTCCTGGATCCCCCTGGGATGCCCTTTTGAAAATGGGAGTTACATTGGCTACTTTGCAGTCCTCTGGTACAGAGCCTGATTGTAGGGACAAGTTACATATTTTTGCTAGGAGATCAGCAATTTCACATTTGAATTGAGAGCTGGTCTTGTGGTAGCAAGCATGACTAGTCCCCTTAGCTATGTAGGGTCTACCCTGGTTGCATATGAATGGAAGACTACATGTGTGAGCACTGTAATATCTTCATTTCAGGGGATGGAGCCACCTTGGGAAGAGCATCTAAGGTTCCAGGTTCCCTCCCTGGCATCTCCAAGATAGGGCTGAGAGAGATTCCTTCCTGCAACCTTGGAGAAGCTGCTGCCAGTCTGTGTAGACAATACTGAGCTACATGGACCTATGGTCTGACTCAGTATATGGCAGCTTCCTATGTTCCTATGACTTCCTTCAGAACTCTTGAGTGGTGCCATCTGGCCCAGACGACGTGTTATTTTTTCATTTTCCAAGACAGTTTAGAATGCCCTCTCCCGTCACCTCAAATTGGCCCAGTTCTTCAGCCTCGAAGCCTGAGAAACCTCACAATCTCAACATGTATAAGACACTAACCTAAACCAGAACGACATGTGGAGCATCAATGTCAGCACCCTTCACTACTCCCTCTATGTATAAGCCTCCCCCACTCATAACTTTGTGTGGGTTCCAAGGGATCCTGATGGGGTCATAATCCTAGAATTTTTGAGTTCAAAGGAACCTTGCAGGTCTTCTAGATCAACCAGGAAAAGAGAAAAGGTCAGTGCAGGGAGGAAGATGACGCAGCACTAACAAGTAAAAAAAGGGGGGGAAAGGGAGAGGGGATGAAATCCCAAAGGGGCTGACTGAGTTGATGATCAGTTTATTCAAGCCTGACTGACACATTTTGAGCAATATGCTCTTCTTCAGAGGCAAATGTATTTCTAAGGTTTTTCTGGGAATTATATCCTGCACCAGCAGGAAGTACTGCTGGTGCAGGATATAATTCCCAGAAAACCATTAGAAATACATGTGCCTCTGAAGAAGAGCATATTGCTTCAAACATATCTGGCAAGGTTGAATAAACTGATTATTAATTCAGTTGGCCCCTTTGGGATCTCTTCCCCTCCCTCTTTTGACTTCTAGTTCAACCCGCTGCTCAGTGGAGGAATCTGACAGATGGCCATCCAGCCTCTGTTTAATAACCTCAAGTGAAGGAGAGCTCACCACTACATGAGGCAGACTGTTCCACTGTTGAACAGCTCTGTAAGGATTTTCTCTTAATGTATAGCCTAAGTCTGCTTCTTTGAAATTTCAACCCACTGGTTCTAGTTCTGCCCTCAGGAGTAACAGAGTACAAGTCCCCTCCCTCCTCCTATACGAAAGCCTTTTAGATATTAGAAGACTCATGATATCTCACTCTTTAGCCTCTTTCTCCAGGCTGAAAAGTCCCCCATTATCTGCCTCTCTGCAAGTTGGTAACCTGATTTAGCAATGCATCATCCATGCATTCTGCTTGGCCAGATGGTCCAAAGTAAACTCCTGTGATGATATTGCTTCTCTCTCTCTCTCTCTCCACCCTGCCACATGCTTTTGACAGGGCTTCCATGCTTGGATTTATGGATTTCTACAGGTGAAACTCGGAAAATTAGAATATCGTGCAAAAGTTCATTAATTTCAGTAATGCAAATTAAAAGGTGAAACTGATAAATGAGACAGATGCATTACATGCAAAGCGAGATAAGTCAAGCCTTAATTTGTTATAATTGTGATGATCATGGCGTACAGCTCATGAAAACCCCAAATCCACAATCTCAGAAAATTAGAATATTACATGGAACCAAGAAGACAAGGATTGAAGAATAGAACAATATCGGACCTCTGAAAAGTATAAGCATGAATATGTATTCAGTACTTGGTTTGGGCCCCTTTTGCAGCAATTACTGCCTCAATGCGGCGTGGCATGGATGCTATCAGCCTGTGGCACTGATGAGGTATTATGGAAGACCAGGATGCTTCATTAGCAGCCTTCAGCAATTCTGCATTGTTTGATCTCATGTCTCTCATCTTTCTCTTGGCAATGCCCCATAGATTCTCTATGGGGTCAGGTCAGGCGAGTTTGCTGGCCAATCAAGCACAGTACACTGTATACTTTTCAGAGGTCCGATATTGTTCTATTCTTCAATCCTTGTCTTCTTGGTTCCATGTAATATTCTAATTTTCTGAGATTGTAGATTTGGGGTTTTCATGAGCTGTACGCCATGATCATCACAATTATAACAAATTAAGGCTTGACTTATCTCGCTTTGCACGTAATGCGTCTGTCTCATATATCAGTTTCACCTTTTAATTTGCATTACTGAAATTAATGGACTTTTGCACGATATTCTAATTTTCCGAGTTTCACCTGTATGCAGATGTATAAGTTCTTTTTGTATAATGCAACTTTCCCCTCCTTTAAATAAAAAGAAGGGGAAGAGAGGGGTGCTATTCCATGGCTCCTCAGTGGAGTGCTGCAAGGCTTCTTTCACCATCTTGAAAGAAGCAGAAAGATTCCATTAATACCACTTAGATTTCCGTTTGGGGTTTTTTTGCTTTATGCCACACAATGGCATTGCTAACATGCTACAGTACTAGGGCACATAATGTCAATCTTCTCTCCCTGGTAGGAACACTCTCCCCCAACTCCACCCCACACTTGCAAACAAAGAGCCCCAGCAACTACTCCTTAGATCCACAGCCAAGAGCTTTGTACTAACTGTGTGAAGAACTGGTGTTCCTTGAAGATTTTAACATCTGCTCACTATTAAAAGGCATTAAGCTACTAGAGATAGTAAGGTTACTTTATACTACAAACCTCACATCGATTTTTGCTGGTCAATCATAAACATTTTCTTGAATCCAGTTTTAATATACTACTACTGAAGATGCCCTAGTTTATCCACCCATATTTCACTTTGCAAAGCATTTCAGATTGTTTTCACCCAATAATCTTAAAATGTCAAGTTCTATGGACGTGCTATGATGATGAGACCTCGAAGCTAGAAATAGGTTGTGGTGTTGTTGTTTTTTAAAAGATCAGGGTATTTTAGAATGCCAAAAGGAAAGGACATTCTTGACCAATGACCCATTTAATCTTTCAGGGTTATGACAGGCATGTTCCAAAATGCATCTGAAGATTTCCTTCAGTAAGTAAGTGCGACAAGCACACATTCTACCACACAGAAATGGAACACACAACATAGGATATAAAGCCCCAAACATACACACAACATCTAGCCAGACAGATGGCAGCAACATTTCTGGCTCTTGGTTTTGGATCTAAAGAGCTAGCAGTTTATCTGCATGATCCAAGGATTGTTTTCCTTTAGTGGCCTCTAAGGATTTTTTTTTTTTTAAAATCATTATTCTGGGTAGTTGCCATTTTCAGCTGCATGATGTATTCACTGCCTTTTTTTGACAGATGCAGTGTTTCCATATCATTTTGTAGATTCCATTCTTGTGAGCAATCTCATTTCCATTTTTGGTTGGACAACGCTTGTCCTTAGAACTCCTCTGCTGAGTTCCCAGGACCAAAATGACCCACAAGCATACAGTGGGAGTGGAGATAATAGAAACCACAGCTGTTAAGGAAACTAGTAATGGAAGGGACCAGATACATTATTGACAGTGTGAGTGCATGATAGAGAAGTCTGAGAGTGCCATTTTAAGATCACATGTGCTTTCTAACCAATGTAAGTTTCATATTCAAAATTAAAAACTTTACCAGTTGTGAAACTGCCTAAGCAAAATATCCATTTCTATAACAGAAAGCGGGGGGGGGGGAGAAAATTTGAAATGAAAGGAGACGACCAAGCATAGTGATGTTATTCCACAAGAAGAAAACTTACTAACCTCCAAGGCACATGATTGACCTTGAAATGACAGCCCTAAATTAGGCAAGCAAGGTGATGATTTGAAAAGGAACGACAAGCACATTAAATTCACCTAGAACAGGTAATCGTGGAGAAAGATCCTTTGGGAAGTATGAAATGGGGGAGAAAGAGGGGAAGACAACTGACCTAGAAAACCATGCATTTTATATATTTTTGGTAATTTAGCAGTACAGAAAGACCAGGGCAGGCAAGGTGACCCATGAATTTCTTTCATAAAACCTTTTGAAAAACTGAACTGCCTATGACTATATAAACTCAGTGTCCAATGCTATAACTTCTATAAAGTGCCAAATTACATCCCTAAGTAATATACCCAACAATTTAAGCCTTTTAATAGAAACTATTGTTTATTGTACTCACCATCAGAGGGCACTACAGTACTGCAATAGACCACTCTCATGTTCTGCCATGGAGGAAGCCTTTGGTGTGCCTAGATGAAATGAACACAGCAAGACAAGATTTATTAATAAAACAGCAAATGCTGGGTTATTTCAGATGACCCATGCCAGGATACCAATCTAGCCACATCCTACTACCCACTGCAGGGAAGACAGCAAATCAAGACAACCTTTCAAGAGCAGTACCTCTTGTTGCCATCTGTCATTAAGTATGGATATTCTTCATGAGCCAAATTTCATGCCTTAGAAATTCTGCTCATCCTATATGGAAGGGAAAAGGAAATCATTCAGGACGCATGCAATCTTTAAGCAGCACTTTGGTTTAATATGGAACATTTATCTCCAAAGGTGGTGAATGATCGATAGATAGATAGATAGATAGACCAGGTCAAGAGCATATCTGGACGCATGCAATCTTTAAGCAGCACTTTGGTTTAATATGGAACATTTATCTCCAAAGGTGGTGAATGATCGATAGATAGATAGATAGATAGACCAGGTCAAGAGCATATCTAGCAAAGAAGAAATTAACAGTATGTAGAATAGAAGTGTTATATTCCTTTAGAAATCCTAGTCAGCATAACTGAACACATTGCTAAGTGCACCATATTTGAATGGGGGCAGGGAGAACGTCCATGGGATGGAAAGCGAAAGAGGGTTTATTGGGAAGTATTGATTAGTCTAGCTTCCAGTTTGGTTTATATATCATCAGTTACCAATTCATTTCTGCGAGCAATGATTTGTTTGAGCAAACCACACAGTGGAATTTACAAAAGCTGCTGGCAGCAGCATCACACCATTTTCACTCATTTGGTGACCGAACTTTAGTTTGCTCTCTTGGGAGGCATAGTGGCATAATACATAGCATGCTAGGTTCCTAAGAGTAAAGAATTACTCAGTGAAAACTCCCTACCCCTACTCCAATTACAATCCCCTTATCTGCTGCTTCTTGCAGCACACATACACCCCACTTCATTGCTAAACTTGACTTGCAGCTATTGTCATCTAAATCTTTAGAGAACATTAACACAAGTTACAAGAAGTTTTAAAAGTGAGGTACAAAGTTTACCATTCCAAAATGGTAAGCTTATTTGGAAGTGAGGGCCATTGATTTAAACAAGTGTTTACTTCTAAGCAAGTATGGTTTAGGACTGCAACTTTTTATTTCTAACATTCAATTCATGAAACTGCATTAATTGAATGAATGGAAACTTCAATTAGTTTTCAGGAAGTGTTAAAAACCAAAAGGTATTTATACTTTCAAACCCACATCTATAGCATTTCTAACAATGGACACTAGTGGAGAAATGTTGCCTTGGAACATGATTTATCTTTATCCAAGCCAGAGTCAATGCGATATCTTGAAATTTCCCATTTGCTTTTCTGTGTACAAATTAACACACAGCAGTGACCATTTTCATGACAAGGAAAAAAAGCATGTATTTGTTTCTAGTCACATAAGCATCTGCTGCAACGTTCCCACTTCAGATGTTAAACTGTTCATGTGAGCAGACCATTCATGTGCACAGTTAGATACAGGGATTAGCCAACTGCAATCTTGCCTGCAGTGACTCAGACTGGAGTTTTCCAATAGAGAGATTGTCCCATTATTTGGACTGCCAAGGAAAACCCTTTTGCTGGGACAGAAAGAGATGGACCAATTTATTCAGAAGACACCACTTTGCAAGTTGGAAACATGACTTCTCCGATTCCAATTCTTTTGTCCAAAGCTGTATTTTAAGGGGTTTGCTAAAGGATATCACAATTACCGTACTACCACATCAGATTTCTCATGGTTATATTGAGCTGCATGAGTTGAGATAGGTCAGATTTGACGTGAAACTAGCCTTTATTCAGCCCAAAGGCTCCTTGAAATGACATACCAGAGCTTCCCTTTATTCTAAACTCCATTTTGAGCATGCCTGACCTTACGTTTAGCCCTGTGAGTGTTACATACATTGGGTATAGGAAAGAATCACCCCCTTTGATAGACCTTAAATTCTGGTTCCCTTACATCCTGAAATGAAAACACAAAGAAAATTCCCTTCACCAGCTATACTTATCCAATGCAACCTATAACATCCAACTGAAAAACATCACAATTACAGTCCAGAAAAAGTGTCAGAAACAAAAAGCAAGAATTACTGAGATTGAAAAAGGATCACCCGCCCCCCCCAATGTCAATATTTTGTTGAACCACCTTTTGCTTTAATAACAGCCTTGAGTCTGTTGGGATACTTCTCTATCAACCTTGCACATCTAGACGGAGCAATATTTGCCCACAAATTCTTTTCCCTTTGCATTATTAGCCGGGAGATACAATGGTGTTCCCCTGGAAGAACGCTTCTGCAGATGCGGCAGTGGGGAAATAGAATCTATTGAGCATATTCTATTATCCTGTAAAATACATAGGCAATCGAGGGAGCACTTAATTCTACCTCTGGTCTGTAAACAGACAGACCGATCTGATGAACAACTTGTTAAATTCTTACTCTCTGATGAAAATGTTTTTAATTTTAACTCTGTAGCCAAATTTTGTTATATTGCTTTTAAGATGTATAATGAGAACCTATAGAGGTTTTTTAAAAATAAATTGTTCTGCTATTTGTATGCATGGATTGTTTTGTCTAGGACCGTAAATAAAACTTGACTTGACTTGACTACATACAGGTGAAACTCGGAAAATTAGAATATCGTGCAAAAGTCCATTAATTTCAGTAATGCAAATTAAAAGGTGAAACTGATATATGAGACAGATGCATTACATGCAAAGCGAGATAAGTCAAGCCTTAATTTGTTATAATTGTGATGATCATGGCGTACAGCTCATGAAAACCCCAAATCCACAATCTCAGAAAATTAAAATATTACATGGAACCAAGAAGACAAGGATTGAAGAATAGAACAATATCGGACCTCTGAAAAGTATACAGTGTACTGTGCTTGATTGGCCAGCAAACTTGCCTGACCTGACCCCATAGAGAATCCATGGGGCACTGCCAAGAGAAGGATGAGAGACATAAGACCAAACAATGCAGAATTGCTGAAGGCCGCTAATGAAGCATCCTGGTCTTCCATAATACCTCATCAGTGCCACAGGCTGATAGCATCCATGCCACGCCGCACTGAGGCAGTAATTGCTGCAAAAGGGGCCCAAACCAAGTACTGAATACATATGCATGCTTATACTTTTCAGAGGTCCGACATTCTTCTATTCTTCAATCCTTGTCTTCTTGGTTCCATGTAATATTCTAATTTTCTGGGATTGTGGATTTGGGGTTTTCATGAGCTGTACGCCATGATCATCACAATTATAACAAATTAAGGCTTGACTTATCTCGCTTTGCATGTAATGCGTCTGTCTCATATATCAGTTTCACCTTTTAATTTGAATTACTGAAATTAATGGACTTTTGCACGATATTCTAATTTTCCGAGTTTCACCTCTACGTTCACCCAAATATCTGCAACAGCTTTGTTATTCCCATTCTGATTAGCAACTATTCTAAGTTCTATATTGAGCAATTATTGCTCAATAATTCTAAATTCTATAAATTCTATACCGAGCAATTATTTCTTATTTCCAGTAACCTTCCTTGCCCTGACTAGCATGGTGCATGTGTTTGCTTGACAAAACCAGGAAAAAAGGACCATTAATTCTCTCTCTGCTTGGGTTCACATATTATTGAGCTAAATCGAGGCTGTGATGCCTGCTTTCATATCAAACACACTTCAAAAAAAGACCAAAACTATATTCTATTGTGTGGACAACACAGAGCTGTTCCTATCTAACATTTAGCTGTTTGCTGCAAGGTTGGACAAGGGTTCCTGCTTTCAAAACAGCAGCACAATGATGATATTAAGCAGCTATGGGTATTGTTCATGTTAACCATTTCCAAAGAGGGATGTGGGAGCTGGCCGTTGGGGCTTGAATCCAAACCGGATCTGAGCCGACACTTGGCCAAACTGCATCCGGCCTGGCCCTCGAGCCAGGTCACAAGCCGGGTTTTGATCCCCCTTTATAAGTACAGGGGATTCCCTAGCCTAAAGTGGGGGGCAGTGAAAGTGAAACCTTTTACCTTGGAAAAGGAGGTCCTGGGGATGGTGGAGGCAGCCATGGATGCGGTAGGGATGTGCACAGCCTTTATGGACCTCCGAACTGGTTCAAACCACGGCTAGTTCCACCGGTTTGATGGCAGGGGGTGGTGAAGCTTTAAGGGCAGGGGAGAATGCACTTACCACCGCCCCCGTTGCATTTCACCCGCCAGCACTCGGTTCCTTAAACATCCCCCGGGGCAGCAGCGTACCTTCTGCTCTTTGTTATGTTTACTGGAAGTAGTGGATGCTCCTGCGTGTGTGTGTGTGTGCGTGCAGGTGCATCCGCTACTTCCGGTAGGGGAGGGGGGAAAGTGGCAGGGGAGGGGGAAACATGGCGGGGGAAACATGGCGGGGGAGAGGGGCAAACGTGGCGGGGGAGAGGGAAACGCGGCGGGGGAGAGGGAGAGGGAAACATGGCGGGGAAGGTGGTAAGTCCATCCTCCCCTGCCCTTAAAGCTGCACAAACACCCCACCATCAAACTGGCCCCCACCAGTTCTGTTCAAATCCCTAGGATGCGGTAGACACATTGGAGGTGGCGGCTCCTCCCAGCCCGGACTGTCATTTGGGAGGCACACCTCCAATGTGTCTGCCGTGGCTGCTTCCACCATCCTCACACCTCCATTTTCAAGGTAAAAGATGGAGGTTCCATTTAGCATGAGTCAGCATTAAACAAACTGGATTGTGTGCGGAACATTAAAATAATGAGGTTTCAAGCCATTCTATGGCTGTATACATTAAGTGATAAATGCAAAGATGGGGGTTGTCTCTGAATACAAGGATGGGAATAATAGTTTTGGCACAGTACATTCTTCAAATCAATCCTTTGGCTTTGCCTTGAGAAAAGACTCACTGCGGCACACACAAAGAGGAACTGACTGCTCCTCAATTGTCCATTATTAGGTTCGGAGGGTTGTAGAATGAACTAAGAAAGGTTTGCCCAAGTCCTCTGGACTTCTCTTAATGTATTCTGAACCCTAAAACAATTTCCTGGTATGATGTACTTGGATTCGTCTCTCCTCATTTTGATTTGAGCACCATGTTCAACGATCAAATTCAGTAATCAAAATTTTACTTAAAAACTACAGGTTGTACAAGGTGACCTTAAGGTATAATTCCAGATCTCTGATATGCCTTAGCATATTATACCACTCATTCAACATAAATGTTGATAATATCAGGCTTGAATTCAAAGACTCCTCTCATTCTTGAACTTCCCTCATTCAAGATAAAATATATATTTATGAGCCACTGCTAATGAGAATAAGATAAAATAGATAAAATAGCAGAGTGACTAGATACATTGAACTAAATTAATCAACAACTCTTGAGTGTTGCCCCTGTTCTAGTGAGTATTCCCAGCCCACAATGCCATACAAAGCAGGCTCTGCTACAGTTTATTAAACCATAGTCTTCTTCAACCTGAGCAGTGTTGGATGGTTTTATTTTCTGATCTTAAGGGCAAGAGAATGTAACACCTGTGGTCTAACAAGTTTACAAGAATTCAGCAGAATAATGAAGTTTTGGAGCAAATGAATCTCAATGCTCATTCCAGACTTCACTGATTATGTTTCATAACCAATCATTTGATGACATTTAGCTAATAGCCAAAGCGTTCTGGCATTAGTTCAGGAAGCAATGCAGAATAATTACATCCAGGTTTCAACTGAAGGCATACGTTTTACCTTTAAGAGCATCTGGCGACAGAGCTAAAGGAAGGCAGGGCTTACCAGCATGAGAACAGAAAATTTCAGAAACAAGGATGTTCAATTTTTTTCATTCTTCAATCATAACTAAGCAACAATTGCCAATGACAAATCACGTTTACAATCACAAACCATAAATCATGCCTCTTAATACTTCTAAATCACAGCTTTTGCCCCTCTGTTCCTCTCCCATCCTCTTTATTCTCACTCCCCATGACTACGATGGAACAAAATGAAAGTTCTGTTTGCTTCCCCAAGCAATGTGAGTGGAAATGGGGAAAGAGAGATGGGAAAGGGAAGCATGGTACGAGAAACCATGTCCACCGCATCCCCATTTGTTGCTCGAACTCTTGGGCTCCAATCCAGAAATTCTGCTTGCAGTGGTGTAGGGAGGACACAGGTGGCCTATGTTCACATGGACAGCCCCCCTGCAGTGGCATGACCCCTACCTCTCCCAATGGTGGTGTTTGTGGCGGTGAAAGCAACAGCCTACCCTCCCCCCCCCACAAATGACAGTGTGCTCCTACTAGCCACATGGTGTGCCAATGCGTCTGGACAAGAAGCTGTGGTGGGCTGCAGGAGCACACTGCTAGGATTGGGCAGCATGGTGCAGTGCGTTACAGGGAGGTGAATATGTGACTGAGGCAGCTCCAGAGATAAGCGAGGCAGCTCCATAGGCAGGAATCTGTGTGCCCTATTATTGCTCCGCGCCGGCCTGCTTGCTAATGTCACCAGTGTCCTACGTCACCCTCATCTGCTCTGTGGCAAGAGGGAGCAATATTCAAGGCATTGGAGCAGAAAGCCAGCTTTCATCATTCAGCCCCACACCCTGGAGTAACATTTATCAGCGAGGCGGGGATGTGTCAGTCAGCATTTTATATAAACAGTCCACTACCACTGTACCATTGCAGAGAGTTTTCCGTCATCTTGTATTATTATTATTAAATTCAAACAATGCTCCTATACAGACATAATGCTTTATTTCCCTTAATCACGATTAAGGGTTACACTTGAAAGTCTGAACCATGGCTAACAACTGGCTGCAACAAGATGTGAAATCGTGTTAGAAATGGGCTTGCAAATCATTTTTAAACACTGAAGCATGATTAATCAAAGCAAACCATGGTTATGGCAGTTTCCCTGTCTTTTCAATGTTCTTGATTGCATGACAAGAGGCAGATTTCACTGAGATCTGGACATGCAATTCAGTGGCAAGGCTTAGCTCAGCTAGTTAAATGGTTCCACTGTACACTCCAAAAACTAATCAGGATTAAGGAAAACAAATGTGGTAAGCACTAACTGTGATTACACACAATGCTATCACCAGGCCAATGTGTGCCAACTACAATTGCTGCCATCCAGTTTAGTCTACTGAGCAGTATATATTCTAGAATATGTATGACAGAGCAAGTATCGCCTTTTAAAATCCAATGTGAATATATTTAAGGGTTCTCAAATGTATTTGTGAATGCACGAAGGTGTCATGAACCCAGATCCAGGACCCTCCCCCAACTGAGGGACAAGGTAGACGGTTCTGGGGATCAAACAGGTGGGAAGAACCTAAGACTCGGTCCCAAATGACCCCAGGCCACTGGGACACCCCCCCCCAAACCTAAAAGGAAAACCCATGACATAACATGTACCACAACCTAAGGAAACAACCTTGCTATTATTCTCTGACCTGGAGGTCCCATTAGTCTTAGAAGCCCCTTCCAACCCTGCATTGTCCAACCCCTGATCATCTTGGTTGCCCTCTTCTGCATCTTTTCCAGTTCTACAATGTCCCTTTATAGATGTGGTGACCAGAATTGTACGCAGTATTCCAGTTGTGGCCGCACCATAGTTTTGTATAAGGGCATTATAATATTAGCCATTTTATTTTCAATCCCTTTCCTAATGATCCCTAGCATGGAATTGGCCTTTTTCACAGCTGCCGCAAATTGAGTTGACACTTTCAATGAGCTGTCCACCAATACCCCAAGATCCCTCTCCTGGTCAGTCACCGACAGCTCAGATCCCATCAGCGTATGCTTGAAGTCGGGGGTTTTCGTCCCAATGTGTATCACTTTACACTTGCCAACATTGAACCGCATTTGCCACTTTGTCTCCCATTCACCCAGTTTGGAGAGATGCTTTTGGAGTTCCTCACTATCCGTTTTGGATTTCACTACCCGAAAGAGTTTGGTATCATCTACAAATATGGCCACCTTGCTGCTTACCCCTACTTGTAGATCATTTATGAATAAATTAAAAAGCACCAGTCCCAGTACAGATTCCTGGGGGAGCCCACTTCTTACTTCCCTCCATTGTAAAAACTCTCCATTTATACCTAACCTCTGTTTCCTGTCTTTCAACCAGTTAGCGATCCACACATGTACTTGTCCCCTTATCCCAGGACCACTAAGTTTCCTCAGGAGTCTTTGATGAGGAACTCTGTCAAAAGCTTTTTGGAAGTCCAGGTAGACTATGTCAACTGGATCACCTTGATCCACACACTTGTTGACACAAGTGTGGGACACTTAAAATAATTAGTTGAATACTGGAGCTCTGGAGATTTCAGCTCTTAGTGTTTATATAGGAAGATTTAAAAGGTTTAAACAGGGAAAGTTAAAAATATTTGCATCATAATGCTGCAGGTCTCCAGGAATGAATCCTGTCAGGTCTGAACCGAAGTCAAGCCAATTAACTGCTGCTGGCTGAAAAAACAAATCTTGCTTTCAAGTTCTGCACTGTGAAATAAAAATCCATATTTGGCTCTGATATACAAGTACCTCAAAACCAGTTGGCCACAATCCCAGTAATATTACAGGATTACTGCAAACCTTCCTAAAGCAGTCTCAGTACCTTTGGCTGTCAAGTTTGTAATGGGCTAAAACAGAATGTCATCTCTTAGCCTATTTTTTATTTTATTTTTGCACTTTCCCATCCACTTAAGAAAAAAGTAATTGGATGCCATACATACTTTGCATAATTTAAAGACTTTCAAAAATGCAAACGACAACAGTTTAAACTATGTTCACTTCAACAGCAGAATAGTCTGAAGACTAAGCCAGAGGTCCTTAGTTTTAAGTCTGTAATACTACACAGGAAGCAAGAAATTGGAGCAACATGCGAGAATGAGCAAGTAACATTAATTTAAGTAGTTCTTGACCCCACTTGAACTTTAATTAGTGAAACAAAGTGCTTGCTCTAATGGTTGCAGCAGCTTTTCCAAGCATGAATGATGGAGAGCTTTTTTTCTTGAACATGCAAGAAAACACTGAAAATGCATGCAGGCTAGCTCAATTGTGTATGTATATACACCAGCACAATTTGATTAAAGGTGTGTGTGTGTGTGTGTGTGTGTGTGTGTTTACTGTGCCCTATCCTCAAGACAACAAACTAAAAGAAAATAAAAATATAAAAGTATCCCTCACATATATATGCTCAGTACTCAAGTGCACTTCTACTTACTCAAGGTACTACATTACAGTGTTTCCGCATCCCTATGCAACATGGAACTGAGTGCCTAATATCTTGCATTTCTATAACATGCCTGTATGACAATTCCTGCATCCTGTCTCTGCAAAGCGTTACTCTGCCCTATCTAGGGCATGTATTTTATTTCGTTAAACATTCTGACGCACCACTGGGTTTTTTTTCTGTATCCCAAACAAACAATCCTTTGTTAAAGCAGGCCAGCACAACCTAAGGCCTGGGGGCTAGATCTGGTTTGCGGGGACTTTTAACATTAGGGGTTCATTCACCTGCTCATCCTCAACACATGCCTATTTATTTAGGCTTTTGACCAGGAAGTGAGAGGGTCTTGTTCTGCACTGTTATTATTTAGTTTTGTTGCTGCTCTTTTTTATTTAACTGCTGTTTTAATTGTATTGTGGCAGCATTAATTGGTCCTCAGAGTAGACCACTAAGATACATGCAAGGGCAGGTCTGCCAAAACCTATGTGGCCCTTGACACTCTTAAACCTCTTAGTCTCCACTCACATGAAAAAGAGATGCATGGGCAGGGGAGACTTGAGATCAGGGATTGTGCTGGAGACCAGGACATTAAGCCCCTAAATGATCCTGATTGCAATACATACACAAGCTGCAATTTGAAGACCATTAAATGGGGAAAGTGAACACTAGAACCCTTCTGGTGTTTGGTTTTCCCATAGCTATCTTCTGTCTTTACTAGAAAAGGGCTTGGTAGCACTTCCACATGCCTTGACTGGACAACTTGAAATGGCTATAAATATCCCTTGCCTGTACACTTGCAAAAGAAACCAAACACAGGTTAATCATCATCATCATCTTCTTCTTCCATTAGAAGCAAGGAACATGGAAGGAGAGGAGCCTTCTTGGAAACGGGAAACCACTATATATATGGAAACCACTCTTTAGATTTGTTTCTGTAAAGTCTTCTTTCTAATTCATCTAGACTAGTGACACTGGCTGCACACAGAGGCATCTATGTAGCATGATACTTGTACTAGGCTCGACAGAACCAGAGGCGCATCTAGGGAAAATAGCGCCTAGGGCAAGAACTGAAATTGCACCCCTGTCCAAACATCTGACACTCATCTTTCAGATAACTTTACCATAATATCAACTCAAAAATACAAGTCAAGCTCATTAATCTTTTAATTAACAAATTATGGCACTACATTCTGCACTAATTGCAGTTTCCAGACCGCACACAAAGGCAGCCCAACAGAGAGCGCATTGCAGTAGCCAAGCCTGTATCAACATATATGCACCACTGCTTATGGCCATTTATCTTAAGAAATGGACTTAACTGGCGAATCAAATGGGACCAAGAGGGAATGAACTAGAGGATTCTGCCAAAGGTGTTCAATTAGCATTGTGGTCTATTTTCGGTGGAATCTTCTTGTGTAATGACTTGGCAGGGTCCAGCTACATTAGCTACATCATCAAACCTGTAATTAGCATTATTAATAACTACTGTGATGCCTGGGAACCTTGTGGGAGGGGAGGGTATTGTAAGAATTCTACCATGTGGCATTGATTTTTCTAATAACTCAAGGAGGGAGTTGTCTCATTCCACATCAGAAAGCATTAACTCATATTGTTCAAAAGAATGGGTGAACAAACAGTAGAAAAGGGTGGGAAGCTCAAATATGTTTTTGGAGAGATGGTGAAATGACAGAAGAGACAGGAGGTGGGTCTTTTGGTCCTCATCTAACCCCTGTAGCAAGAAAGGCAGGCTTACCCCAAAGGTAGGCTTCCAGGAAGGGCCCCTGCTTTGAATTTTACTCACAAAAACGTGACCGTGTGCAACTTGGTCCCACTAGATCCTGGGAGTGAGCTGTTCCCCCTGTTTGTTCACGGACCCTGGCAGGGGTCAGAGAGACTGAGAGCGGCTGGAAGGGAGAGACAGGCAAGGTGACGCAGGCAGAGCTCAAGACATCAGGCAACATTAATCTCCTGTTTCCTGCCAGGCACCTTGCTAAAAAGTGGGGTGGGAAGGTGGGAGGCGCGAAAAGGAAATTAAAAGCAAGGAAAACGGGAGATGCGAAAAGGAAAAGCTATATGATGGTGATGATGGAACTTCTGATCCCAGCTCACAGCACCTGCCTGCTCGCAGGGCAGCAGAGATCCACCAGCTCTTCCCACTGCACAGACTATCTGGAAAGAAAGACCACCAGCAGCTTTGCCCATGCTCCAGCTTAGGCTGTAGGGTACGTGTGTGTGCAGATGCAACCGCAACTGGAGGCTGTGTGAGCTGGGAAAGGAAGGAGGCTATTGCTGGGAAGCCTCTTCAACAAAGAAAGAACAGGGGAAGTCTCCCATGAGCCCACCAATGGAAAGTACAAAGCAATCCTAGTTACGTTTACATGAAAGTCAGTCAGTGGGGGGTGGGGCTAGTCCTAGGTCAACGAACATAGGGTGGCGACCTCAACTGTATGGGTTGCAATATTTGGATAAAAGATATCACACACACACCCCTCCAGTTTGGGTGAAATGTTTTTTTTATGAAATGTTCCTTTGGAAAGGGAGGGGATATGCAGACCTCTCCAAATCCCTCTCCGCATCTTAGCACCCAGCTGCATATGCCTACAGTTCCCAAAACGGTAATTAAGGAGAAGAGAAGCTTCCCACACCCCATCAATGAAAACCAGGAAAGCCTGACGATCTCCCCAAACATTGGATTTCGCTGCCAGGGACAGGATGGATTCTTGATGACACCTCACTTCCCCTTCCCCAATACACCATCAAAACTCAAATGCCATCACGCTTTTGTTCTTTAAATTTCCTGGGGGAGCGGGGAGGATTAACTGCAACATATTTTTTAAAACTTTGGAGGGGGGGCACCACCACAATATCCAACAGTGTCCCCTCTCTAGGGGGAAAAGAAGGAGGTTGAGAGTCAGATTCACACACACACACACACCCCAAATCAACCAATAGGAAATGTGTTTTAAGTAAATATCCATTTTTGAGAATTAACATTCTTTGGCAGCTGTGGTGTGAACAAGTATAGGTCATACACCTGTTTTTGTCGAGTGTACACTATGCAGCAGGGCAGGCCGTGGGCAAAAACAGCAGCACAAAAGAATGGGACGCCAAGAACGGCCCCAGGCTACTTAGTCTCCCGGACTCCCTCAGCGGCGCTGCATCGAAAGGCTCCATGGGCAGCAGGCTGAGGCTCGCTCAAGAAAATCGCCTGGCCGCTGCGGCGCCTGCACTGAGAACTGGCACGGCGGCGGGCGGCCCAATCAGCTCAGGGCACTCTCAGCCAGCCAATGGGAGTGCCCGCCCGCTGCCCAGAGATCTCGCGACTGGTGAGTTGTGCAAGTGCTGCTTGCAGGGGGTGTGTGTGTGTGCCAGGTCCATCCAGCTGGGCGCCCAGAGCCGGAGATGCCGGCTGCGGTGGTGAGCAGCGGGGCACCCTCCTAGTTGCTCACGCTGGATGGATTCTGAATTTTGTAGTGGGGCAGTCATGGCACTTGTGCCCCCTTCAAGTGGCGCCCCGGGCATGTGTCATGGCTGCCCTACCATGGATACGCCTCTGGACAGAACATTCCCTCCTGCTTGCTTCACACAACTTTCATAACATATCAGAAAACAGTAATGAAAAAATCTGAAGCCAACAGTGAGAATAAATCTTAGCTCACCTAATGGTGCAGTGGGGAAATGACTTGATTATCAAGCCAGAGGTTGCTGGTTTGAATCCCCGCTGGTATGTTTCCCAGACTATGGGAAACACCTATATCAGGCAGCAGTAATATAGGAAAAGGCTGAAAGGCATCATCCCATCTGCACAAGAGGAGGCAATGGTAAACCCCTCCTGTATTCTACCAAAAACAACCACAGGGCTCTGTGGTCACCAAGACTCGAAACCGACTTGAAAGCACCTTTACCAGACATACAGCAGAAGCAACATGTCCCCCAAGTATTTGGTGCAATGGCTGCTATATGCCAGGACATGCACATCCCTCTTTCAGTGATCCTCAGAAAAAAGAGTGAAGGTCTATTAGGCCAGTTCCATTATTACAGTGACTACTCAGAGATTAGAGATCTCAGATGATTATTGCTGCTTGGATAGCAGAAATCTCTTCAGCTTGTTATCACACAACTATGTTTGACTGTTTTGTTATAAAATGGAAAAAGTTAATAGTTAATCTGCCATACTAAACAAAGTAACCCAGTGGCATTGTTTAAATCTAACAGCTGCCTCCATGACTATACTCATAGGAAACATAGGAAATAGCCATATACTGAGTCAGACCATTGGTCTATCTAGCTCAGTATTGTCTTCACAGACTGGCAGCGGCTTCTACAAGGTTGCAGGCAGGAATCTCTCTCAGCCCTATCTTGGAGATGCCTGGAAAGGAACTTGGAACCTGGATGCTCTTCCCAGAGCGGCTTCATCCCCTGAGGGGAACATCTTGCAGTGCTCACACATCAAGTCTCTCATTCAGATGCAACCAGGGCAGACCCTGCTTAGCTATGGGGATAAGTCATGCCTGCTACCACAAGACCAGATCTCCTCGTCATGCCTTCCCACAGACAATTCGGAAGATGAAGATTTCAAAGGAAGGTTGTTTCTAAGGCCCATGCCATAGTGAAACTGTTTCAGAGAAATTTGCATGTGATGCCTGTCAAAGCCTCAAAAGCACCTCCTTCCACTTTTTCAAGTACGTATTGGCCATTAGGAGCATTGGTCTTATTTGTTCAGGTGCTTTAAGGTACTTTGGTTAGAGCCCTCAACTATCCCTGCCAGCGGCTTCCAAAATACTCCTGTGGTTGGGAATAGGGTTCGGCTGATGCCAAGAGGTTGTTTCTATGACAACTCTAAGAGTCAATGTGTTCAGTCCCCAGAAAGGTATCCCTTCAGTGGCTGTTACTGGTGTATCTTATGTCTCTTTTTAAAGATTGTGAGCCCTTTGGGGACAGAGAGCCTATTAATTAATTAATTTATATCTGTGCAAGCCGCTTTGGGAACTTTTGTTGGAAAGTGGTATATAAATATGCATCATATTCATATTCAACCCTAATTTAACCTTGACACTAGAATTTCTAAGAAAAAAATTACTAAAATCCCACTCCTGTTTGAGGACCATGCTTTCTTTAAAATATCCATTAGCTATTCTATAATAAAGGACTAGTTGATCCTCCTTTTGAAAATGATAAACATAAAAAAGGTCAACTCATGGATAGAGTTACTATAACTAAACTAATAGTGAGATGTAAATAATCCTCAAGTATCTCAAAACATTTGGAAATTATGTCATTTGACAAGAATAAAGATTTAGAAAGATTTCTTTCCAAAAAGTACCTGTCATGAAAACTGACGTATTTACATGGTTGACGTCTCTTTCTCTCTGTGTTCTGTGGCCAATTACCGGTGCTCCTGGCCAGTGCTCAAGATGCTATCAGCAAAAGCAGATATCTAACGAAAAGATCTCTGAACACACTAAATTATTTGAAGTTTTTTCAACAACATATTGGAAGCCACTAAAAAACATTAGAGCCCAAGTTCTGAACTGAACTCTTTTACTACAGATTCCATTTGTTTGGTATGCACACGTCCAGCAAAAATAAACAGCAATTAATCACTGTAATAATTCAAGTAGAGTCAAGTTGAAGTTTCAGGATGAATGAAAAAGGTTTTCCTCCCTGTTACTGCAAACACATATTTTCCCCCAAAGTGCATTTTCTTTTTGCCCTGCAAATACTTTATTTTTCAGGGCAGGGTGTGCATGTGGAAACACACATTTACTTCTAGCACAGATGGGCTATGCAGCTAGACCTCCCCTACATTGGGTTCTGACCATTAATCTCAAAATAAGACAGAAGAATTAGGCTGATTCAACTGCATTTTGTATGACCAATGCAACAGCTATACCCATGGACTCAAGTAGAAAAGAAATGCCCTTTTTATATAGAAACAAAAAATATTTTGCCACCATAAGATGCTACTGAGACACCCAGAGAGATTAGAAATAATTAGAATACCAAATTGATAGCTCTGAAAAACAATGCAACTTCCACTACTGCAAGGAGATAAAAAGCAGGAACAAGCCAGCATTTCAGTTGAGCCGGTAAATAAGAAAAATAAAGAAAAAGAGTCATTAAAAAGGTAGCATTTGAAACTAAGTTCAAACTATTACTCTCTATTGTGAAATACAACACATCTACAGTAAGTGAATTATTCTATTACAGTCTATACAATGTAGAAGAACGGTTTAGAGAACCCAATACGACAGACTGCTACTATAGCACGTGCGTGCATACAAACACACTCACTTCCTTGGACTATTTCTACACTCTGAATCCTCAGACTGATCCTGCCAAAATTCACAGAGAAGAATTACTGGGAAAAGTAACAGAATACTCCAGTAAGAATTTTTTCTTTTGAATGCTAGTTGCTTCAAACAGCCATCTAGAGAGTGTGGGACATAGATGAAACAAAAACGTAGGGTGGGGGATGCAAAAAGACAACATCGGCCTGTAAGTAACACAAGCATCTGAATGCACCTTCTCCCCATCTTCTGAAACAAGTGGTACAGAGCTCACCTAAAACCTTACATGGGAATGCCAAATAATTTAAAGTTCAGCCACACCTGTTTAGGAAAATACAAACACCAAAAAGCCAATACAAATCAAGCAATTCTAGTCTTAGTGGTCAATTTGCTACCCTTAACTCAGCATTCTCACATAGACTAGTGAAAGAAAGAAGTCTTGATATGCATTTCCATACATGACTCAAATACTACAATGAATGACGATTAATAATTGTAGCAATTTTAAAGCTTTTCTCCTTTTCAAATGTATAGCGGAAAAAGTTAAATAGTAAAAAGCCTCCAATTAAACTGTATGAAATCTTCACATCTTTGAAACCATCTAAAGCAGTTAAATTAAAAGAGCAATCTTGATTACCCTTTGTTAACGACATGCACAATAGTCCCACAAATTAGTATGATCTTGTTTAGAACAAAGACTTGTGAGAAACAAAGCTAAAATACACCATTGTCCTGCATAGTTTAGCCCCAGTTCTTCACTGAGTCTTTAAGAACAAAGCTATTCCAGAATCATCAATCTTTCTGGATTTAAAGAAATTTCAAGCCTACTAAGCACAATTAGGAGTATGAGAGGAGGCAAGAGGATGGTTCAGATGCTGACAGAGCCTATACATAATGAGACCCAATAAATCCCACACAAGAAGTAGTCTAGGAGTGCCTGATGCTACAGTGCTGCTGAAGGTGGGCAGGGCTAGGCCTGATTTGTCTTTTATACTGGAAGTCACTGGGAGTGCCATATCAAAGAGCAGTATGCAATATATCCCTTTTTAAAAAGTAATTTATTTGTGGCATTTATATACCTCATATATTTATACAACCTCCCACAGCAGTTTACACAAAGGCATCGTATGAACAAAAACCTGCACAAGCAGCCAAGACACAAAGAGTTGGATCTTTTCATGTTGTGCTCTTAAATCAGGTCTTCAGATGGGCTGCATCTGTTTCTTCTCTCCTCTCCTCCCTGCAGGACAAGATGGTCCTCAGTAATTCTGTGGTGGCAGCAGGGAGGGGCCACCCCAGCTGGAGGGAGGGGCCAACAGGGAGGGAGGGGCCACCCCAGCTGGAACCTGGGCTGCTGGATGACGACAGCTTCCCAGGCTGTGTCAGTCTCTCCTCCCCAGAGAGCAAGGTGGTTCCTGGTAGCTCTGTGGTGGCAATTGTGTCTCTACCCTATCTTCACAATCCTTATCATGCATTGTCAAAAGCATGGAAGGAAAATAGAGAGCAGGTGAACTGTCAATCTTTCCATTTCTATGTCATCACATTGGTCTCACATAACCTGGTCTTCAGTACAATGGTGAGCGACACAGGGCGATCCTATGGGCCTGGCACCATACACCACTGCATGTAGACTATTTCCAGGTCTGTCACATGTCCTCTTATTTGGAGTGTGTGCACATGGACTAGAGAGTGTAAAGTTCTGACACAACTAAGAACTCCTGCCTCTTTCCTCCAATTAGCATGTTTCCTCGTTCTGAATTAGGTGTCAGCTTGAGCTCTTTCCCATTCTCTTACTTCTTGATCATCTCTAATTTCAATGTGGCTAAACAATTTATTTTACAAAATAAAAAAATACTTGTTAATAATAATAATAATAATTAAATTTCTATACTGCCCTTCCAAAAATGGCTCAGGGCGGTTTACAAAGAGAAATAACAAATAAGATGGCTCCCTGTCCCCAAAGGGCTCACAGTCTAAAAAGAAACATAAGACACACACCAGCAACAGTCACTGGAAGTACTGTGCTGGGGGTGGATAGGGCCAGTTACTCTCCCCCTGCTAAATAAAGAGAATCACCACGGTAAAAGGTGCCTCTTTGCCCAGTTAACACGAATAGTTTCCCTGCAATGTCTGATGCAGTCAGCAGGAAAACAGAATATCTGTACTATCATCAATTTATTTATTGTTGTTGTTGTTTACACAGACAGGAGTTATTGACTGGTTTGTTTTATCCAGACATCGAGTCCTTCCCAAGGACCCGGGATGGCTGAATTTTAATATCAATATTGTTGCTGTTATTATTATAGATATCGTCACAGAATATAGGCTGTTCCCAGTAAAGTTGCTTTTTGTAATTGGCTGATGGTGATTTCTGTGGCCCCTATGTTGTTGAGGTGCTCTTCAAGGTGTTTTGGAATTACACCTAGGGCCCAATTACTACTGGGATTATTTTGGTCTTCTTCTGCCACAGCCTTTCAATTTCAATTTGTAGATCTTTGTATTTTGTGATTTTTTCTATTTCTTTTTCTTCTATTCTGCTATTACCTGGTATTGCTATGTCAATTATTTTAACTTGCTTTTCTTTCTTCTCGACTATAGTTATATCTGGTGTATTGTGTGGCAGATGTTTGTTTGTAGTCGGAAGTCCCATAATATTCATTTTCTACAACTTTTTCAATTTGATGGTCCCACCAATTTTTGGCTACAGGTAGCTTGTACTTTTTGCAGATGTTCCAGTGTCATCTTGTCATGCCTTTGTTTGTAGTCAGTCTGTGCGATATTATATTATATTATTTATTTATTATTATTTATTTATTTACACAGTCAGACAGGTGTTATTGACTGGTTTGTTTTATCCAGACACTGAATCCTTCCCAAGGATGATGATGATGATTTTGATTTCTATAACGCCCTTCCAAAAATGGCTCAGGGTGGTTTACACAGAGAAATAATAAATAAATAAGATGGATCCCTGTCCCCAAAGGGCTCACAACCTAAAAAGAAAAACAAGATAGACACCAGCAACAGTCACTGGAGGTACTGTGCTGGAGGTGGATAGTTACTCTCCCTCTGCTAAATAAAGAGAATCACCCAGTTAAAAGGTGCCTTTTTGCCAAGTTAGCAGGGGTTAGAATAGAAGAACCTATGGGTACATTGATTGATTTAGACATAGCATGTCTTGATTTGATCCAATTGTCAGTTTTAACAGCTTTAATACAAGCTTCAGACAAGCAATTCTCTCACTGCACAGCATGATTCTCATAGAATTGGATCATAGAGAGAGGACTACAGCACTGTAGCTATATCTGCTTTAATAATGATCACATTTCATTTCTGTCCCCTGCTGACTTGAAAATAAACTTCACATTTTAGAAGCTGCCTTATATCGAGCATAGGAAGCTGCCTTATATCAAGTCAGATCATAAATAAATAACAGATAGATAAATACATCTTGCAGTCCTTTTTATAAGGCTTATATCTTACAGGTGCCACATACGGGGAAAAACTCATTCCATGTGTGCTGCTTGTTTAATGGCTCATCTGAGCAACTTTAACTTGGGCATGGCTTTAAGTAGGTTTCTTTCTCTATCATAGCAGAATTTCAAAAACAGTTTGTTGATATGGCATTGTAGGCCACTGTTCAAAGGCAGCGGAGGGGGGAGTGAAAAATCTCATGGCACATCTTTCTGGATAGTCATAGCTGTACAAATAAAATAATCTCATGTTTTGAGTACGCTGTGCCTCTAAGTACTACTACTGTGAATCTTTATTATAATTAATTCTCTTAGCCAGCTATGCATGGGGATGTGGCAAGGCTATGCGTGCCGGCAAAGGAGGCACCTGATTGGCTGAGCTCTGGTTGGCCGGAGGAGTCGCCTGATTGGCTGGGCGCTGGTTGGCCCGGATGCTGTGAGGTGGTGACGGCAGCGGCAGCAGGCCTAGCCCAGCTGCGGTCGCAACCTGGGCTGGGAGGAGGTGAGAGGTGGGAGGCAGTGGGATGGACTGGCCCTGGCCCGGGCAGCGCCTGCAGAGGTGAGTGGGGAATGGGTGACAGGGGCAAAGCCCCCACACCTGTTTCAGCCTGGGGTGGGAGGGAAACAGGCAGCGGGGCGCAGCCCCGGCACCCGTTGGAGGCCGGGGCGGGAGGGAAATGGGCGGTGGGGCTTCCCTGTTCACCACCCTAGAGGAGGAAAGGTGGCAGCAGGGCCCCTTTTGGCCACCCAGTGAGGCTCTGTGCAGGTGGTTGGTGGAGGAACGGACGGGAGGCCATTAGTGGGAGGGAAACAGGTGGCGGGGCTTCCCTGTTCACCGCCCTGGAGGAGGAAGGCGGCAGCAGGGCCCTTTTTGGCTGCTTGGTGAGGGTCTGTGCAGGTGAGGGGGGAGGAACGGGAGGGAGGCCATTGGAGGCTGTTGGCGGGCTTCCCTGTTCACGGGAGGAGGAACGGCAGCAGCACCCTTTTTGGCCGCCCGGTGAGGCTATGTGCATATGGTGGTGGGGAGGAACGGAAGGGGGGGGCAAGAAAGAGAAGAGACTGGGGCAGGAGGGAGAGGGAGGGGAGAACAGTCAGCCCCAAAGAGCTCACAGATGCTCTGTGTTGGGTTGGCTAGTATTTATATATTGCTTTTAAAACAAAAGTTCCCAAAGCGGTTTACACAGAGAAATAAAAATGGACAGGATGGCTCCCTATCCCCCAAGGGCTCTTGATTTATTTATTTTATTTTATTTTATTTATTTATTTTTGCATTTATATACCGCCTTTCATTAAAAAGATAACCCCAAGGCGGTTTACAAAAGTTAAAAACATACAATAAAAACACAATAAAAACATCATGTTAAAAGTACAAAAACATATAAAAACAGGCATAAAAACAACACAACAAATACAACAAATAAAAACACAGAGAAGCCGCAGTAGAAAACAATCATGTAAAAGCCTGGGTAAAAAGCCAAGTCTTTAAAAGCTTTCTAAAAGCCATGATGGAGTCCGAGGAACGAATGGCCACTGGGAGAGCATTCCAAAGTCTGGGGGCAGCAACAGAGAAGGCCCTGTCCCGAGTGCACGACAACCGGGCCTCCCTCATTGTCGGCACCCAGAGCAGGGCCCCCTCAGATGTCCTCGTCCAGCGGGCAGCAACCCTTGGGAGCAGGCGGTCCCTCAAATACCCTGGGCCCAAACCGTTTAGGGCTTTAAAGGTCAAAACCAGCACCTTGAATTGGACCCGGAAACGAACCGGCAGCCAGTGCAGCTCTTTCAAAATGGGAGTGATATGTTCCCAACGGGCAGCTCTGGATAAAACCCTCGCTGCCGCGTTTTGCACTAGCTGCAGTTTCCGGATATTCTTCAAGGGCAGCCCCACGTAGAGCGCGTTACAGTAATCCAGCCGCGACGTGACTAAGGCGTGGGTAACCGTGGCCAGATCTGCCTTCTCAAGAAAGGGACGCAGCTGGCGCACCAGCCGAAGCCGTGCAAAGGCACCCCTGGCCACCGCCTCCACCTGAGCCTCCAAAAGCAGAGCCGGGTCCAGTAGTACCCCCAAGCTGCGTACTTGCTCCTTCAAGGGGAGTGCAACCCCATCCAGAACCGGTAAAATCTCCTCATCCCGATCGGCTCTCCTACTGACCAACAGTACCTCCGTCTTATCCGGATTCAGTTTCAGTTTGTTAGCCCACATCCAACCCATCACGGCCTCCAACCCCCGATTCAGGACATCCACCGCCTCCCTAGGATCAGATGACAAGGAGAGATAGAGCTGAGTGTCATCTGCATATTGCTGACAACTCAGTCCAAATCTCCGGATGACCTCTCCCAGCGGCTTCATGTAGATGTTAAACAGCATGGGGGACAAGACCGATCCCTGCGGGACCCCACAGGCCAACGGCCATGGGGCCAAGCAGTAGTCCCCCAGCAACACCTTCTGAACCCTCCCCTCAAGAAAGGACCGGAACCACTGCAACGCAGTGCCTCCGATTCCCATACTCGAGAGGCGGCCCAGAAGGATACCATGGTCGATGGTATCGAACGCCGCCGAGAGGTCCAGCAGAACCAACAGGGACGCACTCCCCCTGTCTAGTTCCCGGCGTAGGTCATCCACTAGAGCGACCAAGGCAGTCTCAGTCCCATACCCGGGGCGGAAGCCAGATTGAAAAGGGTCCAGATAATCCGTATCATCCAAGACCCTCTGCAGCTGGGACGCCACCACACGCTCCATCACCTTGCCCAAAAAGGGGAGGTTAGACACAGGTCTATAGTTGTCCAGGTTGGAGGGATCAAGGGAGGGCTTTTTTAATAGAGGTCTTACCACCGCCTCCTTGAGGCACGATGGCATCCTGCCCTCCCTTAACGAAGCATTAACGATCACCTCCAGCCATCTACCTGTCCCCTCCCTGGCAGCTTTTATTAGCCATGAAGGGCAAGGGTCAAGAGCGCACGAAGTCGCCCGCACACTGCCCAGGATCTTGTCCACATCCTCAGGCCGCACCAACTGAAAAGAATCCAACACAACGGGACCAGATGGTACCAGAGGCACGTCTGCCGGAACTGCCAAAACTCTGGAGTCCAGGTCAGCACGGATGCAAGCGACTTTATCTGCAAAGCGACAGGCAAACCGATCACAAAGAGCCGTAGATGACTCCTCCCCCATTGTCCGGGGGGATGTGTGGAGCAAAGATTTCACCACACGAAACAGCTCTGTTTGCCTGCACTGAGCAGACGCAATGGAGGCGGAGAAAAAACATTTCTTCGCCGCCCCCACCGCCACGGCATAGTCCCTAAAATGGGCTCTAGCCCGTGTTGATCTAAAAAGAAACAAAAAGATAGACCCCAGCAACACCCAATGGAGGGATGCTGTGCTGGGGCTGGATAGGGCCAGTTGCTCTCTCTCTCTGCTCAATAAAGAGAATCAGCAGCAGTGGCCACTTTGGCAAAAAAACTTCAATGTAAGCCATTTCCCACTGTGATGACCTCCGCACAATACTGCACTTTTCTAAATACTGGAAGGACCCTTTAAAAGAGATGGTGCCCATTCTGAACTCTATGGGGAAAGTGCTAAATTTCCAAGCACTCTGTATACATCTTCCAAAATGGTGTATGGGTTCAAGAGCCCATGCACTCATTTCCCTTAAAAGAGCCCCACTGTTGCTAGACAAAGCGCAGCACTGCACAG
This sequence comes from Hemicordylus capensis, assembly GCF_027244095.1. Lineage (NCBI taxonomy): Eukaryota > Metazoa > Chordata > Lepidosauria > Squamata > Cordylidae > Hemicordylus > Hemicordylus capensis. Next base: position 236,813,311 of record NC_069659.1, on the reverse strand, counting down.
TGGGAACAGTCATCCAGATGGTGATAGGAGGTCTGTGTAGAACATTCAGCTTCGGCCAACGCACTGGCATAGGCCCAAAAAACAATTAGTCAGGGAGCTGCACTTAGTAGGGATGTGCACAAAATGGATTGTGTGTTTTGTTTAGAGCTCAAAACGAAAACACAGAAAGCTGAAACATTTTATCAAAACAGCAATCAACCCAGTTGTTTCAACAAAAGAAAGCTAGAAATGCTTCAAGTGTTTTGGCCGCAGGGAACCACGGGGAAACTCTAAACATCTCATTGATCCCCATGGGTAGCTGCTAGGGACACCAATGTGGAGTGGTGGTAGGGCATGATGTGTGCTAACCCACAAAACGGGCAAGCAGGCAATTTTTAACCTTTCCCCAAAACTGCCATAGGATCCTAGGATATAGGGCTGAGGGAGAGACTCCTGCCTGTCACCTGGGAGAAATCTGTGTTTGGATCTCACCCAGCTTGCCTAGCCCACCCAGATTCTCCCAGATTTCATTTAAACAACAAAACCAAACAGCTAAGCTCTAGCCCTTGTAGAAACGGAGTTATGGAGCAAAACATGCAGTCACTATTCTGCTCAGAAATTATTTTCCAGCCAATTTACATAATATGCAAATTAGGCACCCAGATTTGGAAAGCCAAAATACAGAAACCCTAACCAAGAAGCAGGGAGATCACAAGTCAATTGGAAGCCAGCGCCAGAAAACCAAACAGCAAGGGGAAGACAGGCCTCCAAAATGGTGCTTGAAACATTTTGAATCAAAACAGGCTTGTTTTGTTTCGAGCTCATGACACTCTAAACCAGACCTGCTCGATTTAGACTCCCCAGCCATTTTTGAACTACAACTCCCATAATCCCCAGCCGTAGTAGCCAATAGCCAGGGATTATGGGGATTGTAGGCCAATATCTGCAGGAAGGCCAAAGTTGAGCAGCCCTGCTCTAAACAGTCCATTGGAACATCTTGGTTGAAATGCTTTGCACATCCCTAGCACCTAACATTGATATGAGCTGCCTGGGCGGTCCCAGGTTTTCAAGCTGCACTTGAGAGAGCTTGCCATCTTATTTTTTTGTATGTTAACTACTTTGAGAACTTTTGTTGATAAGCAGTACATAAGTATGCGCAGTAGTAACAGAAGTCATCCAAACTACTAATAATAGTACCTGATCTAAAATAAAACTCAATAAAGCTCAAGATTTTTTTTTTTAAAAACACTAAATAATTTAAAGCAGAATGAACTACAGAGGCACATTTTAGTGACTGGAAAGCAGGTACTACTTGTTTTGAATGATTAAAATACAGCACCCAACAAGTCTGTAATGGCACAGATCGGAGGCTTTCAAAACTCAAATATTTGTTTCCAGAACAGACTACTAAGGACCACATTAGGAACATCAGGATAGACATAGGCACTGTTTTTGCTATTAAAAACAGCCCCTTTCTTGGTCTGTGAAAAATCTGAACTACCTACTTCAGAAAGTCGGATTCTCAAAAATTATTTTCTCCAATATAATCAAGAGACAGAAAAGGAGGACTTAAGCCAGAACTCAAGATCTTCTTATCCAGAATGATATAGCATATCTTAGCGGTATGCAAAGATAACTTCCTGGAATAATCTACTTAAGTATCAACCAGGTTTAGAAGAATCCTTACAATCTAAGATGGATAAATTCCAAATGAGAAGATAACTCACTTTGGCAAGATTTCAAATGATGCTAGCAGCTGTGCTAGAGGGCAGATTCTACATGGTACCATATACATTTTGATATTTCCATTTGTAATAGGAATCACATTGCAGCTCTTCCTCAGTTATATGATTGCTCACTAACATAAGGATGAATCTCGTGACTATTTTAAAGAAATATCTGTCTGTTATCCAAAAAGTAGATTTATATATTTTAAATAACTCAAAGTGAATGTTATATTGCTACATTTTTAATGGCATTAGCAGAGTTTCAAACTGCAAGCAGGGAAACTAGTAGTTATTGAGTCTGCAGGGAAAAAATGTTTTATTTTTAACTTCGTGTTTGTTTCATTTTTTTCTCCAGACATCAATATTTGTGCCTTTCGAAAACTTTCAGTGCACTGATTAGCTGGTCCAATAAAAGTGATTTCTTCCCATCTGTTGGGTGCCATAATTATTGTACTTATACAACTCAAGTAGTGAAGACAGAACAGAGGAACAGAACTGACATCTGAAAGAATATGGGTGTGGCCCACAGTTTAGACTGCAAGCTACCATAGAACAACTCTTGCTAAAAATACATGTTCTGAGATTTGGGATTTTCTTGCAATTCAGTTAAAACAGCCATATGAATAGTTAGTTGCTGGTCCTATTATCAATATACAAAAGATCTTTACCATTCTTAATTTTTTGTTTTTATACCCTTTCCCTAAACTATTTTATATAATGTTTATACCACCAAATCAGAGAGATTCGAGGCAATTTACAACAAAAATCAACAATTATAACAAAAAAACATAATTTAATACAATTAAAAACCCATCCAAAACAACTCAAGCAATTTAAAAACTATCCAAAACTAAACAAAAGCCTGGTTAAAGAGGTAGATTTCCATGGGCTTTTAAAAAAGCCAGAGATGAAGAGCCTCTTACTCTAGCAAAGAGTGCATTTCAAAGCCCAAAGGCTGACTTTACAGAAGATGCAAAAAAAGGAGGAGACCAAAGTCCCACGGTGTTGGGCCGGCTGAAGCCTTCTTCAGAGGCAAAATATTTTCCAATGAAATTCTGTCATACAAAACCAACTTTTCCACAAACAGGTAAAAACACTTAGACTAGCCAATACTCCTTAGGCAGACTTGCTGCTTTCCTCCCATGAGCTCCCATGAGGATAAGCAGCTTTGGCCGATATGCATTGGGCTGCAATAAACCATTTCACAGCACTGTGGGACTTTGGTCTTCCCATTTTTTTAGATCTTGACTGGGTGCTTCTCACTTTTCTTCATTTCTTCTTTCGACTGTAGAGAAGGCCTGACCCCGAGTTGCTGCCCAACAAGCTGATGGACAACTGTAGACAGACCACCCCAGATGATCTTAATAAATGGTGGGGCTCATGTAGACAGAGGCATTTTCTTAAACTAAAGAGAAAAGACCTCATTGTTTCAGAACTACTAAAGACACCATATAAAAGAGGCTACATAAAGTTTAATGAATACTGACTCATAATGTGAATGTACCTTTTAAGGCTTTTAAGGAAAATCATGGCCATTCTAGTAACCTTCCACTACTCTGAAGCAAAATGCCTTTTAGTATTTCCATACAGGTCCAAATGTATTTTAAAGAACAGGAGTACAGAAAGGTGGTCAAAGGTCTTTACAGTCCATGATAATGGCTTTAAATGTTGGTGTGTTCAAAAGCATCTGCCCTAGAAATCACCAGTGAAAAGCTGATCATCACTTTTGTTCCATACACAGAAGCAGAACTGAGGCTGGCTATGACCAGCATAAAGCCACACAGAATATTTGTGGAAGAAAAATTTTCAAAGAAAAAGGACATACAGTATGAGGCAAAACACAGAACATATCAGGCAAAATATAGGAGACTAGGAGGTGAGGCCTGTCATTAGCTGGGCAAAGTCATTTTGTGTAGATTACACTACTAGGAAAATTCAAGAAATGAAGTCCAGGCCCTCTAATATTGCAGGGGTAAAGTTCGCAGAAACAGGGATACTAGAGTGCTCAAATTCCTTAGCTACACAATCCACTCACAACGAGAGTGGATGGAGCAGCCTACGCAAGGAGAGTGCTTTTTTAAACATTAAAGCTTCACATGCACCACCTGAGAAGCACTAGAAGTTTAAAAGGCCACTTTCCCTGTTTCTCAGCTGATGTGTGGGGAGGTTTAAAGCAGCAGTACAAGTGGTGAGAATGAATGGAGAGCCTATGCCTCTTGTGCTACTTTTTTTTTAGATCTCCCAGTGCACTAGTTAAGAAGCAGGGAGAGTGGCTATTTAAACTGTATACCTAGGGGGGTAGAAAACCATGAATAACCAAGACTAGCCCAGCGATAATTAAATTAGTATACAGGGAGGTGGGGCAAAAATGGGTGAAACTGCTATTCGAGGGCCATCTGTATGTGTCCGAGTTTTTAGCTTGGTTTTAAGCTTATGAGATCACCTGGCATATCACCTTATGAGTTTTAAGCTTATGAGATCACCCAGCATGTGTGTATGTGTATCCACCTGAAGATGTGTTCCCCCATCGATTTTGCAATGCCTAGACCAATATGAACAAAACTAGCTGTAGGGACACATAGCGACAGCTCAAGGGCACTCTTTGTAATGATGTCATCCACCCCAATTCAAGATGGGGGACACATGAAGATAGATATCTTTATTTAGGTCACTGACCAGCAATAATAGACAACAACTGCAAACAATAATCAGATGGTGAGTTCTTCATGAATTTTACAAACTACGAAACAGAACTTGGACACATTCCAAGAAACTGAGTCTTTAAAATTTGACAGCAAATAATCTAAATAAAACTCATCAGTGTGGAAATTCAATTTCATATCAAAGGAAATTCCATTTAAAAAGAAGAAATAAAATTAATTCAAATATCCTTGTTAAATGTACAATAGAGTAATACATGTGCAGTTGTTTCTATATCTCCCGAACCACAAGGATATAAACAGGCTGAGTATGGGAATTTCTTAAACTTCCTTTCTAAAACTGCAGTGGGGAGCGCATTTAGCTGAGCAAGAGTCATAGCTCTTCTAAATTTTGCTGTTAGGTTGATTAGGTATAAACCAGGTTTTACATTTGAAAACTGATTACCTATATAAATCCCTCTAGGCAGCTTGGCTGACTCTTCTTGCATTCCCATATCAAATACATGCTGTTTGATGACCCGTATTGCTTGGTCATGCCCCATCCTAATAAGCGCCTCCTGGGAAAAGCTGTACGATTGCAGCTTCTGTCTTAACGACACCTTCCATCTCGAAGTGTAACTATCTATAAGAGTTAGAGGGGCCAAGCCCACTTGGGAAAACAACAACTTCAACCAAAATACAAACACACTCAGCCAGAGTCTTATTCCTAATCTAAAAACCCCTGCCTCATGTCTGAGAGCTGTATTGGAAACATAGCATGGCACTTGCAATATTGCTCTTAAAAATTTGGCTTGGACTACTTCCAAGAGTGTAAAATTCTCCTAGGGGCCGAGCTGGGCACCATACAAGAGCTGTGGGCAAACTTTAGCAGCAAAAAGCTTTATGGCAGCCAGAATGAAGACAGCTCCCCTGGTGAAATAAAAGGACCTAATAGCATTGGCTGATTGCTAGGCATTTTGCGTCACATAATTAAGGTGTGCTCTTCGCCCTCCTGCGGCGTGGAAGACGACACCCAGATATTTAAAGGTTCTAACTTGTTTAATTGCATGGCCATTCATAGACCATGAGTGGGACTTAGGTCATTTAGCCAAGACCAGCACCTTTGTTTTGGAGTAGTTCACTTCCAGCACTTTTTCGGCACAATATAAACTCAGTGAAGCAAGCGCCCGCTTCAACCCAGTTGGGGTCTGTGCTAACAGGACCATATCATCTGCATAAAGCAGGGTTGCCAGATGTTTATTTGCCAGTTTGGGTGGGTGAATGTCTGGTTTATTCAGGTGGGACACCAAGGGATTCATATAGAAATTAAACAGGAACATAGGAACATAGGAACCTGCCATATACTGAGTCGGACCATTGGTCTATCTTGCTCAGTATTGTCTTCACAGACTGCCAGCGGCTTCTCCAAGGTTGCAGGCAGGAATCTCTCTCAGCCCTATCTTGGAGAAGCCAGGGAGGGAACTTGGAACCTGGATGCTCTTCCCAGAGCGGCTTCATCCCCTGAGGGGAATATCTTGTAGTGCTCACACATCAAGTCTCCCATTCAGATGCAACTAGGGCAGACCCTGCTTAGCTATGGGGACAAGTCATGCTCGCTACCACAAGACCAGCTCTCCTCTCAGAAAATGAGGCCAGAATACATCCCTGCCTAACACCCCTTTGAGTTAGAATTTCTGGTGATAAATGGCTTCTAGTGCTGCAGTGCACCCTCAGACGGGAATCTTCATGTAATTTATAAGTAACAATAATCTCTTATCTATGGAAGAGTCCCTGAGTTTTGACCATAGTTTTTCTCTCTAGATTAGGTCAAAAGGTGCTCTAAGATCTATAAAAGCTGCAGACAAGTCAGCCTTTGGGCCGCTAGTGTACTTCTCTACTAGATGTTGCAAAATGTGACCCTGGTCAATAGGAGAGCGCCCCTCTCGGAAACCCGCCTGCTCAGCTGCCAGGATATTATTAGATTCAAGCCAGTCCAGGAGTTTCCCATTTAGGTGTTTAGCATAAAATTTACTGGTGACATTCAGAAGACTGAGTGGGTGATAATTGCCAGGCTCATACCTTTTCCCTTTTTTATATATAGGGACTATGATGGCAGCTGCCCAGTGTTTGGGTACTTTAGCAGTGCGCTCTATATAAGTAAAAAGAGAGGCTAATACTGGGGCCCACCACTACAAATTATTATGTATTACCTCGATTGTTATAAAATTGTTCCCTGGGGCCTTGCCAGACTTAAATTGCTTCATCAGGCCCTCAATTTCAGAGCAGATGACAGGAGCCCATTGTGGCAGAAGTTCAACATCTAGTTCTAGTCTAAACATGCTAGGTCCTTCCCGCATATACAATGTGTAGAAGTGATGCTTCCATATCCCAGCTGGTGTAACTGAAGATGAACTGATGGGTACCCTTCCCATAGGTTGTGATACAAGGCGCCAAAACACTGCTATGTTCTTCATTTTGATAGCAGCAATCAATTGATCCCAGGTCTCCCTAGAGGCCTATGCTTTCTTTTCTCTTAATAGTTTTTTGTACTGTCTTTTCATTTCTAACAAATCATGGGCCATATATATAGTAGAACCTTCACCGTGTAATTTAAATGCATTATTAAGTTTTCTTTTCGCATCTTGGCAACCAGCATCAAACCATGGACAAAAGAACAATTTCCCCGCCTTATTAGATGAAGGTTTCATAGTGGCAAGTCCTGGCTGTAATAACTGAGCCAATTTATTATAATGTTCTAACATGGAGATCTCGCAGGGGGCATGCGGCCCAGTAATTAAAGCAGTTCGTAGACTGCAAGCTTGCTGTGAGTTTATAACTATGGCTTCTAAATTTTGTTGGCTAGAAAACCATTTCACATGCTGTGGGCATTGCTCTTCCTCCCTAACTGGAACCTGATTACAGTCTAAATGCAGTTCTCCCCTCCAGCCTATGATCAAGTTCATTGGAAAATGATCACTTTCCAGGTGACTGATAATGTGAAATTTCTTTATGTGAGGTACTAAATTACAAGATATACCTGTAAAGTGGATAAGTGAGGGTTTGGAGCCAGCCCAGTGAATAAATTCTGCTTGGAAATCACTCAAAGCCACCTGTTCAGCAGGTGCAAATTTGCATTGCTAAAGGTAGCAATATGTAGATTTAAACCACAGAAATTCCCCACTATATCTTTGGATTTTCTAACTGAGGGGGAGGGCACATCCTGATCGAGAGGACACTACTGGAATATGGCAAAAAGTTTTATTATCTGTTCCAATTCAAGCTTTACAGTCTCCAGCCACTATTAGGTAAACTCCATGATATGTGGACTGTATGTCAACTATAAAGGCCTCCAATCCAGACCAAATCGTACTTGCTTGAGTGTAGATTCTGACAGACGGTACATAAACATTTACCAACACTAAGGAGATTTCACCAACCTTTAACAAGGTTGCCACAGTATAATGATCCATGGTGCCAAGAAGGGATAACTTAACCTAGAGTGTAGTGGAAGCCATCACGGCCACCCCTACTCAGAGCCTGCCACGGCCTTCCTCAGGGACTGCGCCCAGGGTCAATGATATATACCCAGAAAGAGTTCACTCATTGTCAGTCCAGGTTTCTTGAAATAGCAGGATGTCGAACCCAGCAATAAACGTCAAAAAGCCAGGATCTTGGCTTTTTGCTCTCCCACTCAGCTAGATTCCACACAAGACGTGAGAGTTTATCTGCAGGGTCTGACTGTCAATCCAATTGGGCCTGGAGCTGCTCTTCGAGGGCCTTCTCTGCCCAGGGGTCAGAATCTGAATAATTAGCCTGCAGCCCTGAAATAATATCCATTAGGGGAGCGGCGGATGCATGAATGTTGGAGGCAGAAATGGGCTAACCCATGGACCACCTAACTGATTTGGAATCAAAGGGCTCACAATCTAAAAAGAAACATAAGGTTGACACCAGCCACAGTCACTGGAGGAATATCTGGTGTATTTGTAGGTCATCGAGAACTATGACTTTATTTCAGACAACCCCGTCCACCTACCCTTCAAAGTATATCAGATAAGAGAATCCAGAGTCAAAATGCAAACACTGCAAAACCTTCCACGTTCATAGGGAATTTCCTCTGAACTATAACAATTTATATCCCCTACTCTGTAATGAGCTTAAACGCATTTACTGAGTGCAAGCTTAAACACATTTACTCAGAACTAAGTCCCACTGTGTTCAATGGGATTTAACACTGGAGCAAGTGCTCATAGTCACGACTAAGTATCATTGAAATCAAGAGAGGAGTTAGTCATAAGTAACTCGTTCCATTGATTCCAAAGGTGCTTAGTCATGACTAAATTTATTAGATAACAACCCCTAGTCTAGTAGTACTTAACAGCCATCAATAATAATAATAGTAATTATTTCTTGTTTACACAGTCAGACAGGTGTTATTGACTGGTTTGTTTTATCCAGTCATTGAGTCCTTCCCAAGAACCTGGGATGGCTGAATTTTATTGTCAATTGTTATAGATATCGTCGCAGAATATAGGCTGTTCCAAGTAAAGCTGCTTTTTGTAATTGGCTGATGGTGATTTCTGTGGCCCCTATAGTGTTGAGGTGCTCTTCAAGGTCTTTTGGAACTGCACCCAGGGCACCAATTACCACTGGGATTATTTTGGTCTTCGTCTGCCACAGCCTTTCAATTTCAATTTGTAGATCTTTGTATTTTGTTGTTTTTTCTATTTCTTTTTCTTCTATTCTGCTATCCCCTGGTATTGCTATGTCGATTATTTTGACTTGTTTTTCTTTCTTCTCAACTACAGTTATATCTGGTGTATTGTGTGGCAGATGTTTGTCTGTTTGTAGTCGGAAGTCCCATAATATTTTTACATCTTCATTTTCTTCGACTTTTTCAATTTTATGGTCCCACCAATCTTTGGCTACAGGTAGCTTGTATTTTTTGCAGATGTTCCAGTGTATCATCCCTGCTACTATGTCATGCCTTTGTTTGTAGTCAGTCTGTGCGATCTTTTTACAACAGCTGATTAGATGGTCCACTGTTTCATCTGCTTCTTTACAAAGGCGGCACTTGCTGTTTGTGGTTGATTTTTCGACTTTTGCTCTTATTGCATTTGTTCTTAGTGCCTGTTCTTGTGCAGCCAGTATTAAACCCTCTGTTTCTTTCTTCAAGTTGCCATTCTTAAGCCATTGCCAGGTCTTGGTGATGTCTGATTTTCCACTTATATTGTGCAAATATTGACCATGCAGGGGCTTATTTTTCCATTTTTCTGCTTGGTTCTTGACTTGTTCTTTCTTGTAGGCCTGCTTTGTTTCATTGGTGTTGAATAGTTTCTCGTTCTTGACCATTTGAAGTGCATCTTCTTCACTGCCCATTATATATTCTTCAAGGCCTCTTTTCTCCTCCTCTACTGTTTGATGGACTTGCAGCATTCCTCTTCTTGAGTTTCTCTTTCACAACAACCCTGTAAAGTAGGTTAGGCTGAGAGAGAAATGACTGGCCCAGAATCACCCAGATAGTTTCATGGCTGAATGGGGATTTAAACTCGGGTCTCCCCAGTCCTAATCCAGCACTCTAACCACTACACCACGCTGGCTCTCAATGGTTTCACATCCTTAGTGGAAAGGATTAAATAAACTCAGGTTCTAATAGAGACTCAAGTTCTCTAATATCAGGTTCAATTTAGTTCACATTCTCAGACTCCCTTTCCTCCATACATATTTTTCAATACAATCTGTTCATTCACTCACTCTTTCCCAGCTCAACCACTCACAAAATATAATGATTGTTACTACAATTAATAGAAATAATCCATCCGCCTTCATAATGTGCTGACATTATACAAGTTCAAGGTCAGTTAATACAGCCCTTTAGTCACTCTCATGTAAACGATCGTAGTAAATCAAGTGTAAAGGCTTGAATAATCTATTTCAATCAAGCTTTCAAAAAAACCAAAAAACCTCACTCTTATTTAGTTAAAAGTGCAACGACCTAGTTAAGGGAGAAGGGGCTAGGGGTGTGCACCGGACCGCGGACCTGCGGCTCGGCACTGGGGTGGGGGGGTCCATTAAGGGCGGGGGGGGCTTTACTCACCCCTCCCGCGCTTTGCTGCTTCGGCGCCATAATTAGTTTAAAAATTGCGCCGCAGAATCCCTCGCCGCTCCGGGGCTCCTTGACTTCAAAATCGGGCGGCAGGATACTTCCCTGCTGCCCCCAAAGCCCCCTCAAGCCATTTGAGGTCTTTAAATCTCGCCCCGGACCGAGTGCTAAAGCGCTCGGGCGGGCGGCGGGGAGATGTCCTTCCGTCCGCCCGCCCCCTTCCCTGCCTTCTGTGAAGTGCAGGGAGCCTTCTGCGCGCGCGCGCAGAAGGCTCCCTGCTTCTGCGCACGCGCGCGCAGAAGGCTCCCTGCACTTCGCAGAAGGCAGGGAAGGGGGCGGGCGGACGGACGGACATCTCCCCGCCGCCCGCCCGAGCGCTTTAGCACTCGGTCCAGGGCGAGATTTAAAGACCTCAAATGGCTTGAGGGGGCTTTGGGGGCGGCAGGGAAGTATCCTGCCGCCCGATTTTGAAGTCAAGGAGCCCCGGAGCGGCGAGGGATTCTGCGGCGCATTTTTTAAACTAATTATGGCGCCGAAGCAGCAAAGTGCGGGAGGGGTGAGTAAAGCCCCCCCCGCCCTTAATGGACCCCCCCACCCTAACCCTCCCGAACTAAAACCACCCCTTGTCCGGACCGGTTCGGAGGCCAGTAGAATGGCCTCCGAACCGATCCGTGCACACTACTAGAAGGGGCTATGTCCCTCCCCTGCCAAAAAAAGGACACAAAAGAACACACCAAGTGGGTGTGCGGGGAAAACACCTTACAGTGTCCTGCCAGCCAGCAGAGAAACGAGGCAGCCAATCTGCTGTGAGGGCGGAAACTTTCTTCTTCCTCCTCTTGACTGCTGCCGGTTCCTTCCCACACTGCTCCTGGAGGAAACAATGAAGGCTATCCACTCAACTCGTTGCTTGGAGTATCCCACATCACTGCCTTCCTGGATTACACATAACAGGGCAAAAAGGTCAAGTGCACACATTTCTCTTTTGCCCTTTTATGTCTAATCCAGAGAGGCGAGGGGAGGAAGCATGGTGAGGAAGCTGCAGCAGCTGAGAGGAGGAAGCTGGAAGTTCCCTTCCTCACAGCACATCGGCCTCCTCTTTTCTCCCTTATTAGTTTCCTTCTGGGCTGGTGGGACACTGAGTTATCTTTTACCAGCCATTCTATTCTTTTGGTAGGTGGGAGGGGTGCTAGCTGTTGCTAGATTTGATTGGCTCAAATAACTGTGGCTGTTGTCCATGAGTAAGCCCATTGGAAACAATGGTCTTACCCATGTGTAACATTCACTGAGTGGCAACTAGCATCCTTGCCCCTCCCCAGTTCCTTATGGCAGCGCTGCCCACTGCCATTGATTCACTCCTTTTTGTGCCCCTTCACACACGTGCACATACATACTCTGCTCAAGAGCACTTAACACTGTACAGTCACTCATTAAAACTCTTAAGCACTCTCACAACCCAGATTTTAGAAAGCATGGTTTAAAAATGACAAGACTTGGAAAAAGCCAGAATAGGTTCGCAAATATTTCTCCATATTTCTTGAATATAAATATATTTACAACATAAAGTAGCTTTTGCGAATGATGTATTACTTTTGGGAATTGCTCGATTATTGCAACGCACTCTAGACGGGGCTGCCCTTAAAGAATATCCGGAAAAGTCAGTTGGTGCAGAATGTAGCTGCCAGGGTTCTCTGTGGAACTGCTCGTTTGGAGCAGATTACACCTATTCTGAAAGAACTGCACTGGATGCCAATTTGTTTCCAGATCCAATTCAAAGTTATCACCTTTAAAGCCATTAATGGTTTGGGCCCTGGATACTTGAGGGGACGCCTGCTTTCAAGGGTTTCTGCCCACCCAACAAGATCATCAGAGGGGCTTTGCTCTGTGTTCTGACTTTGAGAGAGGCTAAATTGCCATGCACCTGGGACAAGGCCTTCTCTGCTGTTGCCCACCCCCACCCCACCCCGCTCTGGAATGCTCTCCCAGTGAATATTCACTCTTTGATGTTTGTGGCTGCTTTTAAAAAGCAACTCAAGAGTGTTTTATTTACTCAGGCTTTTACCTCTTAGAGGCTGCCAGGTTTTCTCAGTTGTCTTGCTTCGTGTGTGTGTGTGTGTGTGTGTGGTTTTTAATTTTGATTTTGAGGTTTTTAATGTAACTTTTATGGAAATTTATTGTATTTATCTTTTGTAAGCCACCTTGAGAGAATAAAAATTGAATAAATAAATAAATGTACATTGTACTAATACACCTGAAACTTGTGATGGACCACATGTTCATTTCTATGTTTAATGATAACTTCTTGAGTAGTGTTTAATGACAAGTTATTGAGTATAAAATATATATTCCTGATAAAAGCTTAGCAAAACATTATTCAGCTTAACTGGATGTATACATGCTCTAACAGTATAAATTAAATTAGAGAATAACTTTACATAATAGCCAGAAATATTTATGGCAGTGGCATGGAAGCAAAGTTGTTCTCTAGTAACAAAGAATACAAGTTTTTTTATCTTGAATTGAAGGTGCTGGTTTCCACAATTATTTGGCCAAGCACAATTCTGGAAATACAGGTGAAACTCGGAAAATTAGAATATCGTGCAAAAGTCCATTAATTTCAGTAATGCAAATTAAAAGGTGAAACTGATATATGAGACAGACGCATTACATGCAAAGCGAGATAAGTCAAGCCTTAATTTGTTATAATTGTGATGATCATGGCGTACAGCTCATGAAAACCCCAAATCCACAATCCCAGAAAATTAGAATATTACATGGAACCAAGAAGACAAGGATTGAAGAATAGAACAATATCGGACCTCTGAAAAGTATACAGTGTACTGTGCTTGACTGGCCAGCAAACTCGCCTGACCTGACCCCATAGAGAATCTATGGGGCATTGCCAAGAGAAGGATGAGAGACATGAGACCAAACAATGCAGAAGAGCTGAAGGCCGCTAATGAAGCATCCTGGTCTTCCATAACACCTCATCAGTGCCACAGGCTGATAGCATCCATGCCACGCCACAATGAGGCAGTAATTGCTGCAAAAGGGGCCCAAACCAAGTACTGAATACATATGCATGCTTATACTTTTCAGAGGTCCAATATTGTTCTATTCTTCAATCCTTGTCTTCTTGGTTCCATGTAATATTCTAATTTTCTGAGATTGTGGATTTGGAGTTTTCATGAGCTGTACGCCATGATCATCACAATTATAACAAATTAAGGCTTGACTTATCTCGCTTTGCATGTAATGCGTCTGTCTCATATATCAGTTTCACCTTTTAATTTGCATTACTGAAATTAATGGACTTTTGCACAATATTCTAATTTTCCGAGTTTCACCTGTATAGTCATATGAATAATTTTAGTAGCCACAAGGAGGCACGCTAAAAGTGTTACTAGAATAGTTTAATAGAAGACATCCTTTCATATCCATGACTTTAGCACAGAGTCTTTAGGCAATATGCAACTTGTTCCATAAGACTATGTATCCATCTTTGGATGGAGCTAAACATTCTTCTGTCATAAGATGTTTAAATGTTTAAATTCTTCATGCAAGTTTTCACTAAATGAACTCGTTTCTTTCTCATTAGTTTTCAACCAATATGCTGGGAAATTGCTCTGCATGGAACCTAACCCAAGCTAGAGCTGATGAACAGCATGACAGAAAAAGGGTACTTGGTGTATAATAAATGTACATATGTGTTCTTTGTTTTAAACTGCAGGCCTCTTGCCAGTTTAAAATTGGCAAGCTTAGTTTCAGCTGAAAAAGATGCCCTACCCAGATGGAATAAAGTGTTGCAGTGACCAATGAGTCTTTATGTCAGAGGAGAAAGCATTTATACAATTGGCACATCTAAGCACCCATTTATAGGCACTGTCAGTCACTTTCATAGTTTGGCACAAAACTAGAATGCAAATGGAGAAGTTGTATTATTTTGGGTGGCAGTGCAGCCCGTTTTGGCAGCTTCTTTAGATCTGAAGAAATTTTACTCTAATGACATTTTGGGCATCGTTTAATTTCTGGGGAAATCAGCATCCCCCTTAGTTTTAAATGAATGCAGCAGTAAAGGTAAAGTGTGCCATCAAGTCGGTGTTGACTCCTGGCAACCACAGACCCCTGTGGTTGTCTTTGATAGAATACAGGAGGGATTTAGGGGTGTGCACAAAACGATTTTTTGTGATTCAATTTGTACCCAAATCGAAACACCCCCGTTTTGATTTGTGTCCAAATCTGACCCATCCGAATCAGCCCAGATTCGATTTGGATCCAAATTTATCCGAATCCGAATCGATTTGGATCGGAAAAATGAGTCGTGGGGTCAAAAGAGTGGGGTGGGGTGGTAGTGCCTAATGGGTGGAGGCTACCACCCCAATTTCCAAAAAAAAAAGGGGGGGGCAAAGGATTGATTTAAATTTTTTTTTTAAGTTTATGTGTCTTTAAGATTTTTTTTTTTTTGCTAGTAGCAGTAGCAAATGAGAGTGGATTCATGGATTCTCATTGAAAATCTCATATGCAACCAGAGAATCTACACTCAGAACACTTCCAAAACAAAAGAACCCAGTACACCATGGGTTATCAAACCATGGGGGTGGTTGGCACCCTATGTTCACTATGCCACCACTCTCTCTGGGCCACCCAAGTGCCCCACATGTGCAATTCTGGGGCTGCTGAAACCTCCATTCTTCACTATGGGGGAAAAGAGTAAACTTCACTTCAAAAATCAAATAATATTGAGCCCTTTGCCCAATCACTCTGAAACCTAGGTGGTAGCAGGCACCCATTGGGGCACTACCACCCAACCCACTCTTCCCCCTCCAAAATAACATCAACATCACACATCTATAACACCCGCAGAGCTTTGCAAAGAACAAGTTTTGGTCACGCACATTCACATCCCCCCCAGAAATGCAATTTATCCACACACAAGAGTGTGAAACAACAACTAACAACAAACATCACACATAAATTTTAAAATTCAATTGCTGCCACCCCAAAGCCCCGCGCTCCCCCGCAGCAACCCCAAAGCCCCGCGCTCCCCTGCTGCCACCCCAAAGCCCCGCGCTCCCCTGCTGCCACCCCAAAGCCCCGCGCTCCCCAACCCCAGACCCTGCGATCCCCTGCTGGCCAATCTGCAGGCTGGAAGGGCCGGAAATTCACAGATGTCAAAACTCAAAATGGAGACTGAAGGAGAAAGACTCTCTGCAATTGCAAAATGGAGTTCCAAAACAGCCGAAACAACAAAACATTTTGTATCCGAAACAGGGACGTTTTGTTTTGGCTACAAAATTTTCTGTTTTGAGCACTGGGTGTTTTGTTTTGGCTACAAAACAGCCAAAACGACCTGTTTTGTTCACAAAACGTTTTGTATCCAAAATGAAACGCACATCCCTAGGATATACCATTGCCAACTCCTGCACAGTATGAGATGATGCTTTCAGCATCTTCCTATATCACTGCTGACAGATATAGGTGTTTCCCATAGTCTGGGAAGCATACCAGCGGGGATTCGAACTGGCAACCTCTGGTTTGGTAGTCAAGTCATTCCCCTGCTGCACCATTAGGTGGCATGAATGCAGCAGTACCGAAACCTGATCCACTTGAGTAACAGAAATAATGTAGTTGAACTCCAAAATGCATATGCATCCTCAGAGTATCTTTATAGTAGCAGCAGCAGCAGCAGCTGCTGCTGCTACTACTACTACTACTACTATCACCTTTCTTAATCTTCCAAACTGAAAAACAGATAGTAAGGCAGTTCACATGAGCAGCCCTACCCAGGGCTCGTGTGAAGCGCTGGGATCAAGGCCAATCTCAGCACTGCCCTGTTTCTTCCCTAGGTAAAAGGGTGCAAGCGTGCCCTTCTCCTTATCTAGAGGCCGGGCTGCGTTTACCCAGCCTCCAGAATGCCGAGCTGCCAGGAGCAGCTCAGCTCATGTGGGCGTGCGATCCGCGCATCCCACAAGAGGACAGTCATTGGTGGGGGGCAGGGGGTAGGTTCAACCCTGCCTTCCCCCCGCCCCAAGAAACGGTGGTGTGAACTACCTTAATGAGTGACAGGATAGCCCTTCTTTCCAATGCTGCATATTATAGACTATTTCAGTTCTTAAAAGCACAGTTTTGGATGGTTAACTGGAAAGCAACATCCCATCAAACAGCATGTTCTCCCAGCCTTACAGCAACAGACCTCTGTCCTTTTCCTGGAGGAGGACCTGCACAGTATCTTTAAGCACAGGAACAGATGTTTGCATACTGACTGCTTTTTCAGCTATCTTGGTCTTCTTGAATCAGCTCTTAATGCCAAGTATTCACAGTTTTAATTGCATGAACCGTCAACGTGATTCTAGGTGTTCTGTTTAATGGAAGTCACCACCACCACCACCAGTCAAACCAAGCTTGTTCACATGTTAGGCTCCAACCTTCTAATTTCTTTCAGAAACCTTTACCTTGCAAAAAACCAAAATTTAAACATTTACCTTGCTTCACATCCATAATTTTAACTTCCCCACAAACAAAACGTTTGTCACAAAGTTCTCTTTATAACATGCAGATTATGCAGATTATTCATTCAGCCTTCACCATTTCTGTTTAGAATTGTTTGCAACGTTTACACAAAAAGCCCAGTTTTCCAGAAATATCCTTTTCTTCCAAAGCCCTTGAAACATATGCCCCAACTCAGCAACCTTGCATACAATATCCCAGCGCTTATTTGTCAACTATACGTGCTTGAGCTGAACATTATTATAATAAAACTTACAAGTAAACTGAAAGCTTAATTATAAAGAACCTCATCTCTTTCCACCTACTGTTTAGCAATATCAAACACTGATTAAGCAGAATCTCACACCCTATTTCCTTTTGAAACATCTTCATATATTCCCAGTACCCTTGAATATGTTGGCAGGGTCACCATATTGCCTCCTCCTCCCCCAAAAAAGCTTTTTGCAAATATACTGAACGTATATTGGAGTGAAACACTGTCTGCTTTGTTATATGTAAGTACAGTAATTTCTACTAAGTGAGGCAGTTAGGATCCATGCACTTCTTTGCCAACTGCTGTCCAAATCTCCTTTTTGAGAGCCCCAGCTGTCCTCTCCTGTTTCCACCTAAAAGCTTGCATTCCATTTTATTCAGCTTTCCCCAGCAGAACACACTTAACTCCTAAAGCAAATCTACACACCTGCTCAAGTAAATCTTCCACACCTGCTTCAACAGGCGCGTAACAACGATCGGGCAAGGGGAGACAGTTGTCTGGGGGCCGCACTGCCTGGAGGGGCCCCCCAGAGGCACCTCACGTGACTCCCCATTGCCCCCTGCCCAGCCCCAAGGCCCCTCAGCCACTTGCCCTGTTCGCCGTCTCTCCAGCTTGTTCTCCTGGCCAGCAATCCAGGCAGCAGACAAGCTGCAAAGAGCTCCTTTTCTCCCGCCTCTCAGCTGATCGGCGGGTGGGCGGGGCTTCCACGGAGGCCTCTTGTAGGCCTCTGTGAAGCCTGAACTCCAGTAGGGCCCAAGCCAGCCAGGAAGGAGGAGGCAGCCAGAGTGGCCACCACTGGTCTCTGCAGCAGAAGACCCCTTGCTGCCCTGCTGAATCCAGCATTTGCCAGGTAGAGTGTGAACTCCTTGTTGTGGTTACCTTCCTTCCCCCCACCCCTGGATATATAGGCATCTGCTTGCCATAGGGCTTTGATATGGCGGGGGAGGGACAGAGAAATATTTATTTTTAAACAGCTTGGAAAATTTGCTGGCTTTAAAAAAAACTATCTAAAAAGTCCTATAAGTGGCTTGTTTCATGGCAGAAAATTACAAAAACTTCTGGAACAAACAGTATTATATTTATTTTATTCATTCATTCATTCATTCATTTATAAATGCACTTATGTTCAAGTTGTTTTGCAACCCAGAAGGTCTGAGTGAGAACTGTGAAGCATGTGTGGTGCTTTTATTTTATTTTATTTTTCTTGTGTGTGAACTGCTCCCCAATAACTTGCAGGGACTTCAAGGTAAATCTGGCCAACATGTGAATGCAGCTCCTCCATTCCAGAGGAGAGGTGTGTTAAAGGGCTTTAAAAGCCTCCTGTGAAAAACCTCCTGGAATCAAACTTGACTGAATTTGTTCAGAATTCTGAGAAAACAAACATGGGCTCACCCTGCATGGCTGAAAGTCTCCTTTGCTAATCTGCAGTGAGGGGGCCATTTTAATCATTCATCTTTCTAGTGTGTTCTAGGCATTAAAAGTAAAACAAATGTATAGTACTCAGTGTATATCACTATATATTGTGACGTGTGCGTGTGTGTATTCAGTGAAATGTATTTCCAGGCAGCATGCTTATTTTGGAATATCAGACTTAAATCCTTGGGGGCCTGGGGTGTGCGGAGGCCCTGGACTTTGAGTGGTGGGCCCCCATTTTAAAATCTCGTCTCTGGGCCCACTCCAACCTTGCTACGCCCATGTGCTTCAATAAGCCTTCACTAAACAATATGCAGGTTCAGATACCAACATTTGTATCTTCACATGACCTTTGTCCTAAATTAAAATTGAAGGCATCAGATTTTTGAAGCTGGTACCTTCTCCCAGGTCATGAAGGTGGGAAGCAGTAACTCATTTGATTCTGAGCACTCAAGAACTATAGTTGGGTGGATACAGCTGTGGAAGATAGGGAGATTAATGCCTTCCACTAAATTTAAATTTAAAAAGGTGTTGTACTGGAAGCAATCTTCTCTGACTTGTTTCCAGAGATAAAGGTGGGGGGAACCCTGGGATCTTCTTGAATATTTGACCTCTGTGTGAAGAAGAGAAGATCTTTCTGGAATACAATCCCTTCTTCTCAAGTAGTACTGCAGATCGTTAGAATTTTAATATGTTCACATTAAATGATGGCTCCTGGCCAGTTAGTAATCTGTACTAGCTTTTCCAAGAGATAAGGTAGTTTGCCTAACCCCACTAATCACTTAAATATACAATGTATGTCCTCACACAGACCGGAATCTAGAGCAGCAACTTAAATAGACAATTTTACAGATGTGCATACCCTTTCATATGCTCCTCAAGATAAACTCAATCCTAAAACATCAGAATGAGACACACTCATTGCTGCTGGTACCATACCTGCAGCTGTCTAGTCAGGAGTCAGTAATGAGCTGCTAGAATCTTTGATGCATGGAAGAAGGTGCCCTTACTGTAATTGCTACAGTTCCCACAACTCCACCCACTGAAATACTTTAACATGTTCACATCCATGCAATATTGATAGGTTTCCTCTGAATTAAAAAAAACAAGCAGGGTGCATTCATCTGGAACAAGGCTCCTTCCATACGACAGAAAGAAACACACTTTCTGTTGTTGAGCTGCCAGCTCCAGTCCAACAGTACTAGCACACTACCTTGTCCTGGTGCAATGGCCTAGGGGTGGGACCTGCAACATGGGGAACTATTTGTGCTGCTTGTTGTTTTGCTTTGTATTTTTAAACAAATACTCTATTGTGAAGAGGGGACAGGATGTACAGAGCAAAACTAAAATTAATAACATTTTTTAATGCCCATGAAATGCAGTGCCTTGCTGCTATTCTTCAAGGGTTTTGGCATCGTAATATATCCTAAGCTGAAACAATACAGTGAGAGGGATTGACTTCTGAAGAGAAAAAATGTATACAAAGTAATTTCTATAAAATAGCAGAGGCATTTGCGAGCAGAGGTGCTGTTCCGTTCACTACACCAAGTCACTAAATCAAGCAAGACGTGTTCTTGACCATTGTGAGCCATATTCCACAAAGCCCTCCAAAATGAAATGGGGTTAGCAAAGTTATTTTTAAGAAGGAAGTCTGGATTTTTCAAAGTATACATGTAAAACATGAAGAAAATGAGAAAACTGTTCAGTTCACAAGGAACTAACTACACATAGAAATGGGCATTGTGGTCATATTTCTCTAACAAATACACAAATATCTGTTACCAGCCAACCCCGCACAGAGCATCTGTGCGGCGCTTTGGGGTCGGCTGTTTCCCCCTCCCTCTTCCTCCTGCCCTGGTCTCTCCTCTCTTCCCCTTCCCTCCATCCCCGCGCTCTCCAGCCCTCCTCCCCTCCCTCCCCCCACACAGAGCCACAGTGGGCGGCCAAGATGGGCCCCGCCGCTGCACTTTTTTCCTCTCCCCCATCCGCCTGCCGCCACGGCTTTTCTCTCCCCCTGCCCGCTGCCGCTGCCTTTCTCTCCCCCCGCCCACGGCCCGCCTCCGCCTTTCTCTCCCCCCCCGCCCCCCCGCCTGCCAGCCACTTTCTTCCCCTTCTCCTCCTCAGTCCTCACTTTGGAACTCTCACAGCGTGTCGTGAGAGTTCCGCCACCAAATCCTGGCCATGCATGTCCCAAGAGAATTAAATATATAGATACCCTTAGCTCTGACAACAAGCTGAACTTTTAAATGTATATAACTTACTATAGCATGAAGAAATCGTAAATCAGTTAGTATAGGAATACATACAATGTTTATTTAGCCATCACTTTTCATATATGTCAACAAAAATGACAAAAGAAAAAAACTTGGCGAGGTGAGAAAAGAAATTTTGCAACCCACTAAGCTTTCTTGGTTGCAGAAATGGGGTGTATGTGGATGTGCCAGAACAAAATGGTTGTCTCTTTTCCAGATCATTTTATGGATTTGCCATCATTCTATCAAATTATCTTCACTATTGGACCAAACTGACCACCAGAATAATCCATAAAACCAACTTAATATTCCTATAATAAGAACATTAGATCAGCCCTGCTGGATCAGGCCCAAGGCCTATCTAGTCCAGCATCCTGTTTCACACAGTGGCCCACCAGATGCCTCTGGGGAGCCCACAGGCAGGAACTGGGGGCATGCCCTCTCTCCTGCTGTCACTCCCCTGCAACTGGTATTCAGAGGCATCCTTCCTCCGAGGCTGGGGGTGGCCTATAGCCCTCAGACTAGTAGCCATTGATAGACTTCTCCTCCATGAAGTTCTCCTCCAAACCCCTCTTCAAACCATCCAGGTTGTTGGCTGTCACCACATCTTGTGGCAGAGAATTCCACCAGTTGATACTCCCTTTCCTCTTCTCTCTAGGAAATCCAGATATTTGGGGGAATTTTTCAGGTTTGAACCTCATCCAGACCCTTAGAAGGGTAGATCTCCATGTACTTAATGGGGCTATACCCACTGATTACCCAGCCGAATATACCCACTGGGCAGGTCTGAACTCGTCCCTTATTGATTATAGCACTTAGTCTTGAAATCTACTACCTTTGCTAGGGGACTTTCGGATAATTACTCACCCAGAAAGTGACCACTCACCTTTGACACTGTCTGTGGCACGGAGGGTGCCAATCCATTTGGAGGCTTGACAGGCCCCTATTAATGAAGAGGAGCCAGGCTGGCATAGGCTGAGATGGACTTTAGCCCTACAACAACACGTTGATAAATTATTATCGTCATCGGCTGTGTCTATCCTACAGGCTGATATAATTGCAGGACAGCAAAATGCTTTTGGCACCTCTCCTTTAGAGTTATACATTCGTTTGGTCGACCTGCTTATGCCTGCCCTAGTTAACACAGCTTCCATACCTAATAAGACTGCTAAACATACCTCGCGTACCTGGTTTGACCAGGATTGTTTGGAGGCTAAAAGAAAATTAGTCCATATTTTTAAATCTTATGCTGAGGGCTCCACTGACATTTCCCCCCAGACTTTAGTAACTTTGAAGAAACAATATAAGAAAGTAATAAGAAATTGTAGGCCAAAAAAGCCGAATGGGCTGACCTCATCGGTGCCTCCAAACCCAAAAATCAGACTAAATTTTGGTGCCTGGTCTCGCACCCCATAGAGAGGGTTCCCTCTACCTTCAATTTAGTTATGGGAGCGCCATTTCTCAACATTATATAAAAAAAGAAGGCTCTCATATGGTTATTTTAGATTATAATGTTGATCAATTACCAGGCTGGAATCCGGTTACTGTTTCTGAAATTGAGGCCTTGGTCAAGAAATATAAGGTGGGCAAGGCTCCAGGCCCCGATTACATCACAGTTGAAATTATCCATAACAACATGGAATGGTGGTCTCCCCTCTTAGCCTCATTATTCACCTTTATAGACTCCACCGTTAAAATCCCGGAAGATTGGGGCACTGCACTAATTGTTCCAATTTATTAAAAAGGGACTGAAGATGATCCTAGCAACTACCGCCCAATCAGTCTGCTCAGTGATATCAGTAAATTGTATGCCAGACACCTACTGGGGAAATTGCAGGAGTGGTTGGTCCCTGAGGACATCCTTTCGGCTGAACAGGCGGGATTTCATGAAGGGTGTACCACCATTCAGCAAGTGTGTAATTTACAGCGTTTAGCTGAAAAATATTCCTCTATGCCCAAGTCTTCCCTGTATGCTGTATTCACAGATTTTAAAGCAGCCTTTGATTCCATCTCAAGGGATAGACTATGGATGAAACTAAAGGATGGAACTAAAGGACTACTGAACCACACTTACTATTGTTAATTTATAATCTCCATGTGAATACCCATCTCAGAGTCCAATGTAATGCAAAAGGACATCTCTCCACAGAAATACCCGCGCATAGAGGAGTACGGCAAGGGTGCATTCTTGCCCCATTCTTGTTTAATTTTTATATTAATGCCTTAATTTCATACTTAAATGACCCGGCCCTCCATACTCCTAAATTGGCGAACAGACACGTCTCGACATTACTTTATGCTGATGACATTGTCCTACTCTCACAAACTAAGACAGGGCTAAAATGTGGCTTAGCGTCTTTGAGAGCCTATAGTGTGGCCTTAGAGATAAAGTACTCTAAAACCAAGGTCCTGGTGTTTGCAAAACACCCAAAGAATTTTAAATGGTTCATAAATGGACATAGAATTGACCAGGTGAAAGTGTTTAAATATCTTGGGGTGGCCTTTCATTCTAGTGGGTGCTGTAAAGCCCATCTTAACTTTGTCTCTCACAGTGTGCACCAGGCGGCAAACACTATTAAGTCTTTTCATTTCTCAAGGGGTGCCCTTTCCATACCAGCAGCGATTAAACTTTTTATGACTAAGATATACCCACAGATTCTAGGGTGAATCTGCGGGTATATCAGATAGGTATGGGTGCACAGCTTGGCCCTTATGATAACTTTACATTGTTGGAAGTAGTTCAGATGAAGTTTCTAAGGGCCATCCTCCAAGTCCCCTGTGGAGTCACTAATGCCGCCCTCCGAAGAGAGGTTGGCGTTACCACACTGAAGATGAAAATCTGGTTATGTATAATTAAATTTTGGCTGCATTTGTCCCCCCCCCCCCCAATTGGCCTTGCTTCTTTAGTATTAAATGATAGTTTTACATCTAAATGGAAAACAGCGATAAAAATGAAGCTGCAACACTTCGGTACTTCCCAGGAGGAACTCATTGGGCGGCGATTTGAGCAGGCAAGCCAATTTATTATTAAACAACGGCTTGTAGATATAGAGATGCAAGAGGAGTGTGCTCGGCTGACAAGAGGAATGTATAAACCACCCTGAGCCATTTTGGAAGGGCGGTATACAAATCAAATCAAATCAATCAATAAAGGTCCCTAGAGTTTCAACCTTAAACCTGCTGGTTATTTAGACCATATACTCCTACCCAAATTCAGGAGAGCACTGACCCTTGCCCGCTTAAATATTCTTCCTACTGTGATCTTGGAGGAAAAATACAAACGACTACCTTATGCATTGCGCCACTGTCCCTGTGGATCAGAGGCCATAGAGACAACTGCCCACATAATCCTCTATTGTCAATTGTATAGGTTCAGTCATTTTAAGTTCATTTTACCCCTTTAAAGAATTGTCCTGGCCACACCAATCATTTTTATTTAGAGTACCTGCTGTCCAATTTTAAACCTGTAATTTCTATCAATGTGGCCAAGTTTTGCTTTATTATTTGAAAATTTTGTAATGTTTGTATTGCTAATTCACAAAGTTTGTAAAATGTGAATGTAATATATAAATTGTAATTGGCTGGTCTATGACCATAATAAACTTTAACCATCTATGTTAATTATATTTCAACAAGTTGATCAATATTTAGGTGAGTGCTTTCCAAAAATTAACATTAAATGTTCAAAAGAAAACCAACTTGCTGCTATCAAGATTTCTCTTTCAGTCTAATTAAAATAAAGTTGTGCATAAGGTCAGATATGTATACTACACAGACATTTCTAGCTTATTCAGAGAGCCTGAAAGAAGATAGCATAGTGTTTTGGTGGTCCATCCCAATCTTAGGCATTATGTCCCAAAAAGGAATTCAAAAAACCTGGAACTTTCTATTTAAGCCTCCAGTTCCACAGAGGATTAATTAAGAGCTAATTTCTGGGAATGCTACAGAAAGCCTGCATCCCCCTTCAATTCACATATAACCTGAAGTAAATCTGCATATAACCTACCTTGGTGTTTTGTTTTGTAACAGAAAGCTGCCTATGGGTGAACAAAAGCTAAGTGATTAATAAGTAAGCTACACAGGAAGGCCAAACAGGAATATTTAGGGCATATATAAAACCAGAGATCCCTCTTATGCTGGACTGTCACATAAAGGGCAGTTTCTTTTGATCAAGGGCAAGTTTCATGTTAAGAGGAAAGCAATACCCTTAAATTTCAATCCAAGGTCAGAAGCTGCTACTATTTCAGCTACAGCTTTCACCATCATAGCCCTTGCTCTCCTAGGAGAACACTGTGGAGGAAGATGCAGTAATCAGAGGGTAGATTGTGCCCAATAGAACAGGATTTATTTTTTGAAACCACCCTGAATATTCACACACTGTTTTCGGTGGGGACGCCGGAGATTCCATCCCATAAAAATGTCTTGTTTCTGTCTGAAAGACAACTCATATCCAATTATATTGGCACAACTGTGCCAGTAGAGTTAAGCTGGAGGGTGTTTTTAACATCCCGCCATTATAAGCCCTGAACATTCTATTGCTTATAACATCAAAACCATTTGTCCAACCTGCCTGGCCATCAGCACACATTTACTAGGTGACAAGGAACACCTACCCTGTATATTTGGTGGAGAATAGTTGAAAAATGGCTTAGATAGAGCAGTTTAAATGTTTCTCTTTTGAACAAGGGTTTAAAGGGTTGGCGACATTTTTTCCAGAATGAGGAAGTGCTATTTAAATGACTTCGTAGTGAATTTGCATGGTTTCAGCCTTTAAACTCCATATGCCAGAAAAGTGCCTTTTGTATATCCCCCTGGAACTCAATAGATTGTTATTTTTATTAATTTAATTAATTTATATACCACCTGACTCCAAAGGCTCTAGGTGGCTCACAAAAATACATACAATAGGGATGTATGAGCCAGCTTGAGGTAATGACCCAGGCCGCACAAATGGCCAAGGAGCATGAGCGGCAGCCTCCAAAATGGCCACCACCACCAGGAAAAGAGCCGGAATGACCCCAAAATGAGCCGAAATGGCTCTTGCAGGACCGGGGTGAGGCCGGCAGGGGGAGAAGGAGATTGTGGAGACACACACACACCCGCCTTGGCCACGCCAGCATCCCTCAAAGCCTGGCAAACCATTATTGTGTGCACCCCTACACAACAAAAGCAAAATAAAATGAACTGTTCAAACAATTTAACGCATTCAGAGATTACTAAGAGCTTGACTAAAAAATGTGTCTTAAAGGCTCTTTTAAAGGCTGGTAAAGATGTTCAACCAATTACAATTGATCCTCAAAGTTGGGTTTTAAGAGGCAGAAAAATGCATTTTTAGTGCTCACAGAGTCTGTGCAGTAGCAAGTTTGAGGTTTTAGTTCCCACAGAGCTACCTACAATAAACATGGTGGCTGAATCAGTGATCTGTCCCTCCAGCTACCCTGACCCTGCTGCCGCCACTCTGTTCTGGCACACACACCTCGCCCCACTGGGCTCTGCCCCCAGGGCTCAGATGGCCTGCGCACACCTGTGCCTGCATGTGTGCGTGTGTATGAATGGCTATGTCACTTGCATACAACTTTTATACTATTTTGCTGATAACACTATTCTGAAGGAAATTAAATCAAGGAGAACTGTGAGGTTTATGGGAAATTACTGGGAAGATAATCTGTAGTTTCAGACATGGTTGTTAAAGCATTTGTTATTTTTAGTTATTATTGTTGTTTGTGTGTGGGGTTTTATTTTGTTTTTTTAAGGGGAAAAAATGAAGTGCAGATTTAAAGTGAACACAAGTTACCTGCTTCTTGTGTTCTTATTCTCTGCTGAATAATCATGGGATGGGATCATACTGTAACTATTACTGAATCCACTAATTTCATTTACTTGTGTTTTTTCAAGGTGTGTGTTTGAGAGATTTGATCTTAGTTGAAAGTTTTACAAAGTTTTTGGTGTTCAGTTTTAGGAAGTTTTACCTTATAGTTTGTGTAAGCTCTTCCCCATTGTGTCTAATCATATTTTCCTTTCTAAAACGCCTGGAAATTCATTAATCCAGAAACCTCTGGTTTAAAATAAGAGTTAAAATGCTTGACATTTTCATTTGTGCTCTAAAAAGAATGGAAAATGCAAGTTAAGGTGCCCATCTTAACTTCCGTGCCATATAAGCTGTAAATACTTTGTACAGTCCAGTATATGATGATGGCTTTAGAAATGAGGTTCCATGCACCCACACTCTGCCTTCATCAGGGAGGGATGCATCAGGCAGAAATTCATCAGGGACATCTCTAGGAAATGGTTAGGGAAACTGCACTGTTAAATGTCTGCCTGGATGCATCCCTCCCCAGCCCAATGTCCAACTGAAAGACCAAGGCAAAAGTGTGGGTGCATGGCACATAGAGCCTCATTTGTAAAGCCATCATGATATACCAGACTTTAGAGCGTGAGTGAAAATCTAAATTAGCTTAACTCATTTTAAGCCAAAGTTTTTTGGATTACTGATTGATTTCTCAATGAGGGACTTAATAAAAGCAAGCCAACAAAATGGTTTAAGTGTTGAACAAGAAACAAGACGACCCAGGTTCAAACCCCTGCTCAGCAATGGAAACTGCTAACTTGGCAAAGAGGCACCTTTTAACGTGGTTTGCTTTATTTAGCAGGGGGAGACTGACTGGTCCTATCCACCCCCAGCACAGTACTTCCAGTGACTGTTACTGGGGTCTATCTTGTGTTTCTTTTTAGATCGTGAGCCCTTTGGGGACAGGGATCCATCTTATTTATTTATTTCTCCACCCTGGGCCATGTTTTGAAGGGCGGTATAGAAATCAAATAAATAAATAAATAAAGTGACCATGGGCCAATCACCATTTCTTAGTCTAGCACACTGCCGAGAGGATAAATGTGGGGGATGGGTAACGGAAATGTTATTACAGGAGGCCAGAAAGGTAGTAGATAAAATAGATAGCTCCCCTTGAGCAATGACGCCGACTTGAGCGGCCATTTCTGTGGCTGTGGGGTTAAACACCAGGCTTGACCCACGCTCCCAACAGGCAGCAGAAGCAGTCCAAGGGAGCCATAATAGAGGTGAAAGTTTGGGCAGTATATAAATGTGATTGATTGATAAATAAATAAATAAATAAATAAATAAAAGGAAAGCAGGAGAGACTTTTTGCAAAGTATTGTAAGCTGCCTTAGAGCATTATGAGTGGTAAAGTGAGATAGAGATTCACCACTAAATAATACACTCACATGCAATGCCTATACATTAGAAATCAGGACCAACTGCCGGACTCAGCTAGCACTCATGTTTGATCCTTCTGTAATGCGTTACATTTAGCACTATGATCTACCATAGAAAGCTACCTTAATAAACTGTCAGACCAGAAATAGAAAGACAGTGATAGCTTGAAAGCCACTACATTCAACCTAGACTATTGCCAAAAATATCACGCTTGACTAAACAGCCTGCCCTCCAATGGCAAAGTATATCTACTCACAGGAGGTTGTGCAATCAGACCATATGCTGTTCTGATTTTCATCTCTTAAAAATACACACCAGAGCTACTGAATGGACACGATCTCTCAGCAGCCAAGTTATGGTTCACGAGCAATAGACACTGGCTGATATCCCTGCACGTATAATATTCCTAGATTAGATATAGGCACAGAAAGATCGGTTTAATGCTCAACACAGAAACTAGGAAACATTTCATGCACTAGCACAACCATCTTCATTCTTTTCCAAGTAGAGAAAAATGAAGATCTTCAACATGAATTCTTAAAAATGAATCTTCGTCCCCTGCTAACTGAGCAAAAAGGCACCTTTTAATAAATAAATAGATAGGTAGATAGAGGTGATTCTCTTTATTTAGCTAATGAGAGCAACTGGCTCTATCCATCGCCAATACAGCATCCCTCCACATGCTGTTGCTGGTGTCTCTCAGCTGGTGTCTCTCTTTTTAGACTGTGAGCCCTTCAGGGACAGGGAGCCATTCCATTCCATTCCATTCCATTATATCTATGTAAACTGCTTTGGGAACTTTTGTTGAAAAGCAGTATATAAATATTCATCGTATTCGTAAACAATGAAGATTTGTACATTAATGAAGTAGCAGCGGGGAAATGATCTAACAAGCCAGAGGTTGCCGGTTCGAATCCCCACTGGTATGTTTCCCAGACTATGTTTCCCAAACGATGGGAAACACCTATTTCGGGCAGCAGCAATATAAGAAAATGCTGAAAGGCATCATCTCATACTGCGCGGGAGATGGCAATGGTAAACCCCTCCTGTATTCTATCAAAGACAAACACAGGGCTCTGTGGTCACCAGGAGTCGACCACTTTACCTTTACTAATATAAAGACTGACAATATTTTCAGTAAACCCCACCCTGCAAAAAAGTCTCAATGTATCTAACATTCCAATTCATTTTATCTGTAAATAGAATGGCACAAATTTTGTTTCTGAGAAGGAACCAGTGACTCACCAGAGCAATGAGTGTTGCATTGTACATTGCACTCAACTCTTCTGCTTAAAATGGCTAATGTTACTATGGACAAGTTTGCAGTTGTAAATAATACATCAGAAATAAGGTACAAAATAGAATCCACCACTTACAGCCAAAGTTTCAAAATAAGAAGTGTTCAGCAAATATTGGATGGTTACTAAATATTTTACAGTGTCGTCGTAAAGTGTTTAGTTTATTTCCATCTAGTCAGCTACATTTTCCAGAAAGGGAGTAGAAAACCCAAGTGGGGACGATAAAAATAAATCTATGCTTATACTAGTACTACATGATGAACAAGCTTAATAGAAACATTCTTCCAGATGTTTTTTCCTGCCCATGAATAGATGCTTTGAAAAGGCATAAAGTGGTCAGTGACATTCATGCGGGATGTCTGAACACTTGGTGTGTCTTACATGGCAATCATTCTAAACCATATAAAAAGGCTACTGAAAACATTACATTTATACAGCTAAAGGCTGTATTCAATACCTCACATGAATGTGAATGTTCATTACCTACAATTCATAAGCAGAAGCTTAAGCGACACAAAATAAGTGAGTAATACTAGCTTGATTAATAAAGCTTGAGCATCTGCACACTAGTACTGTATTGCTTTCTTCGCCCTCCATCCCCTCACCCCAGAGACCTTCCCACCCTCACCTGAGCCCCAGATTCCTCCACTCCTGCTCCTCCTCCTCACAGGTCCGGAGTGGCTCCCAGCTGGAACTCCAGCACTGCCCCACACCCGGAGCAGCAGCGGTGCCACCGCCACTTACTGGGCTCAACACCTGTGTGCCTCCGTACTCCAGGCACCTCCAGCGTGCCACTCATGTGCGTGCCATGCCTTAGCGCTTTATATATATATATAGCTTAATCAGCACAGAGCATCTGTGCACTAGTACTTGATTACCCCACTCACCTCAGATCTCTCTCCACCCTCACCTAACTGAGCTGCACTCCTGCGTCTCCTCCTCCATCCAGTTGCTTCCATTCTCCTCACCTCTCTTAGTCACTCCTCCATCCCTTTACTCAATCCCCCTCGCCCCTCTTGGTCACAGCTACAGTGTTGCTGACACCTATTGGCCAAGCTGCAGCCCCCTATCCCAACAGACCTCTCCACCCTCACCCGAGCCCCACTCCTGCTCCTCTCGACAGGAGCAGTAGCAGGGGTTGACTGGGTCTTCCTTGTTGCCGCCACCACCATGGCCGCTCATTCCTCTCAGGCCACTGACAGGCCCAGGCCTGTATCTTGCTTGCCTCCCTCTGCCAATGGCCTCAATAGCACCAAACAGCTGCAGTGGTTGACTGGGCCCTTCCTTGCTGCTGCCACCGCATGACTGCTCATTCCCCTCAGGCTACTGACAGGCCCAGGTCTATCCCTCACCTTCCCTCTTTCTCTCTTTCCCTCCCTTCTTTTTCTCTCTTTCTCTCTTGCTGTCAAGAAGCTGCTCATTTCCCTCAGGCCACTGACAAGCTCGGTCCTGTTCCTCACCCTTCCTTCACCCGGTGCACCTACCTCTGGCACACTGCCACCGGGCATCCTTCCTTCTGGTCAGCAGGCAGACCGCCCAATTTCACCCACCAGCTGGCCGCCACCTTCTTCCAACCAGCAGCCGGGCCATCCTTCCTATAGGCTAGCAGGTGGGCCGGAGAGAGAGGCTCTGCTGCCCGCTCACCCTGCCTTCTTCCTTCTTCCATCCACCCGTTACCACCGGCTTCTCTGCTGGCCGGTGCCATTTGCTGCCGTGTTTCCCCCACCCACAGGCTGCCGCTGCCATTTTCTCTCCTGCCCCCGCCACCCATACCCATCACTATCTGGCAGCTGCTAGCTGCCACACATGGGATTAGCCACAGGTACACCTTAGAGAAAATATATAAATATATAAATTGGTTGTGTGTTCATTTTTAATTTGTATGGGGTCTGTGCTGGGTTTTAATGCGTATGTTGTGAACCACTATGCGATAAATTCATTATGAAAGGCAGTATATAAATCTAGCAATGAATACATAAATTTAACAGAGAAAATGTAACACACATGGACACACCACAACAAAATGGCAATGCGCTGTAAAAAGGCAGGCAGAAATGACACCGGAAGTCCCTTCCGGGTCATTCCCAGCCACTCAGGTAATGCAAATAGGTAAATTTCACCTGTTTTTTATACCAGAGATAAAGATAAAGACCCATCTGCAGATATGTTGAAACCACGGAAAATGAGGACCTCCTGTATACACTTGAAAAGAAGTGCAGTAAGACGGCCTTTTAAATTATCTCTCTCGCAGCTCACACACACACACACACACACACACACACACACACACACACACCGAGTGCCCGTTCGGTGACAAATCAGTCTTCCCAAACCAAGCTTGGTTCAATCACGAATCGAACTGCCCCCAGTTCAGTCCACGATCTAACCTCCCAACTAGCCTGCTTTGAGGTGAACTGTTCGTACACACCCCTAACTTTAAAGTGATCTGCTATCTAGCATCTGTTAGGGGTGGACTGAATAATGATTAAGTAGGAACTGCCAGGTTTTGGACAAGCTAAGCAAGACAAAGCAAATGGGTTATATTTGAATCTTTTTATGTGTGTAACTAACAAAATAATGAAGTAACATTTCTGCTTAGATCGTAAGAGTATTGAAGCATTTGGAAACATACCTGGAGTCTTGACTAGATTCTTATTTTCTATGGTTATCTAGCCTGCTATTTGATTCTCCCCACTGCCGATACATTATTTCAGCTCTACTCTGTGTATAAACCCTGTGATCTTGGGTCTACTCTTTAGAAATGGTTGCTTGAAATAAGCACGCTATGAAAAGATCTATTCTAATAGTTTTTTATAGTATTGAGCAACAGGACTTGGTTAGAAAACTATGAATAAACAAGAAGTGGGGAATCCCATTCATGCTTGTTGCATGATTTTATTATGAAAGTAAAACAGATTCAATGGGAGGTTTGTTTTTCAGTCTCGTGCCTACACTGCCACTATTATCGCAAAAAGAAAATCAACAATGCAAGCACAGGATGAGTGGGCTTACGTTCCAATTACTAGAGAAGA
This sequence comes from Hemicordylus capensis, assembly GCF_027244095.1. NCBI lineage: Eukaryota > Metazoa > Chordata > Lepidosauria > Squamata > Cordylidae > Hemicordylus > Hemicordylus capensis. The sequence goes on along the minus strand of NC_069659.1, from coordinate 236,780,880 downwards.
TTCTTTGAAGGCATGATTCACTTCTCAGAATTACATTCATTGAGCTTCTGTCTTTACTACATACACAGCAGTGGCCTTATTCAGAAGACTCTAGGTAATAAATTACAAATACCGAAACTGTGATGAACACCACACAACTACAGCAAAAAGGTGTCTAATAGCTTTTAAAAATCCTTGGTTTACAATGCAACACGAAGAATTATGCAAAGTCTTCATGCAGAAGAGAAGCAGGTTTTTCTACTGTGCCTCCCGACGGAAACATGTTTCAATGGGATTTAAATTTATTGTTTACTGAAATGGAACACACCAACAATAATTCTACCCACAGAACATATGCACCAGGTGACTCTGAGGAACTGAACACACATTTTCCTGTGGTGGCACAGACAAGTAGCTTACAAGTGAAACAGGCTTTTGAAATACCAGTGTGGCAGAATCCAAACTAACATCAACACTCCATATAAGCAATGAAGAAGAGCATCAAGGTTGTAGCCATAGCAAGCCAAAGCTCAATTTCAAGCTCCTGGGGCTTTTCACACAATATGTACTTCTAAAGCAAAGCTGAAAGCAAGATAGGATTTCAGATTGTGCTGAAATAAAAAGGAATGCTATCTGGCCAAATTCATCTAGATTTTCTGTCAATAAGTCATGACCATTTAAAGCTAGGCTTTAAAACAATCTCAGTGTTTTACATTTTTTGGTGAGTCTCCACTTTCTCCCAAAATGACACTTATTTGAAGAATTGAACATAAATTGATTTCTGAGGACAGCAAATGCATAGAAGTTTAAGTCATCAAGTCCAAGAATATTATTGTGCTTTACTCCATTGATACAAGCTTATGCAATTACCTTCTTTCTTTTAGAGTTTTAAATCTAAACTAGTTTAACCCGCACAGAGCATCTGCGCGCTAGTACTTGATTGCTCCCCTCACCCCGTCAGAGCCCCCGCTTGCCTCGGAGATATCTCCTCCCTCACCTGAGCCACACTCCTGCTCCTCTTCCTCCATCCCGTTGCTTGCAGCCCCCCTCACTCCTCTTGGTTACTCCTTCATCGCTTTAATCCATCCCCACACCCCTCTTGGTTGCAGCTGCAGCGTTGCGGCGCCTATTGGCCAAGGTGTAGCCTCCTATCCCTAGAGACCGCCCCACTCCTGCTCCTCCCCACAGGAGCAGCAGCAGTGGTTGACCGGACCCTTCCTTGCTGCTGCCACCGCATGACTGCTCATTCCCCTCAGGCTACTGACAGGCCCAGGTCCATCCCTCACCTTCCCTCTTTCTCTCTTTCCCTCCCTTCTTTTTCTCTCTTTCTCTCTCCTCCACTTACTCTTCCCGTCTTTCATCCCTCCCTTCTTTTCTCTCTCTCCCCCCCTCCTGAGTTAACAGATCTTGTTTCCTCATCTAATTCACACAACGATAGCCTCCTTCTCCTGAAGGGGCTTTTTCCTTCCTCATGACCCCTCTCTTCACAGACCCCTGTCCACTATCCTATCTATCTATCTATCTATCTATCTATCTATCTATACAAACACACACATAGATTCCTCTCCTCTACAATCAAGAACATCTTCCGACCAGTAACATTTGCATTCCAACAGACCTTAACCATCACATGCTCCTCCTCCCTATCTGCATATGGAATCCCCACTGCCCAATCACCACAGTGCTTCTGCTCGCAAACTCTCATGAGAGTTGCCACGCATGGGATTAGCCACGGGTTCACCATAGATAGATAGATAGATTCAAACTATTGTTCTGAAAAGAAAGGTACTAGTCCAACTACTTGCACTCCACACAGTTCACATATGCCGAGCCTACCAAAAGAAAAACCACAGGGCATTGTGGGCACCAGGAGTCGAAATCGACTTGACGGCACACTTTACCTTACTTTACCAAGCAGTACTGAGGGTCTGTGAAACTGGTTTGTGGCATTCAGCAATGAACATTTGCAATTCTGCAGTATGCAGGGGAGTGCCAGAACAGCTGGAGATTAGTTTGAATTGTGGAATTAGGGGGTGGGGATCAGACACTCCCTTTTAGTGCTCCTCCATTCAGAACTGCAATTTGCAAAAGGTTCCTTTCATGAATGAACACACAAAAATTGGGGCTTTGATACATATTGCATAGAGATAAGATAGGTCCCTGCCCAGAAGGCCCAGAAGTCTAGGAAGAAACACATCACTGACAACAAAAGAAGGTGTGTGTGGGGGGGGGGGGGTGGGACAAGATCAACTAGGCCTTCAAGAAATTTCTTTCATTCCAGGAGCTAGCCTAGAACCATACAGCCTAGAACCATACAGCAGACACTTGACAAAATTGCCACCAGACAGCTTGGTGTACTGGTTAGAATGCTGGACTAGGACCCGGGAGACCCAAATTCAAATCCCCATTCAGCCATGATACTTGCTGGGTGACTCTGGGCCAGTCACTTCTCTCTCAGCCTAACCTACTTCACAGGGTTGTTGTGAGGAGAAACCTAAGAATGCAGTACACCGCTCTGGGCTCCTTGGAGGAAGAGCGGGATATAAAATATAATAATAATAATAGACAAGTGTGCTGCATTAATAATGAACAGAGGGAAAATAACAAAAACAGAAGGAATAGAACTGCCCAATGGAAGCAACATCAAGAACCTGGAAGAGAAAGAACATTACAAATACTTGGGCATTCTCCAGGCGGATAACATTGCACACACCGAAGTTAAAAGAAAAATTGGAAGTGAATACATCAGGAGAGTTAGAAAAATCCTAAAGTCCAAGCTCAATGGCGGGAACACCATACAAGCCACAAACACCTGGGCTATACCTGTCATCAGATACACTGCAGGAATCATAGACTGGACCCAGGCTGAGCTAGAGACGTTAGATCGCAAGACCAGGAAAATAATGACCATCAATCATGCTCTGCACCCCTGCAGTGATGTAGATAGGCTATACCTCCCTCGCAGCTCAGTTGGAAGAGGAATGCTGCAAGTCCATCAAACAGTAGAGAAGAAGAAAAGAGGCCTTGAAGAATATATAATGGGCAGTGAAGAAGATGCACTTCAAATGGTCAAGAACGAGAAACTATTCAACACCAATGAAACAAAGCAGGCCTACAAGAAAGAACAAGTCAAGAACCGAGCAGAAAAATGGAAAAATAAGCCCCTGCATGGTCAATATTTGCACAATATAAGTGGAAAATCAGACATCACCAAGACCTGGCAATGGCTTAAGAATGGCAACTTGAAGAAAGAAACAGAGGGTTTAATGCTGGCTGCACAAGAACAGGCACTAAGAACAAATGCAATAAGAGCAAAAGTCGAAAAATCAACCACAAACAGCAAGTGCCGCCTTTGTAAAGAAGCAGATGAAACAGTGGACCATCTAATCAGCTGTTGTAAAAAGATTGCACAGACTGACTACAAACAAAGGCATGACAAAGTAGCAAGGATGATACACTGGAACATCTGCAAAAAATACAAGCTACCTGTAGCCAAAAATGGGTGGGACCATAAAATTGAAAAAGTCGAAGAAAATGAAGATGTAAAAATATTATGGGACTTCGGACTACAAACAGACAAACATCTGCCACACAATACACCAGATATAACTGTAGTCGAGAAGAAAGAAAAACAAGTCAAAATAATCGACATAGCAATACCAGGGGATAGCAGAATAGAAGAAAAAGAAATAGAAAAAATCACAAAATACAAAGATCTACAAATTGAAATGGAAAGGCTGTGGCAGAAGAAGACCAAAATAATCCCAGTGGCAATTGGTGCCCTAGGTGCAATTCCAAAACAACTTGAAGAGCACCTCAACACCATAGAGGCCACAGAAATCACCATCAGCCAAATACAAAAAGCAACTTTACTGGGAACAGCCTATATTCTGCGATGATATCTGTAATAATAACAGCAACAGCATTGATAATAAAATTCAGCCATCCCAGGTCCTTGGGAAGGACTCGATGTCTGGATATAATAAACCAGTCAATAACACCTGTCTGACTGTGTAAACAATAATAATAATAATAAAATTACCAGATGGACACTGTCATATAATTTGAAAGAAATAAAAATGAAGATTGGAGAGGGGGAAGGGGTCCTCGTCATCCCTTGTACAAATAAAATACTTAGAACAGAAACAGGGCTGCCTACAGCAAGAAAATATTTTATTATGTAACTAACTCTGAATATCCTAAGTGCCACGGCTTTCTGGAACCATTCAAGCCCCAAGGTCAGCAGAAGAGTAAGCAATTATTTTATATACACATACTTCAGCTTTGCTGAACCAGGCTGTAAAGAGTGGCGGCTGTGTTCAAGCCTGAACAGTTGGGAGGGTTCTGAGGGGAGATTTGAAGGAAGCAAGAGAGATGAAACTCACATTGCTTCCATGTTCTGGTTAAAATGAGCAAAACAAGGCCCTCACTTCTCTTAAGCTTCCCAACACTTGCAGAGCAAGGTTGTTTCTATCATTTCACCTGGACTTTGGAGAAGAAAGTTGCAGTGAAAGTCTCTCTCTCTCTCTCTCTCGTTCTCCTTTGCCTAGTGTGAAGATGGGGGGGGGGGAGTGGGAAAGCCTCTTTCCCCATTCCATATGCATGCCAGAAGACTCGGGGGAGGTGACAAGCAATTGCATAGTATGAAGTGGTTTTACAAATTTTACCTACTTGTTCTTATCTAGCTTCTTCATCCTCTACTTCCCCAATTACTGAGGCTCCAGTACAGTGGTTAGGAGAATAAAGCTAGGTAACAATGATGCGTAGGATTGCAGCAGCCAACAAGGACGGAGCTCTCCAAAGCACACACACTTGCAAATGGTTGGTCTGTCAACTGCCTCCTTGCAAGAGCAAGGCATTCATTGTTTGCCACAAACTAGTTGTGCAGGCCTCCAGTACTGCTGCAGATATGAACACTGCATTCCACATTTGTTCACTTGAGGAACATTTATATTGCTGCTGATGCCTTGGAGTTTGAGGAAACATAATCCAGCCTATCACATTGAACCATCCGTCCAAAAGGGAAGTCCAAGGCTTTAACACTTCATCTCCTTGCTGGGGTCGCATTTTAAAGCTGAAATTCTTTTGGCAGTATAGCACCATCACTTCTGCGCAGCTTGCTCCAATGGCTACATGCCAATGCATTAGCCATGTTGACTGTAACATACCATTCATCATACACAGTGCCTTACAGTGAAAAGCTATTCACGAAACTGCCAAGAACTACATTCTCTGGAGACAGTCAAGGAACAACAGATATTCAAGGATAAGATTGGCAAGTTTAGACATGTATTGTAATTTCTGCCAAATGCATGACACCATACTCATGATTACAGATATCCCAGTGCAGAAAGTATATTGCCTTATCTGGCAACAGAAAGATGTACATACTTGTTTCTAATAGGGATGTGCACGAAATGGAATTTGCATTTTGTTTTGAGCTCAAAACAAAATGCAGATGGCCGAAACGTTTTGTCAAAGCACCAGCTGAACTGGTTGTTTCAATAGAACAAACTCAAAACGTTTCAAGTATTTTGGCTATAGGGATCATAAGAACAGCCCTGCTGGATCGGGCCCAAGGCCCATCTAATCCAGCATCCTGTTTCACACAGTGGCCCAACAGATGCCACTGGAAGCCTACAGCAGGAGTTGCGAGCATGCCCTCCTGCTGTTACTCCCCTGCAACTGGTACTCAGAGGCATGAGTACCTGCCTCGAAACACTCCATTGTTCCCCATGGGTAGTTCCTAGCGACACCAAAGTGAATTGGGTGGGAGGGTATGATGGGTGCTAACTACCACCCAACCCACAAAAGCAATGGCCAAGCAGGCAACTTTAAACAAATTTTTTTTTACTTTCCCCCCAAACCCCATAGGATCTTATAGGTGGTTTGGGCAAGGTTAAAAAATCGCCCACTAGCCCATTTCTTTTGTGCGTTGGGTGGTAGGTAGCAGTCATCATGCCCTACCACCCAATCCACTTTGGTGTCCCTTGGAGTCACCCATGGGGGACAATGGGGTATTTTGAGTTAACCCATTGTTCCCTATGACCAGAACAAGCTATGCTTACAGAGTGCACACACAAGTTTTGTATTGCAGTGTGCAATGTATTTTGCAAACCATGCCTTGAAAAACACTGCAGAAGCACACAGTAAAGAGGAATCTGTCCCTCCCAACACACATTTCACACATAGCCACAAAATGGCCAAAAGAGAATCACTGACCCAGAAACCACTGCCAGCCACAGTGCATACACTGCAGTAACATCACTGGCACAAACTGCTCTCTCAAATGCTATGACTTCCTAGCATTGCAACAGCTGCCACAGCTGCACCCTTAATTAGCAGCAAGCATAGCCATAAGCTCAACAAGAGCAACTTCAGCCACATTTTTTGACTGAGTACACCTTGCAATCCAGATTGTAGAGCAGTGAGTGAAGCACAACTTAGTCTCAAAACCATACATGGTGCTCTTCACAGCAATCACCAAGAAATATTACACACATACACACAGAGCAGCCACTGTCCATTTCTTGCAAGAACACTATCTCACAAACAAAACAGACCACAACTCAAGGAAGGAAGACAACCAAATTCTAACTTTGTCGTCAATCTGAGATCCAGCAAAACCAGATAGTTATAGAAGCAGTATCACAGCATATTATACTCAGTGCTGAGCAGAGGAGCTCTGACCCCCGGACCATTGGAGACCCAGTCCTCCAAGATCTGGGAGGGCCTCCAGTAGCCACGTCACAGCCCACCAAACCTCTGCTGTTACTGCAGCTGAGGGGTGACTGCGGGGGGGGAGCAGAGCAGTCCTTCTCCCCTCTTCCCCCCCCCCCGAGGTAGTGGGGACAGAAGTGAGACTGGGAGCATGTACTATGGCCAGCGTCTTTTACCAACTGTGAGGCACACTTGCATAGTCGAGATTGGTGCAAGCCCATGACGTCATGGGCTTGTGACGATCTCTAAACTGAGCAGATGCACCTTGCAGTTGGTAAAAGACGCTGGCCCTAACACATGGGCCCAGTATCACTCCGGTTCCCACCACTGCCAGGGGGAGTGGGGAGAAGGACTACTACACTTCCCTCCCCCACAGCCACCCCTCAGCCACAGTAAGAATAAAACAACAACAGCAGAGATTTGGCAGTGTGGGCCCCCCAAAGGATGTGTTGGGCCCTTGCGGCTGGGTGGTCCGGGCACCCAAATTGTCTAGGTGTGCCCCTGGTGCTGAAAAATGAAAACCACATCATCAAACCTACCTTCCGCCTCTCCTGACATATCCTCTTCAAGTGAGTCACACTCTAAGGGCTCTCTCTGCCTCTTAATCCCTTTGAATAAATTTTGAAATTCCCTCTTTTTGTGTCCCCCCCTTCCTCCCCCCCAGCCAATGGGGGCACAGTTGCCCATGACAATCCTTGATTTGCATAACAAGCTAACCAAGACGTAAGGAGATCGGAAGCCAGTGCCAGAAAACCAATAAGCAAGGGTAAAACAGGCCTGCAAAATGGAGCTTGAAATGTTTTGTTCCAACCCTTAAATAGGCCCTCTTTTTATTCAAAGGGTGTCTTGTTTCAAGCTCAAAACACTTGAAACGGCCCATTTCAATGTTTTCATTGAAACATTTTGCACATCCCTAGTTTTTACCTACAGGAGTAGTGATTTCATTAGGACAAGTACCACATATACACTACCAAACTGTTATGAATTAAGGCCATCTAATACCACTTCCACAGACGCATATTCTAAAGTGGGTACTTGACAGAACCAGATCAAATCTCATCATAACATGATCCTGAGGAAAAACAGCCCACAGCTTAACATCAGTAAAATGGATAGAAATGAACTTTACAAGCTTGTTCAGAGTGTGAAGATGGTATTGTAACTAAGACTATAATATTGTGTCAGTTTACCAACAAGATTAGCTTTTTGATTGATTACAAAAGGGTACCTGTTAAACTGGGAAACAGATGTATTTCCAAGTGCTTACAAAAAACCCATGGGAGGCTGGTGCCATCTTAGAGGCATTCCTCCTCCCCCTCGGTCTCTCATGTGTGCATCATGTATAAACAAAGGAAGTATGCATTTGTTCTACAGAATTATTGCTTTATTCATCTGCAAGTTTAGGCAATTTGATTATAATCATGTGATCAATCAGTTATAGTATCTTTAACTAGGTGACTGCCCTAATTATGACACATACCAAATACATAGCTCCAAGTAATGCTGCTGGCTGCAATCCCTGAACAACTTTAACCTTGACCATTTTAATATTTGGTGAGGTGATGTAGCTCAGTGGTAGAGTACATGCTCTGAATGTAGACGGTCCCAAGCAGGGAAGGGCATGACCCCTTTCTTGAAGGGTCACAGTGTAGACAATATTAAGCTAGATGGACCAATGGTATGATTCAGTAAAGGAGGTGTATTTAGGGAAAATATGTATTTAGGCGTATTTAGCTGTGGTCACCAGCTTCATGCCTGTCAGCAGGAGGAGCTGGAGCTGGTGCGAGTATGAGAACTAAGAGATTCCCTCAAGCCAAACCATGTGACACCCCCCCCCTTTTAGGGAGAGTAGAGCAGCTTCACACACACGGGAGAGCATGCTGTGCGGATGCTCCTCATATTTGCGGGGGAGCAGCAGAGAAGCCTCCAAAGTAAAACACATGGCCTTCCCCTCACACTCAAGGGAGGAGATATTACAGAGGGAGCAGCTTAGCATGAGACTGTCACCACACCAACAGTTTGTTTGCATTGTATATGTTTCTCTCACACATCCGTGTGTGTGTGTGTGTGTGTGTGTGTGTGTGTGTGTGTGTGTGTGTGAGATAACGGCATCTGAGAGAGATCCCAACGAACACACAGCATGGGGGGGGGGTGTTACCCGAGAGGGAACAGGGATTGGTGCTTCAGACAGCTACACATGTGATCGTGATGTGACCCTCTCCAGGTCCCAGTCTAACATGCTGCACTCAGAGCAGAACCTTTGCCATGACAGCACGCCTAGAAGCACCCTTCCCTTCCTTGCTAGCCAAGGAGAGCAGCCAGCTCCTGTGAGCGGGGCTTGCGAGACAACCAACAAAGAAGGGAAAGAAAGATAGTCAAAAGAGGGAGGGAGGGAGGGAGGGAGCAAAAATGAAACAAAAAAATTAAAAGGAAGGGAAAGAGTGAAATAAAGAAGGGAAAGGAAGAAAGAGGGGGGAAGTGCAAGTATAAAGAAAGGAGTAAACGAGGGAAGAGAGAAGGAAGGAGAGAGAGACAAAGGAAGAAGAGCGAGTGGAGGGGAGAGAAAGAGAGAGAGAGAAAAGGAAGGGGTTAGAGAGAAAGAAGGGATAGGCAAGGAGAGCAATAAAGTACTAGTGGCACAGTTGCTCTGCACGGGTTAAGCTAGTTACAAAATAATATTCTTGAAGCCACTCACTTCTTTACTTCCATAATTTAACTCAGGGTGTGTGTTCACATATGTCACCTGTCCCATAGCTTGTAGCCACATGCACCTCAAGACTAGTTTAAGCACAACTCTTGGGCAGATTCTCTCGCAAAATATGTGGAAGAGAGGGAAGCAGCCATCAGCAACAGAGAGAGGCAGCAATGAGCAGCAGTGAATATGAATTTCATGCTGGATTGACTTAAGGAAGGGAGAGCAGCCCAAATACAGCTTAGGGATAGCAGAGGAGAGAGAGAGCGAAAGAGAAACAGCGCACATGGGGTGAAGTGGCAGAAGCAGCTGAACACTCTTGTGGAGGAGGCAACAGTCCTAAATATACCTTTGGAGGACCTAGTAGCTGCTATTGTCGAAAGGATGATTGAGCTAGAGGGTCCAATGGTTTAACCAGGTAGATGTTGTGTTTTAGGTCTTGTATAATAAGAACTGAAGCAAACAGAGTGGCTGTGACAACTCACACTGTTAAGAGCTCAGAAGAATTACAACTTTCCTCCTTTCCTTGCCATAAGAAAAAAATGATGTACAATTGACATATTAAAAACATGTGTTATTGTATTCTTTTTAGCCTACTTTCCGTAAAGAAAGTAAGCTTATGAGATCACCTGGCTCTGTGTGTGTCCCAATCAACTTTGCTATGTCTGAATCAATATGGACCAAATTGGGTACAGTTGTAGGGACATCTCAACAGCATAATTTGTGATGATGACATCCACCCCGATTCAAGATGGCAGACACGTAAACATTTGAGGTGCAAGTGGGCTAACTTGTGGACCATCTAACCTATTTGTGCCAAATTTGCTACAGCTGTAGTGACACATAGGGATGGCTCAAGAATGTGGTTTGCAATGTTGTCATCGACCCTGATTCAAGATGGCAGATGTGTGAATGTTTAAGGCTGAAGTAGGCTAACTTGTGAAGATGGTAATTATCAATTAAGATAACAGTGAAAGGAAAGGAGGCAGATTAATTCTTACCAGAACTTGGTTGTTGTTGTTTTAAAGCAAACGTATAGGTCTTACACTGAATATATTCTTCAAAGTTCATAGCCAATGTCTGCCAAGGTATTACAAGCCAGATGGGGACCCACTACATTTCCAGATGCAGTACCTTGCACAACTCCTTGAACCCTGCCACCTGCTTGATTAGCAGAAGAATCAGGCAAAACACACACAAAAAACCACAAGCACACACATTTGCTAGTTTACCCTGGTCACATGTTTCAGCTTCTCTTATTGCAGGATACCCATCTCCCCCCCTCAGAGCATGCAGACCCAATATAGCTAACTGGTAACATAGACAATTAAGATGGAAAATTAATATGTTTTGTTAGTTACCCCAATTTTATACTTAACTAGCATGGGAAGCCTGTCACGGTTAATTGGTTGTGGTTGCTTCCCAACTATCATTCACTAGAAAGATACTGGCTGCTCATTTCCTCACACTTGGGACTGGGCAAATTCATTACTGCAGTTTACTGCTTTCTAACACTTGCAATACTGCAAGTTCTAAAGGCAAGCTATAATCTTTATCCAGACTAGACATAGCCCTAATAGAAATGGTTTTATGCCAGCTGCAGATGTGTCTGCTCCTTCAAACACCCTTTCTCAGCTTAGGGAAAGGGGTGATGGAGAGGATTAGCAAATGCCACAGCTCTTGCTACTTGTGCATAATTTATCAAATCACTTACGCCTGCTTGTCTTACTTGCAGCAGTGAGCTAGTGTACCAGCTTCCAGAAAAATAACTGCAGAATTGCATACTCCTACGATTTTCCACATCTAGTAATACATGGAGAGCCCAGCAACTTTAAAATAGGCACTCATGGTTTAACTGGCTAGCGGGATTATATTACATTTACTATAACTATTACTGATCAAGTTGCAAAAGTACATTCCAGGAAAGCAACTTATGACATAAAGAGAAAGAACCTACCCAACACACACCATAGCAAACCCATATGCACATTGGTTTTCCACCACCACACTAATCTATAGTGAGGAAGTTATTATAAAGGAGCCAAGGAGCTCTTTATAGCTGCTGGCTGTAAGTTTTTTGTTGGAAGCGCATTTCAGCCAACTGAAAACACACATTCTGTGTTCCAAACAGTCTTAATTTTTCTGAGACATTCCGACAAGAGCACAAGGAGCAAAGAGGGCAGATTCCATACGAATGAGCCTGGCCTTCGCATCTTGCGCAGTAATAATCCATTTGCACACTATCTTTCTCCAAAGTTCGACTCTGCAGCAGCAAACCCACTCTTGCCACCAGAGCATGACTGATTGTTACACAGAGCCTCTCAGTATAGCTCTACCAACAGTGGTAATTTTGGTTTTCTGAAGAGAGAATGTTAACGTGACAAAATTGCAGATAAAAGCCGCAGCTGTTCAAAGTATCATGCTTCAGCAACTCTTCATCCTAAAGCCTCTTTCAAGCTGTACCTGGTGCAATAGATACCCAACCACGTGCATTTCATCCAATGAAAAATACCTAAAAGCTTGCTGACCAGAGCAACTAACTATTCTACAGAGACAACAGTCACAAATACTCATTTGTAATCTATCAAACCTCAACTTGAAGGTAGTTTTTCAGGTCAAAGTCTCACCAACAAGACCTTTAATGCAGCTTTGCCCTTACTACTATTATAGTGTGCCATCGAGTCTGTTTCGACTCCTGGTTGTCGTGGTTATCTTTGGTAGAATACAGGAGGAGTTTACCATTGCCATCTCCCGTGCAGTATGAGATTATGACTTTCAGCACCTCCCTATGTCACTGCTGCCCAATATAGGTGTTTTCCATAGTCTGGGAAACATACCAGCCGGGATTCAAACTGGCAAGCTGTAGCTTGATAATCAAGTCATTTCCCCCGCTGTGCCATTAGGTGGCACTGCTGTTATGGTCTATGACTATTACCACTACCATCATCCTTTATTACAGTCATAGACCAGCATAAAAGCACATGTTAAAGAATACAAGTAAATAAAAGTGGAAGTAGAAGGTGGTGACATATATGATGATGCATACTAACATTAAAAGAACTAATAATACTGAGAATGTATGAGGGTGATTACATGTTAAAAAATAAGAGTACTAAAAAAGCTAAAAGTACTACTATTACTATTAAGTTTAAAAGTCATAAAATGTAGTACAATGCAATAAAACAATAGGTATGGAGGCATGGGCAAGTGCAAGTTCAATCCAGAGTCATCAAGAATTGGATTAAGCGGGCTCACAGCCTATCATCCTTCGATGGATGCCGATTGCAGCCGCACAGAACTTGGCAACACTATGCGTAATGGCAAGGCTAGAGTCAGAAAGCAACAGAAAGCTGTAGAATTGTCTTGAACGTCCTGGGAACTTGCTTAGCAATGGGAGAATAAGGGCGACACTCTATAAAACAGGCAGTATAGAAGGACATGTCAATAGTTTTGATCTGTTCTGAGCCACAGGGACATAACCGCTCTGCAAGTGGGATCTTTCTGCAACGGCCCTCTAGCACTGCTGAGGGGAGACCATGGCAGCGAGCCAAAGTGAACGCCCTCCTGTGGTTTGGGACCTCCAAATGAGTGAGAGATCCTGCAGGAGAGGCAGTATATCTATGCTCCTAACTGATATAAAATTTTGAGACACTACTGAGGTCCGTTTGGCGCTCAGTCTCTGTAATGCGCTGCTTAATAGTTGCTTTTGCCTGATCGAAGCCCATGTTGAGCAGGGACAGTGGGGAGAGGCCCAGGGAAGCTAATTTTGCCTGAGCCCAACTAGATTGATTGTCATCATGCAGGGTTAGAGGGGCAAGACCAATTGGGCAAAAGGATAGTTATGACTATTACTAATTTCTGTCTAAGAGCAATTTGAAGGAAGGAAACAGGAATGGTGTAATATTTATTAAAGCATAGAACCCCACACGTTTCAAGCAGTGTTCCCTCCAAGGCATGCACACGTGCACACACTCACAATTTTTTTAATGTACGCTCAGTTAATTTTAGATCCTGCTCAGGTTGAAGCCAGAAGGCCCCACTCTGAATGCATGTGCACACATATTGCCTTGATACTGCTGCCCAGAACAAAACTCATTCTGCAAACAGATGAAAAAAATTAGAGAGAACACTGATTTCAAGTAAACACTCTTCTTCAGGGGATGGAGATACACACACACACACACACCCCACCAAGGTTTAGTTATGATAAATAGCTTTTTATAAACAAACTAACTAATTCATACAAAGGTTTTAAGAAGAAGTAAACCATAGAAAATAGTCAATAGCTTCTTACAAACAAACTGGCAAGTTTAAACAATGTAATAGGGGTATTCAAATTAGCTAGACCATGGTGAATGCAACACATGAAGTAAATAGTCCACATAGAAATGACAGAAAAATAAAATCTTGACTCAAATGGCTGAGTAACATTAAAACTAAAATGCAAGAACTACAAAAGAGTAGAAGATTATAAAACAACTCACAGTGTTTACAAAGCAGAATACTCAACTTGTAAGAAGCTTAGCTATTCAGTAAAAAAGAAATCCTCACATAAGGTAAGGAGACCATGAGCCACCTAAGGGCTCAGCTGGAAAAGACTTCACTAGGTTGCCGGTTTGATCCCGCTGGTATGTCGGGGAGCAGCAATATAGAGAGATGCTGAAAGGCATCATCTCATACTGTATGGGAGATGGCCATATTAAACCCCTCCTGTATTCTATCAAAGACAACCACACGGCTCTGTGGTCGCCAGGAGTTGACACCGACTCGATGGCACACTTTGCCTTTAAGGAGACCACAGGTATATAGACTAGTTAGTCAAACAGCAGCAGACCATGAGTACAACACAATGAAACTAACTTAACTCTTTCAATGCAGGTTTGCAAAATACCAACCCAACCTATTACTAGGGTAGAATGGACTGTCCATGGAAAAACCAAATGTAAATACAAGAGCAGCTTCCTGCCATACAGAAACAGGTGCAACTACACTACCAGAATTATATTAACATTTTAAGACCAAGATCCTTATTAAGGCCCCTAGGGACTAAGCAGTTCAATTTAAGGATCCATCTAGTCTCTTTTAGCAACAAAATCTTGTCAGGGCATGAGGGTATATGTTGTGGAACTCAGAATGAAAAACTGATAAGGTATGTTTCTTTTGCAACCAGTGTCGGACCAATGGTGCTTTATTATTTTTATGTTTGATGTTACATCAATGTTCACCAACCCTCTCTTTCAGAGTTCTAATAGTTTTGCCCTCATACAATAAGTGACAGGAACATTGGACAAAATAGACTACAGAGGCAGAATTACATGTAGTAAAGGGATGTAAAGTATACAGTATGTCTTTTGGTCAACAAGATTGGTAAATGTACTAGAGGTATAATGGCAGTAGATGCAATTTCTACAAGGGAAAATGTTCTTGGGAGAGACTGGATCCAAATATGGGAATCAACTGTTTCATGGAAAGGGATCTATCACTTCAGAGCAATTTGAAGCTAATAGGTGAAAAAACAAAATTATTTTGCTGGATCAACTGTTTGAAAGATAAAGTTGAGTGCTGGATGTGTATTTGATCTCCCACAGTCATTTTTAAAAATATCTAGGAAACAAACAAGATAAATAGGACTGAAATAATGAATCTAGTTACAGTAGATATATAACATTTTAAGGGAGCATGTGATGAATATGTATTAAATTGAAATTAAATGGCTTCATCAAAAATAAAATAAAAGGGGAAAAGCGGAAGCCCCTGATTCCATTAGAGCCTGACAAACTATAGGCTGGAGGTAGCAATCGAAGGGTGAGAAAATTCAAGTTCAACTTCACATATGCAGGTGACTTTGCAGGCTAGGTTACATGTTGAAAGAGTGGGTGTGACTAGCTTGGCTTCAAATATGAACTTTCAGAAAACAGTGAGATGTCACTATCCAATAGAATGATCTATTGTGTCTAAAGCAGGGCTTCTCAACTTCATCCTTCCTGCAGATGTTGGCTTTCAACTCCCGTAATTCCTGGCTATCAGCCACTATGGCTGGGGATTATGGGAGTTGTAGGCCAAAAACAGCAGGGGGTGTTGTGAAGTTGAGAAGGCCTGGTCTAAAGCTAGCCCACGAAGAGGAGATTATCTGCTTCATAGAAACACTTTCTAGAGAAGGTCTTCACTCTCATATTGGCCCAAGTAGTGGGGCACGTGAGGACACATGAAACCTTTTGTATGCTTCAGGGAGGAAGGATGCAGCGTTCCTGCAAGTCAATGTGTTTGTGAAGGGCTTGCTGAAGCTTAGGGCTTACCTGACTATCTTCTTCCCTAGATTATAAAACCAATTGCATGCACTTACATGAGTATTATGAATCCTGATTTAAAAGCATGTTCTATTTAGACAGGAAAATACAACATCAGCAAACTACTTGCTCTAGTGCTTAAGGTCATATGACAAGGGGATGAAAGCCATAGCTGACACCTTAAATAGAATGTTGTTGTTCCTTCAGCTTCCAAGAAAAATGTCATCTTCATTATTGTGGCTTTATTTTGTTTGTTTGTTTGTTTGTTTTTACATTCTATATCTCACTTTTCCTCCAAGGAGCCCTGAGCAGTGTACTTCATGCTTAAGTTTCTCCTCACAACAACCCTGTGATGCAAGTTAGGCTGAGAGAGAAGTGACTGGCCCAGAGTTACCCAGAAAGTATCATGGCTGAATGGGAATTTGAACTCTGGTCTCCCCTGTTCTAGTCCAGCACTCTAACCACTACACCACGCTTATAATAGCCAGCATATCACATCATTAGAATACAGAGAGTACAATTGATAGGTTGCAAATTCATAGTACCCTTTCACCAAATGGATTGCCTAAATGAAGCAACCAAGCACCTTAAGAATCGCCAAACAGTCAAGAGTGTATCTTGGTATTCGGCATCAATGATGAAGACTCTGGGGAAATAGTTTTTCCATTTCTACTTTTGCCTTTACTAATTTTAGAAGCCAACTGAGATTGCTTGGGTGGAAATAAGCAGCTCAAGGCTGCTTTAATACAATGCATTTGTACTCTGGAATCAATTCCCAACTACAATGTGTACACAAAGAGTGATTTATGAACACCAACATGTATAAATCATTGTTCTGGCTGCAAAATACACATGAGTGAGGGCTCAATTTTTCTTGGTTATAATGGCACTCTTTGCAGGGGAAGCCACCACTGCACACACAGGCACCAATCCTGTAAAGCACATATAAATTTGTACTTGGGGAGCTGATCCCGATTACAAGACTTGTACTTGATGGCAGAGGAGGTGGGTAAAAAGCTGTTCTACTCACCACCTCCTCTGCAAGTACCAACTGTCTCAAAAACCTAGCCATTAGTGATGCATGTTATTTACACTATTTATATTCTGCCTTTCAACAAAAGATGTATACAGCAAATGGAATGAGAAGTTGGCTCCATGTTCCAAAGGGGCTCACAACCTAAAACGAAACACAAAGGAGACACCAGCCACAGCCATTGGGAGGGACACTCTAGTGAGCTAAATAGGGGCAGTTTCTCTCCCCCTACTAAATACAAGAGTCACCACATTAAAAATGCGCCTCTTCACCCAGTTGGCAAATGTCACTGCTCACTGATGTACTGTTGGATACCTACATGGCTAGGGAAACTTAAAATGCCGAGGTGCATGACTATTTTATAAAAACTGGCATTGTGAAATGCTACCCAATAGAGTCAGATCCAGGGTAGGCTAGGGAGTCATTTCCTGTGGCATCAATATATTCTGTGCTGGGATAGGAACATAGGAAGCTGCCATATGTCAAGTCAGACTATTGGTCTATCTAGCTCAGTATTATCTTCACAGACTGGCAGTGGCTTCTCCAAGGTTGCAGGCAGGAATCTCTCTCAGCCCTATCTTGGAGAAGCCAGGGAAGGAACTTGGAACCTTCTGCTCTTCCCAGAGCGGCTTCATCCCCTGAAGGGAAGATCTTGCAGTGCTCCCATTCATATGCAACCAGGGCAGACCCTGCTTAGCTAGGGGGACACGTCATGCTTGCTACCACAAGATCAGCTCTCCTCTCGTTTATAGAAGCGTTTGGTGTCAAATAAGTAATGGCAGAAAAAATTGCTCAATTTAGATCTGAATATCAGATATTGACAAGATCTATATTACAAAGTAAGCCAATAATATACAGAATTCTTTGAAGTATATTTCAATAGCCTTTGCATAGAGAGGAGTTTAGGCACTGCACAGATGGAAGCATTATTTCTCAATCAAAGGAAAGATCATTATCATGAAAAAGCTTTGGTGGGGTGGATGCAGACCATGAGCCTTATGTTGCCTACCCTAGCATTAAATAATCTGTGCCTGGAATCATAAACAAGCCTAGAAGGGGTTGCTTCGAAAGATGTGCAGGCCGAGGTATTTTTGGACTGAGGTGTACAAGGTGAGCCAAACACACGCCTTACTATAAAATACCAGGTGCTTTCTGCTAAAAATGGAGATTGTCTATTTATCATTTAACTGTAACTAAACTATCAGAAAATAATGCTAGTAGCAAGCTTTGAAATAAAAGTGTACATCATGGAGCCCATCTCAACAATCAAGTTTTGAGTATTCTGAGCTTTAAACATTTTTGTTCCTGTTGCAAGCTAGCTCAAAATAATGATTTGACTTACTTTTCTTTTTCTTTCTCTCTTAAAAATGGAACCAGTAGCAGGAAGCCTTTGAGACCCAAGTTTCTACCTCAATACCAACTTAATATTTTTACTGAAAGATTAAAGAATAGACTAGATTCTCCTCCGAGAAGATTTCCCCCCTAAAGGTGTCCAGAGACAATCTGATAATGGAAATAAAGTTGCAGCTTTCAGTCAATACAGCCAGTAACCTTGCTGCAGCAGCACCAAGGTTATTAGCAAAACACTAGCATTTGTACTGCCAGGGTTCTCCGCATCCACTGCTGCTTGCTTTGCTGAGTGTATGATGTATGAGAGACGGGGAGATACTCATGCTGGATGAGGAAACAGCCCCTGCATACTAAGCAGGCAAGGCAGGGAAGTATTATAATGGCCAGAATTCCTCCTCAGTGCAGATTTCAGTCATGTTTACTGAATGGGAAAGTGAATTTTATCATATTTGAAAATGCCATGTATTTTATCATATTTGCTTTTCTTTCATCCTTTCCCCAGGATGTCTGGGAAGTACCTTTTGGTGCAGGGAACTCCCATGCTATGCCCTAGAAACGTTAGGCAGTTCCGCAGTCCTTACAGTACGAGCAGCTGGAACATTTCCAGAATGGAGTCATGTGCAAAGTTTCCCCCAGACATTTGTGACATTACAGAATCTGCTCACCAGTCCGAACGTTTAGCAGCTCCATTAATACTCAAGGCAGCTGGATGCAGGTAACAGAAGGGTTTTCCTGATGTACATGGACATCTAAGATTTGACCTTCACATTTAAGCATGTTTCCATGGTTGTTGGACTCACTACAAAAAATGCCACTGGAATAAAGTAGATGCACTTTTATTTCAACCTTTCAAAGGGCATACAAGAGATAATTGTGTTTTATTTTCTATCCAAAAAAAGTAAATATACTAGTGCTAGCAAAAAATATAGCATAAAACTGATTTGTTAGACTGCACAGCCACTGCATTTAAAATCTAAGTGCTTGTTATAAATTCATAGGTTACTAGTCTTACAGTTTAAAGGAGTTACAGAGTAGGTCCATGCACAAATAAAGCTGTTTTGAACTAATGAATTTATAAGTTTGTGTATGTTACATAATATTCCAAATGTTTTTTCCTCTGTGCCCTCATCCTCTCACTACCTCCTCAACATGGTCTGATATAAATGAAATATAAAAGTATTTAGAAGTAATGTATTTGGGGAAAGTTTCTTATGTCTCAGCTGGCAATAGTCTGCTTTTCTACAGCTGGCCCCCAACACCAAATAGCCACAGCTTCAAAACATTATGTGATAATGCAGAGTATTATTTTTTTTAAAGAACAAGACCATTTTACAGCATATTGGTGAACCTAGTTTTATGCTTCCAGTTGTCCTTGTAACACATTAAAATATGAACATTGACCAAAAGAGAATGTAGAGTAGAATCTGATTACCTGGCAAACAGTAATAAATTCCTAGCTTCTAGAATCTTATTTTTAAATCATTCACAACAATAATTTAATTACTGAAAGTAATAATGACCAAAAAAAGTTTGTTTTACAAAGGACATACATAGTCAGATAGAGAATACAACCAAAGCTTCTACTCTCCCATGAGCTGGACTGTAACTTTCCCAGTTACTTCTACTTCCCTTCTACTAGCTTCTCTGTATAGAGGTTGCAGGTGAGCAAAATGCATTACAATACTAGACCTACAGAATATTTGAAAATGTTCTGTGACACAAGTTACGCGCAGCTGCAGATGAATGGGAAATAAATTTTTTATTGTTATCCTGCCATTCCTCCAACTGAGTTCAGGGTGGCATACATGATGTCCTCTCTCCCCCTCTCCACACACACATTTTATCCCTGCAAAGTAGATTAGATTGAGCAATAGTGACTGGTCCAATGCCACTCAGGGAGTTTCATGGCTAAGTGGAGATCTGAACCTGCATTCCTTTGCTCCTAGTGTGAGAATCTAACCACTGGCAAAAGGGCTCCACAAAGAGGACTACAATGTGCTCTACAGTTCAATGAACGAAGACTTTATTATGGTCATTGACCCAACATCACAGAAACAATACAAAGCACAATGAAAATAACACGGTAATACAAAACACCGATAACTCAAATCAGCTCAGACCTGATCTTACATGCAGCCGCACAAAGTTTGGCCACACACAGTGTTGTAGATACACAGTGATCAGCTATTTAAAAAGTAGTATATCCATCA
The DNA here is from genome assembly GCF_027244095.1 of Hemicordylus capensis. Classification (NCBI taxonomy): domain Eukaryota; kingdom Metazoa; phylum Chordata; class Lepidosauria; order Squamata; family Cordylidae; genus Hemicordylus; species Hemicordylus capensis. The sequence goes on along the minus strand of NC_069659.1, from coordinate 236,760,609 downwards.
TCCATTCTATCAGGGATGTTTGATAAGAGGGCAAAGATAAGAAAAATATGAATATCTCTGCAAAATGAGCACTATAGAAAAACATGAGTCGCAGTTTGGACATCCTGCCCCAAAGGACAGATTTGACTGGTAAAAGGGATTTTACGGTACCTACCCTCCAGTACAGCAGATAGAAGTGTATTAAATCCTGCGAGGGAGAAGGCCCTTTTCTGGGACAAGATAGTTAAATTCATTAAATAGTGGGCTGGTTTAAGGTAACTGGTGAAACTACCAAGAAAGTTTCTTGCAGAAATTCATGCTAGGTCGCTCTGCTTTTCATGGTTTGCTATATGTATGTTGTTTTATAAGCTCTTTAGCAGCAGCATGGCCCAGAGGCATTGGAAATTTAGGGGGAAATCCATGCTTGCCCAACATATCATAGAGCAATTTATGCCAGCTAGATTGGAAGCCATCTTCCAAAACAAGTGGAGCTAGTCCTTTATGACAGAAAATGGTTTAAATCTAAAGGTTAAATACATGCATCCAAACCTTGGCCTCCACTCTTGTTAGGCCAGCCTCCTGACAGAATAACGTTGAGTATGCATCTGGGGGCTGAGAACAGAACACGAAAAATTTTGATTGGACCATTTCCATTTGTTTAAAGGTATCCTGAGCACAAAATAGCAGCACCATAACATCAATTGTGAGAGCACTTTAGCTTCATAAACCTTAAGTGCAGGAGGTATACAGAGGCCACTGCTGTGGAAGAAGAATTTTAAGATAGCAGAGACACTCTTCTGAGCTTTAGTTGCAACATGCTTACAGTGGGCCCTCCAAAAGCTATTTTCACTGAAAACCACTCCCAAGTATTTAGAAGTCCTTACTTGATCAATTACTTCCCCATTAATCTGCCAGACATGTTTCTTAGGGCTTTGGGTTTTGGGGTTTTTGTTTTTTTTATTAGCAAAAACCATGATCTTAGACTTTTGGACTTTTACAGATAAATACTCCACAGTATTGAGCTAACCTACATAAAGCTCTTCTCATGCCAACAGATATTCTAGATACAATAACTGCATCGTCAGCATAAAGCAGAACTGCGATAGATTTACTGGCTAATTTAGGAGGGTGGAAATCATGCATTCAATAAGTGGCTTTATATAAAGATTGAAAACCTACAGTTCAATGAAACTCATCCATGCACAAACCACTGCAAACTGAAAAAAGGGCCTGAAGGACTGTAGATTTCCCAACTCCCAACCCCTGCTAACTTGGCAAAGAGGCACCTTTTAATGTGGTGATTCTCTTTATTTAGCAGGGGGAGAGTAACTGGCCCTATCCACCCCCAGCACAGTACTTCCAGTGACTGTTGCTGGTGTCTATCTTGTGTTTCTTTTAGATTGTGAGCCCTTTGGGGACAGGGTTCCATCTTATTTATTTGTTGTTTCTCTGTGTAAACTGCACTGAGCCATTTTTGGAAGGGCGATATAGAAATTGAATAAAACATAATAAATAATAATAACTCTGTCTCAAATATGCACATCACTTCACACAACCTAGAAATGTGCGACACTTATTTTGAAACACAACTCTGCTGCTGCTCTACCACAACAGGACACTGGAGTCAAGGCCAGGGAAGTCTCCCCTTAGAGAAGTCTTTTTCAAACTCAAGATTAAGAAGCATAACTGAAAAATTCCCTGAAAAACAGCTTACCCATTATTATTGACCTTCCTCTGTTATAGAAAAGGGCTGGGTGTGTGTACACTCCAAGGCCCAATAGTCCTGGCCAGCACCCCGTGATACATAGGGGTTAACTGGCAAATAAGTTGATATGGGAAGTGTTTACTGAAGCTAGACCATTTAAGAAAGCAACTAGAGCATGCCAACATGACAATAGGCCAAAAAAAGGATCAATTTCATTTAATTATTGTTAGAGCTAATGAACTAGCTTCCACCATGAACAGTGCAAAGGACACTTTAGTACTCTAGTGTCCTTTGAATGTTGCCAATATACAAATACGACAAATACTGAATATGGCCAATATGCTGGTGTCTTCTCATAGAAGTACTACGACAATTTAATTTTTTTAAAAAACACTCCACTTTTCAAGAAAGCATTCAAAGCAGCATATACTGAAGACAAACACTCGAAAAAAACAGAAGTCATAAAAAACACTTAACATAACCCAGCCAAGATTCCAAATCATACATGCCAGAGCATATACAGCTTCCCCACCACTTTACCTAAGCTGAACAGATGGCAGGGGAGATCATGAAGGGACACCTTGTCCTTTATAGTTTAGTTAAAATAGGTTTTTAAAAAGTTTAAAATAAAGTTTAGTTAAAATAGCACACTTTCATTCATTAAGCAAGAGAAACAGCTTAAGAAAAAACACAACTTGATTGTGGGAACTAATAAAATATGTGTTTTATTTAACACTGCATAGCCCACCTTTCTTACAAGAATTTAAGGTGACTTGCAGTGGGGAGGGGGAATACATCAAGCAAAACCCACCAACATCAGCACACAATATATAAAACCAAATGCAAAGCAAATCAACTGTAGCGGCCAAAAAGGGGACCTCTACAGGAGTATTGTGCAAGTTCTCACAAGGAGGACAGATTCATATGGGAGAAGGTAGATTTTTATTTTTATATATATATATATATATATATATATATATATATATATATATATATACACACACACACACACACACACACACACACACACACACACACACACGTAAATATATACATACACACACACACACACACACACACATATACACGTACGTGAGTGTCCAGGCCCAAAACTATTTAGACTGTAAAAGTCAAAACCAACATCCTGAATCAAAAGATACTGGTAACCAGTGCAGGTGGAACAAAACAACTGTTACGCGCTGCTGCATTCGACACCAGCGGAGGTTTCCAAAGGGTCACAGGCAGCCTTAAATAGAATGTATTGCAGTAATCCAGTCAAGATGCCACAAAAGGCATGGATAACCATGGTGAAGTCCACCAAACAAACTGATGCAGTTCGCACTAACCAAAGCTGGACAAAAGTCCCCCAGGTCACAACAGACATCTGATCATCCAGAAATAATGCCAGGTCCAGGAGAACTGCCAGGCTCCAAAACTGATCCTTCAAAGGGAAATGCAACCCCATCTAGAACAAATTGACAAGCCATTGACAGGTAAGTAGTTATGCTGACAAGGAGAAGCTCTGTCTTGCTTGTTAGCAGACCTCCAAATATTGATGAAGAAGCTGAACTCCTTCTCCAGTTGGGAATATAGTTGGGTGTCACCTGCATAGTGGTGACACCCAACACTAAACTCTTAGATGCCTTTTCTCAGTGGCTTCATGTACTGAACAACATGGGAGACAGAACAGAACCCTGTGGGACACCAAAGACCAATATAAACAAGAATCTCCCAGCACCACCTCCTGCACAGAGCATATTAGAAGAACCACTGCAGAGTGATGCCCACTCCACATCCCACCCCCACACGGATACTGCAGTCAAAAATATTCTTGGGCATGCTAGCTTGGGCAAGAATGGCAAACGGGAGACCAGCTGACAGTTTCCTACAAGCTCAGGCTCTAAGGAGAGATGCTTTAGCAGTGGTTGAACCACCACCTGTTCTAGGCCCACTAGACCTCCACATTCCATCAAAGCAGCCTTCAGCATCACCCAACTCAACCAGCCTCTGAATTACCCTGCTAACTAAGCAAAGATACACCTTTTAAAAGTGGCAATTCTCTTTATTGTGCGGGGGAAGGAGCAACAACTAGTCCTGTCTAGCCCCAGCACAGCATCCCTCCAGCAATGTTCTCTCTAATTTTTTTCATTTGTGTGCAGAATGAAAGAATAGCTTTATTATGATCATAGATCAAACATAAGCACAACAAAATATAAAACTTTCAGATAGGAAATCTATCATATAATACACCAATAAAGTAAATGTTTTATGGGAAGACCTAAAGGGTAGAAATTTATTTTTTACATTTATATTCCACTCTTCCTCCAAGAAGCCCAGAGCAATGTACTACATACTTGAGTTTCTCCTCACAACAACCCTGTGAAGTAGGTTAGGCTGAGAGAGAAGTGACTCTCTCAGAGTCACCCAGCTAGTATCATGGCTGAATGGGGATTTGAACTCGGGTCTCCCTGGTCCTAGTCCAGCACTCTAACCACTACACCATGCTGCCTTTTAATTAATTAAAAAATTAATTATTGGCAGATCTCAACAGTGCCACTCAAAATTTAGCAACCTTGTGTGTAATAGCAGCTTTCCTGTCTGTCATAAAATTCATCAGTTCGGCCAGGATAGTGTAATAACAAGGGAGTAATAAGACTACGTTGACCATCATTATATAAGGAACAATATAGCAACACGTGGTGGACAGATTCAACCCTACTCGAACCACAAGGGCAGATCTGACTGGCCAGGAAGGTTTTCAGAAATTTCCCATTAAAAACTTCTAATGGTAAGGCATCTTAAGACAAATAAGAGCCATCTTATTTGTTTGTTATTTCTCTTTGTAAACTGCCCTGAGCCATTTTTGGAAGGGCGGTATAGAAATCGTATCATTATCATCATCATCATCATCATCATCATCATATCTTGCTCTAAGGAACACTCTCTGAAGGTTGGGCAAGCAGAGTGATGAGTGTGTGCAGAATGAGTTTTGTTCTTAACAAGGCAGTGTGTGCACATGTGCATTCAGAATGGGGTCTTTCCAGATTCAACCTGAGCAGGATCTAGAAGTGACTGAGCGGAGGGGGGAAAATATGTGAACACATGCTCACACCTTAGAGGAAACACTGCCCTTTAGAATATGAACCCTTTGGGAACAGGGATCCATCTTTATTTTTATTTCTCTACGTTAACCACTTTGTGAAATTTTGTTGAAAAGCAGCATATAAATATTCACTGTTGTCTCCCCTTCCTTCCAGCTCCAGGTGTCTTTACCACCCAGGCAAAGCAGGCATGTAGTTGCCCAGAATCTTCCAAAGACCCAGCCCACAACTTCAGGCTGAAAAGAATCTAGCAGAAGGGTGCTGCAGAACAACATTTGGAAGTGCTAATGAAGAGACCAAGTTGTGACAAATGTAAGTGATTTTATCCACAAAGAACTTTGCAACATATTGTATGCAGCACTGTTCCTATTAGGACACACAAGTTCAGTGGAAAATATTTCACAGAAGTCAAGTGAAGCTCGATGTTATTCAGTATTTTGCATTACACCGTTTTTCTTTTTTAGCAAGAGGAACAAAAAACAGCCACACTACTTGTAAGTTTCAGAAGAAACGAGAGAAAGGTGATTGGGAAACCCTTGTAGAAAAAACACTCCCGACAGCAAAAACAGTATGGGTAAATTGGCCAGAAATTCCTGACTTTCTGGCTTCTCTCCATGATGCAGAAGTATTCCCCAACACCACTGCAGGATGCTTTATGATGTGAAAGACTAAAAGTAGAAAGTACTGTACGTGACTTGGTAGGTGTCTTACTGCACTATAGACACAGATATGATGCCAAAATTACCGTTCATTGCTGAATGACAATATGCAAGCGTGAATGGCAAACCCCCTCTGCATCAGGAATTAGCTTTTCATAATGTCAAAGCAGGGAGGCCAAACAACTATCTAGTCCCACACATGAAGGAAAGGCCTGAAATGAAATGATTGGATTTAGCAGCTAATTGGTGCACTCAATTTTATATTCTCTCATTTTGTCTGCACAGCATGCACGCTGCCAAGTAGAATAGCAGAACTCCCACAGACCATCCTAGACCTAGCATCAGAATTATGGGAGAACGAAGTTTAGTTTAATAGTGAATGTTATCTTGCTGAAACTGCTGTAGATCAGCAAACTGAGACCAGGGGTCACATTGAGAATGCTTTCACGTTTAAAAAGAAAGCTCCAGGACGTTGAGGGAGCCTCTTTGCTATTTTATTATGGTGAAAACAATTCCAAGTTTCACAAATGTATCAGGCATTGTCAACTGCCTTAAGCCAGACAGTGACTTGCTAACCCCACTAAGTAAAATAACTGCTCTGAACAAAAAAGCAGTAGTAAAACAGCTTCAGTAGTTTTACAGCTATTAACATTTTTCACTGTACAAGCCAAACACAATGACATGGTCTATAAAATAAGCAGTTTCAAGATTGAAAATGGTCACCTGTTGCAGTATGAAGTGATCCCAACTTTCCCCAAGTGCAGCATTGTGCATCTGACTGGAAATATGATCAGTATTTTGTTGGGTGGGGGTGGGTGGGGGGAACAGCATTTTAGGATCTATATTAATTCCCGTAGAACTGCAAATAAATATCGTCTCAGAGTTTACTCAGTACACCATTATGAAGGGCAGAAGGAGAGCCTGTATACTGAAGAAACCTAGATTCTGTCAATGGCAACACACTATTTCTCTCTCTGCTCTGTACAGCCTATATCAATGGAAGCTAGGTCACCCAGCGTCAGCAGCTGAGGGACAGGTTTTATTCCCATACCATCTGTGTCAAAGTGCAGTACTTCACAACCAGCCACAACCTGTCTTTTACATGATAAAAAGTAAAAGGTGTGGTGGAACTGCACTATTGCAGTGGAACTAAACCTGACCATTCTTAAGGGAGCTGAGTTTGCCCTTCCCCCTCAACCGTCTTGCTGACCGTCACTCTTTTACCTGTACAATTTAATGCTAGATATCCTACCTTGGGTGCTATTTCCTGTTCTCAGTACAATGAGACTCCTGAATATGGCAGACACTGGACCATCCATTGCACCTGGCTGCATCAGAGGAAGTGTTGACACAGCAACATTTACTCTGTACCTTGGCTGGGTACAACTGCAACTTGGCTCTTCTCCTTCCAGAACTGTGTCCCTTAGTTACCCTTCCACATTAGAATTATAAGCATTACTGCAAGAATTGGTACCTGAATTTGCTTACATCCTTTCCCTCCTTTTATTTGTGTAGTGTAGAAGAATGTATGCCATTACATTAACATGCATGCCATTACATTAACATTCAGTGAATTGGCAAAAAGGTGCTATATAAATCTAGTTCTTAAATAATAGAGCCTTCCTCAGAGTGTTAGAAATGGCCCAGAATTCATTAAGATGCAGGCAGCTCCACAACAGCCAGTTTGTTTCTTTACACAGTTTTTAACCTCTTCTCATCTAAATGATAAATGAGAGAGCATAAAGCATATGAAATGGGTCAAAAATGAACAGAAATTGCATTTAAGTGCATTCACTATTCTGATTTCGGAGAAGAGATGAACTCTACTGAAAGCTCATCACTGCTTCCCCCTACCCAAAAGGCAGAAAGTGCTAGACATTTACCATTTAATAAAAGTTTATGATCAACTTCAAGGAAAATGCAGAATATAATTAAAAGTGGAGATTTCACTGTATTCATTTTGCTGCAAAAATATCCACATAAGAGCATCTCCAATGGAGAACCGCCCATCCAGAAATATTAGCACACTGCAGATGCTTCAAGAACACAAAATACAGGAGAATCTCAGTATTTGCAGGGGTTCCATTCTCTGCAATTACTACAGATAAAAAAACCATGAATACTGAGTAATTGTGTCTATGGGATAGGGGGATGGGTTAGGTTCCTGGAGATCAAAAAAGGTTCCAAAAATGAGTAAAATTGCCCAAAAACCATGCTAAGTCTGCCCTCAGCTGTCCAGCAGAGCCTGCAAAACACTGCCATTTGTTGTTCGGTTGTTTCCCCACCAAAAAAGTACCTTTTCCCCCTCTTTTAAAAATATGAGCCAGAAACAGGTAAAATTGCCTGAAAATCATGGGGGAGAGTGCCCTACTGTGCTCAGTATGCCCCCAGCTGTCCAGCAATGCCTCCATAATGCTGCAATTTTCTCATGTTTTTTGGAGTAAAATCAATTTTTTCACGTTTTTTAAAACAAAAACAAGCCAGAAAAAGACTCCCTTGAACAAAATGGCATGTGACACAGACCTCATAGGTCATTTCTGCCCACCTCTGACCTATAGATATGTGAAAATTAACCCCCTTTTTAATTTATTTACTGTTTTTCCCCACATATACCAAGGTCAGGTGCCAATTACCCGGCTGCAGATACGTGAAACCGTGGATATCAAGTCCGCGATTAGCGAGGTTGTCCTGTACCGCACACAGTTTACACATTAGAATCCAAGTACAATATTATTTTTTCATAAATGAGGAAACTATGAAGCAATAGTGAAGGAACTGGCGGGTGGGGGAAGGTATGGAAATGTAAGAGAGTATCCTTAATAAGTCTTATGGTTCATTTCACAAATTACACCCAGTTCTGAGCTAACAGGAAAGAGACACAGATAGTACAATCCTGTGCATGTTTATTCAGAGAGAAGTCCCATGTTAAATAGGGCTCACTCCCTTATAGAGATTGCAAATTAAATAAGCATCCTACGTTTTCTGCACTCATGTGTCAAATCCAGGCTTATTTTACAAGTTTCTGTGCAGATTTAATTCATTGGCCCAGTTTAGTAACAATGCAGGGCCAGGAACGAATCCTGGATCTGTGCCATGTCCCCTAGCCTCTTGCATGCACTCTGCTCTCTCCCCATCACATGTGAGGAAGGATTCTACTTCCAATCCTGGTTTAAAACAAGTCACAATCTCTTCTTACATCTGAACAAGATGATCTTTACTTATTTTAGCCAGAGTTCCAAAATAAAAACAGAATCTGAAGCAGGGATTGTATCTCAGGAAAGAAATAATTGTGCCATGGATTGACTGACTGACTGATTGATAAATAAATAAATAAGACCTATATAATTTGCAAGACAATATCTCAAATGCTGTTTTCTATGCACAATACCTTTTAGTGTAACTTTGTTCTTACAAGTTAGGAAATTTAAATGTTAAACTTGATAAACCAAGTTAGGTATAGCAGAGTTGCTTTTGGGAAACAAAGTAATATTGACTCTATTGGATAAATTCCTTTACAAGTCTTTAGCAAGTCCTTTCAAGCAGATGTTTAGGAACAGATGTGTTTTCACCCCAATCAATGCTACCTACAGTAATCCATAGAATATAAATCATGTAACTGAAGACTTATTTTGCTTCTCTACATTTGTTTCTAAGGGAAGCAGTAGGTTGAACTTAAATTTTAAAATTAAAGATGTAATAGAATTTGTAAAATCAAAACTAATCAGGCAAAACATCTCCCAGACATTGTAGACAGTAATCTTAAAATGTTGCTCCCCAAGAAATAGCAGAATTATAATACAGCAACTTATCTCTGCAGTATAGCTACAAAAGTTGAAGACAGAGCTTTTACCCATTTGCCAATGAAGGTAAAAGAGAATAAGAATATACATCATATATTTACTCTACCACCAGCCACCTGGCATACTATAAGCAGAGTGATGTAATTTAATACACAGAACTCAAAGACAAAAAGATGATAGATCATCTTCAGGTTCTTTTTAGCCAGGCTCCATCAGTGTAAAGCCAGATCTTTACAGATAGAACGCTCTCCTATACGTAGTACCCCACTTTTGAAATTCAAATATATTCCATACAAAACTGAATCAGAGAGCATACATATTGAGCTGAAGGAAGGTTTCCTTTAGAAGCCATAAGGAAAACTGCTTCCCTACCACTGCTCCACCCTGCACATCTCCATCTGTTTTACAACTTTAGTGCTTATAAAATATAAAGCAGTGAGTTTGTGTTTCAAAGGTTCTTTATCAAATCTGTTCAGACATCCAAAATAGTTTTTAAAAATTCTCAGAGCTATAAAAAGTAGCACCTAACTTGCAAACTTAATTGCAGTCTCAGATGGGGAAGGAACAGGTAGTAGAAGTGTACAAGCAAGGAATGAGGGGCATTATCCATGTCTCTCTCAGAAGCCTAACAGAAGAGATCAAGAACACAGTAAAGTAAGCTAATTTTTCTTCAGCAATCACATTGGCCAAATACACAGACAGACACTAAACAATGGTTTTCCACTATGCAAACAAACTTATGAGGCATGGGCCCATGCACTTCCCCTCCCCATTTTTCACACAAAAGAACAGAACATTTTACCTTTTAAACACTTTGAAGTAAATCACAGTTCAGTATTGCACCCAGACTCCGGAAATGTAATTTACTTCAAGCCACAACTGGTGAATAAACCAGGATCTGAAGTCATGGTATGATCTTGGTATGGTCCCCACTAAATGTAGGTTAGGAACATAGGAAGCTGCCATATACTGAGTCAGACCATTGGTCTATCTTGCTCAGTATTGTCTTCACAGTCTGGCAGCAGCTTCTCCAAGGTTGCAGGCAGGAATCTCTCTCGTCCCTATCTTGGAGAAGTCAGGGAGGGAACTTGGGACCATCTGCTTATCCCAGAGTGGCTCCTTCCCCTGAGGGGAATATCTTACAGTGCTCACACATCAAGTTTCCCATTCATATGCAATCAGGGCAGGCCGTGCTTAGCTAAGGGGACAAGTCATCCTTGCTACCACGACCAGCTCTTGATGAGGTTGAAGTAGGGGTGTGCATGTAGGGTTTCAGCAGCTCTATTTAGAGGCACCAAAAGGCTTTGAGCTTCCCCTGCCAATTTGTTCCAGCATGGGTGAGCATTTGAGGAAGAGGCAAGCACTTCTTACCTGATCCTCCATGGGCCCTCCGCTGCCCCAGCATGGCACTGTCGAGATTGAACACCCCGCCGCTTGTCTGCAGGGCTGCTCCCAGGAGTGCGCAGGGAGGCATTGGCACAGAAATGGCGTCTGAGCATGTGCAGATGCTATCTTGAGTGGTGAGCAACACCATTTAATCCTGACAGTGTGGCACTGGGAGGCGGCAGAGGACTGGCCATGGAGGAGCAGGCAAGACCTGCTTTCCTCCTCTTAAAGTGCTCATTCTCTGCCCCTCAGGATGTGCATAAAACTCTTCATGCACATCCCTAGTTTGAAGTAAGTCGCAGTTCCCAACTTTGTACATAATGGGAGAATGGCGATCTACATTCAAAGAAGTAAATGCTTTCTCCCTCCTCCTCATGTTTGAGGGAGGCTGGAACACCCAAGCCAGGCACAGCTCAGAGGCTTGTCCATTGAGAAGGAAACCATAGTGTCCCATTACATTTGAACTAGGCCAAAATACTTTTAAAATTGAGCTTGAACACAACAATAGTATGTCAGTCACTACATTTTTGAGAACTATAATCATATTCACTACTTAAGTTTCATAACAAAAGCTAAGAGCCCCTGGTGGCGCAGTGGTAAAACTGCCGCCCTGTAACCAGAAGGTTGCAAGTTCGATCCTGACCAGGGGCTCAATGTTGACTCAGCCTTCCATCCTTCCGAGGTCGGTAAAATGAGTACCCAGAATGTTGGGGGCAATATGCTAAATCATTGTAAACCGCTTAGAGAGCTTCGGCTATAGAGCGGTATATAAATGTAAGTGCTATTGCTATTGCTATTCTAGGGGAACATTCTGATTAATACACACATTCCAATATAGCAGAAAGTGATCCCAATTCCAATTTCCCACAAAACTATTTAGCTCATCTATTTAGTTGTTCCTTTGCAGAATTAAGTTAAATTAATAAGTTTTACTAAATGGCATGTATACAAAAACCAATCCAGTTATTAGATCTTCTGGTCATTTCCACGTCAATGAAAGCTCAATTCTCAGTCTTACAATTAAATTGCTAATTCCTAAGGTTTTACCTATATAATCTCTGGATGACTGACTGGAACTATTTCAACTCTTATTTTTTGATCTACCTCAGCTGTCTTAAGCCACTTCTAATCATTGACATTTTAATAGGTCCTTATTAAGATTGTAATGATTTTCTTCATAAGTCTGTATCAATGCACTATACACACTAAGTATTCTGGTTTACATTTATATGTAGTAATTACACTATTTGATATATGTTAATTGAGGGAGTGAATTGTTCCATTTCTGTTTAAGTTTAACAGAACCATCAATTCGTCTTAGTTGAGTGTATTCATTAACGTAAGTATACACATATACATATATTTTTGAATGATATGATTGTAATAATTTAAGGAGGCAATGAATGGGAACTATAAACAAGCAGGAACAAATTACTTCATATTTATTTATTCAGAGAATATGGGCATAAATATTTAAGAACTAACACTTCCTGGCCTTCCAGTATCAATTTTCTACCTATCCACATAGATTGCAGTATAGTATTCTGAGCTTTTACACTTGCAAATGTAACCAACAAATAAAAAGGTTTTCGCTCTCAAAGCAGGGGGAGGCTCAGCTAAGGACACACATGCACGCACGCACGCACAATGAGTCTGCCGCTGGCCCCTGAGAGGCAAAGGTGGGTGCTCCCTTCAAGCAACAGGATGCCGATGAGCCTGTGATAATTGTTAATTGATCTTTAACTACATGCATAACTACTGTATCACAAACCTGTAGGTATGTAGGCTTTTTGTGTTGGGCTTCTGTTTGTAAATTGTGCTGATCTGTGATCGTAATAAAGGAATACTGCTTTTATCTTTTTCTGATTTAAGGAATTGTGTTAGAGCCTGTTCTAAATACTCTATTATATTTTGAGTATTCAGTTCATCCATTAATCCTCTAAATTTCAAATTAAATTTTCTACTTTCTGTTTGAAGTACTTCACAATTGGCTTCTAATTTTTCTGACCACCTTGAGTTCCAGGTAGTTAATGCTCTTTTTGGCATCCTCTTGTGACCGTATTCCCCGGGCCAGAAAACCTAAGCAATGGGTGTCCCATCCTATGAGGCTGGTGTCCGTGGTCACTGTGATGCATTGTAGGATGGTCAGAGGAAGGCCTTTGGTCATGGCTGGAGACATCCACCATTTGAATGATCTCCAAATTTTGTTGGGTAGATGGACTTGCTTGTGTGTGCCCATCATGATGGTCTCCTGGTGTGGCAGAAGTAACCATTGGAGTGGACGGGAGTGGCACCTGGACCACAGTGTGCCACCATGGACCCCAGAATCTGTGAGAAAAGCTTGAGGTCTGCCATCATGGATCGTAGCAAGGGTTGAAAAAGTGTGGTGAGTTTGGTTCTTCAGGATGAGAAACTAAGTCCTGGGTCGTGTTGAATGCTGCCCCAAGATGCTGAATGATCTGTACTGGTAGCAGGTGGCTCTTTTCTTTGTTTATGCCAAAGCCATTGTCCTGGAGGCATTGCAGTGAGTGGAGAACTGCAACTTCTCCATGGTGTAGGGAAGGGGCTCAGATAAGGTCATTGAGCAAAGAATAAATGTGCATCCCCTGTAGGTAGATGTGTGCAATTAGTGTGACCATTATATTTGTGAAGACTCTGGGTGCTGACAATAGGCAGAACGGGAGGGCCTTGTATTGGAAATGTTGTAGGTGAAGCATAGAAACCTCCTGTATTGGAGCAGTATTGAAATGTGTAGATATGCCTCTGAAAGATCGACTGAGGCCAGGAAATTGTGGGGTTGGGTGGCTTCTTTGATAGAGTGGAGTGACTCCATTCCAAACTTTTTTCTGACTAACCTGTTCAGGCGTCTTTCTTTGGAACCAAGAATAGCAGTGAATAGATGCCAGAGCATTCTTCTGTGGAGAAAACCTACTTGGTTGCTTGAATCTGGAGAAGATGACGTATCACCTCATTCATCAGATGATGTCTGGATGGTAAGGTGGAGCGTGGAGTGACTATGAAGGAATCTGGTGGTGTGTTGATGAAGTCTATTGTGTATCTGTGGAAGACTGTGTCTAGCACCCATTGGACTTGGGTGGTAGACATCCATGTGGGGGCAAAGAATTGTAATCTGCCCCCAACTTGACTGGTGTGATTATTTCTTGCCATGTTGGAAGGATGAGGACGTTCCCTGGAAACCTTGTGACCTTCCTTGTCCTCTGAAATGGTGTCTCCACTGCAGTTGGCCCGAGCCCCTAAAGCCAGGCATGTGGGAATCTCTCCCTGAAGTGGAGGGATAATTTCAATATTGTCTGAAGGAATGAGAGGAAGTAGATGGCATGGTGGGGGAGTGGGATGAGCTGAGTTGAGAAAGTGTCTATATGAATCCATACATGTGGAGGGCATGGCTTTTTTCTTATCCTTGGCTAAGATGGGGTGCAAGAATGGAACAAACAGGTCAGATCCAGAAAAGCGGGAAGCTGTACAGGTGAAACTTGAAAAATTAGAATATCGTGCAAAAGTTCATTAATTTCAGTAATGCAAATTAAAAGGTGAAACTGATATATGAGATAGACGCATTACATGCAAAGCGAGATAAGTCAAGCCTTAATTTGTTATAATTGTGATGATCATGGCGTACAGCTCATGAGAACCCCAAATCCACAATCCCAGAAAATTAGAATATTACATGAAACCAATAAAACAAGGATTGGAAATAGAACAATATCGGACCTCTGAAAAGTATAAGCATGCATATGTATTCAGTACTTGGTTTGGGCCCCTTTTGCAGCAATTACTGCCTCAATGCGGCGTGGCATGGATGCTATCAGCCTGTGGCACTGCTGAGGTGTTATGGAAGACCAGGATGCTTCAATAGCGGCCTTCAGCTCTTCTGCATTGTTTGGTCTCATGTCTCTCATCCTTCTCTTGGCAATGCCCCATAGATTCTCTATGGGGTTCAGGTCAGGCGAGTTTGCTGGCCAATCAAGCACAGTAATCCCATGGTCATTGAACCAGGTTTTGGTACTTTTGGCAGTGTGGGCAGGTGCCAAGTCCTGCTGGAAAATGAAGTAAGCATCCCCATACAGCTCGTCTGCATAAGGAAGCACGAAGTGCTCCAAAATCTCCTGATAGACGGCTGCATTGACCCTGGACTTAATGAAGCACAGTGGACCAACACCAGCAGATGACATGGCTCCCCAAATCAACACAGACTGTGGAAACTTCACAGTGGACTTCAAGCATCTTGCATTGTGTGCCTCTCCATTCTTCCTCCAGACTCTGGGTCCTTGGTTTCCAAATGAGATGCAAAAGTTGCTCTCATCAGAAAAGAGGACTTTTGACCACTGAACAACAGACCAGTTCTTTTTTTCTTGAGCCCAGGTAAGACGCTTCTGACGTTGTTTGTTGTTCAGGAGCGGCTTGACAAGAGGAATACGACATTTGAAGCCCATGTCCAGGATCCGTCTGTGTGTGGTGGCTCTTGATGCACTAACTCCAGCCTCAGTCCACTCCTTGTGAAAGTCCCCAACACTTTTGAATGGCCTTTTCCTGACAATCCTCTCCAGGCTGCGGTCATCCCTGCTGCTTGTGCACCTTTTTCTTCCACACTTTTCCTTTCCACATAACTTTCTATTAATGTGCTTTGATACAGCACTTTGGGAACATCCAACTTCTTTTGCAATTACCTTTTGAGGCTTTCCCTCCTTATGGAGGGTGTCAATGATGGTTTTCTGCACAACTGTCAAGTCAGCAGTCTTTCCCATGATTGTGATTCCTAATGAACCAGACTGAGAGACCATTTAAAGGCTCAGGAACCCTTTGCAGGTGTTATGGATTGATTAGCTGATTGGAGTGGGACACCTGGAGCCTAGACTGTTGAACCTTTTCACAATATTCTAATTTTCTGGGATTGTGGATTTGGGGTTCTCATGAGCTGTACGCCATGAACATCACAATTATAACAAATTAAGGCTTGACTTATCTCGCTTTGCATGTAATGCGTCTATCTCATATATCAGTTTCACCTTTTAATTTGCATTACTGAAATTAATGAACTTTTGCACGATATTCTAATTTTTCAAGTTTCACCTGTAAGTGCGGTTTTAGATTTGAGGTCTACTTGCCATGACTGAGCCAGAGGGATCTGCGTACAGCTACCCTTGCTGTCATGGATCTGGATGCCTGTTGTAAGCAATCTAGGCTGGAATCTGCAGAAAGGGTTGCCACTTTGGCTAGCTTATTCAGACCTTGGCGAAGCTTGGTATTCTCAGGAGGAACTAATGCTATACGTTCTTTAGCCCATAGGATAGAGACCCTGGCAAATATAGCATTGGTAGTGACAGCTTTGATGGCTGTAGCCGATGCCTCGTGTGCTTTTTAAAGAAAAGTGTCACATTTACTATCCTCTGGAGAGCGTAACTTGTCATGGCCTTCAGTGTTTAGCATCACCCCTGACACCATCTGGGCTACTGGTGCATCAATGTGGGGTACTGCCAGAAGGGAAGACAAGTCCTGGGTGAGTGAATAGTGTTTTTTGTGGTAGCTGCCTACTGGCCTGGACAAAGCGGGCTGCTGCCATTCCGCTAGTATAACTTTCCGGAAGGTGGTGGGGAAAGGCACTGAAGGTGATGGAGAATCAGTGGCTGGAAACACATTTTGATCCAGAATTGTAGTATCTTGGACCGTCTGTGCTGGGGCTACATCACTGATGGCTCTTTTCGCTTTGGCTAATAGGACTTCAAAGTTTAAGGAAGAAAAAGGTAGAGCAGAGAGAGTAAATGGTTGAGTAACTTCTTCCCCCAAGAGTTCTCCTTGTTCTTTGTCTGACACTGGATGCGAGTGCAAATCAGTGTGGGACTCTGGTTCAGAGTCTGAGTCAACCTGTGGCTGGTCGTTGGCTTGGGTTGGGTTGGGAGTGATGGGAGGGGAGTGTTGTTGGTTGTGTTGGGTTAGGAGATGGTACGGCTGGGGGTCCAGGGTCAAGGCAGGTAGGATGGGGATGTTTGGATGAAGAGGAATCAGAAGATGAATAATGGTGTGTTTTTACATTTGGCCCCCAATTTCAGCCAAATAAAATAGCCATGTTCACATGGTGGGCATCGCTCCTTGGGCTGGAATCAGGAGAAGACGAAGATAAACATCTCCTAGGAAGCTTAGGTCCTTGGGGGGGGGGCAGTTGGGGCTCCCATGCCTTGGGTTGGCAATGCAGGGGTAATATTCAAGACATTGTGTAGTTCTGAACTATCCTCCCCCATAAGCTGTCTGAGCTACATCAGGTGGAATAATCAAGGATGGCCCTGCATTGGGAATTGTGGAATTACACATGGGAACCTGGGCATCTGATGGTCTCTGTGGAGCAGGCTGTGTTGGGGGAGCTTGATTCTGAACATCCGCTGGCTGAGGTAGATTGAGTTGACCAGATACTATAGTCTGTCAAGATTCCAGTTTCTACTTTCAAGATTTCTGTGCCTAGCCTCTCAGGTCAAGGTTTTTGTGCAGAGTGCAGCACTTCACATTTTTGAGGACTGGTTTCCAGCACAGCAGCACCACTTACATCATCTTTTATAACCAGCATTTCAGTGACTGTTGTCAGTTTCACATCCTTCATCATGTGGGGCTTGTTTTTAGCCCTTATCATTGTATTCATTTACTGTTATAATATGGGTGCCTGTGGGAATTTGTTATTATATGTTTAATTTGGCTTCTACCTGTGTTGTGCCTCTGTTATCATTGCCTTTGTCTTTATTCATGGGTTTTGTGACATAGTTTTTGCATCTATTACCCATGTTCCCCCAGTTTTTTCCTTGTTAATTAGTGGGGTTTATACTCATGGCTTATTTAACTAGCGTATTTGCTTTCTCTAATGAAGAAAGAGAGTCTATCTTAGGGAGTATGTCTCCTAGTTTGAATGATAGCCAACCTTATCATTCAGATTGGATTCAATTATCTCATTTAAAGAAGAAGCTCATTAAATTGCAATCTCATGCCTTCAGCCTTAAAGATTATAGTCAAGTGAACAAAATTCCACGTGGATTGCGTATTCAAAAATCCCCAGCCATGTTTGGGGAGGATGAGGAATTTAAATATAGGTGGATTGCCATACTGAACAAGTGTTTGTTTGATTTGATGTTGCTAATTATCCAAAAGGCCCTTAAGGAGGCAGAGGTTGTTCAGAAGGAGATTGTGACTTGTGAAACATTATTGAAGGGATCAGTTGCTCCTGATATATTTGAGAAAAGGTATAAGGATCTGGATGTGAATATTTCACCACTTCAGGAGAAACTTAAGGAATTTAAAAATCGGAAATTTGAAAGAGACAGTCGGGATTACACATCAGGTTTTGTTTATAACTGGATCACACCTGCAGGTATTTCTAAAAAAAATGGTTAGATGGAGAGACCCTATCAGCACATCTGATACAGAGGACACGGACACGGAGGAATCGGCTACTACCTCGGGTGATGACAGCTATACTCAGGAGGGGAGACTTCGTTTGGATAGAGCATCTAAGAGCTACTCTAGGGGGTCTCATTCTTTTTGCAGGGGCAGGAGACCGCAGGGGCAGACGAAGGATTTAGTCATTAATCTGAGCTCTCGGATTTTATCTCAACAGGAACGGGAAGTTCTAAATTTGGGTCTTAGTTTTGTACCTAGACCTAGATACAATGATTTTGATACCCGGGTAGATTTATTTAAACTGGTTAGACTTTTGAAATTAAGAAGTTGTTTGTGGGATTCACCCTCTGTTATTCCTGATGTAGTGAAACCCAAATCTAGGTTCATACCCAGTGGAGAGTACCCTGTGGTTCAGGTGTTCCAAAAAGTAGTGGAGAGAGACATTAAGAATTTGGAGATGAATCAAAGAGCTAGGGTGTCCAATTTCTCTACAGAGGACTGGTGCACGCTTCATAAATTAGTGGAAGATTCTAACATCATCATCAAACAAGCTGACAAAGGGGGAGCGATTGTTATTTTAGACAAGGAGGACTATCTGAGTGAGGTCAGAAGAATGACCTCACTCAGATAGTTGAATGACAGAGACAGCTATAGCCCTATTTCTTATGACCCCACCTCCAACATTATGTTTCTTGTGAGAATAGTTATTAACGAAGCACTAGTCTTAGGGATTATCACCGATAATTTAGCAAAAGGTTTATTCAATCAGTATCCTAGGGTGCCAGTTTTCTACATTCTTCCGAAGATACATAAGGATGGTTTCCCACCTCCAGGGAGACCCATTGTATCCAGTTCTAATTCGATTCTAGAACCCCTTGCCATTTATGTGGATTCATTTTTGAAACCTTTTGTGTTTAAAACAAAATCGTATATTTGGGATACTAAGGACCTCATCAGACAGTTGGAAGGGGTCAGCATTCCTAAAGGGTCCCTTATAGCAACGCTGGATGTATCTTCTCTATATACCAGTATACCTTTAGAGGAGGCCAGAATGGTCATAGAGAGAGTATTGGAAATGAGACATAATAAGGATCCTCCTACATATTTTTTTGTTAGAGTTAGTGGACCTTATTTTTGATAAGAATTATTTCCGGTTTGATGACCAATTTTATTTCCAAATTAAGGGTGTGGCTATGGGTAGTTCTTAAGCCCCCAGTGTGGCCAATTTGTTCATGTCCTCTTTGGAAGATGCATTCATTTGGAATGAGACAGCTAATCCATTTTTTTCTGAGATTTTCATGTAAAAGCGTTTCATTGACATCTTAATAATATTTACTGATGCCACACTGTTTCAGTCATTCCTGGGGTGGATAAATGAACTTCACACCAATATTAAATTTACCAGTAATTCCAGCCAGCACATGGTTCCATTTCTAGATACCAATATTTGGGTGAATAAAGAACATAAGTTGAGTTTCTCTTTATACAGGAAATCTAGACAGGAACACATTTCTTCACTATGACTCTTGGCACCCTGGACATTTAAAGGACAATCTTCCCTTTGGCCAGTTCTTAATCATACATTACCGCAGGGAAGATGATTTGCTATCCTCACAATTGGTTAATAGGGGATATCCGAAGGAAGTTATACATAGAGCGAAGATTAGAGCAGATTCCACTAGACGGAGTGAGTTATTGCAGGATGCCCCGAATAAACAGCTGGACCATTTGATCCGTTCTATAGATTACACTCCATTATCCTACCAGAGCAAGAAGATTATCTATAGACATTGGCATCTTGTTTCGGATATACCTGGTTGTAAAAAAAAAAAACAACCCATGGTGGCCTTTAGAAAACCAAGAGTCTAACAAATTTTTTGACTCGCTCAGACTTTACAGAAAGACCACCAGTGAGTAGGGCTGCACAAGGTTTCCACCCCTGTGGGAGTTGTGCAGCTTGTTTGTTCAGCCTTCCCACTACTGAATATTGGGACCCGGGTTTGAAGAAACATGTTAGCTTAAAATTTTTTGCTAACTGTAAGACGAAAGGGACTGTTTATGTCATAGTGTGTCCATGTAATCTGTGGTATATTGGGAGCACTATGAGACCTGTTAAGACCTGTGTTCGTGAACACAGATCCAGGCTTAAGAATATAATATTAGATGCCCCATTAGTGCCACATTTTGTTGAGAAATCACACTCACCCGATGATTTTAATTTTTTGTGCTGTTTAAATTTACACCAAGGTCCTTCGACAAACAAGATAAGCAGAGGATCCTTCTTCAAAAAGAATAATTTTTCATTCACAAGTTCAATACATGTATATCCAATGGGTTAAATGTTAATTGCGATTTCTCCTGTTTCCTTTAAATAAATAAATTACAAAGAAAGGGAAATTAAGATCAGCACAGCTGGTCCAATATTCCCACTCATTGTATAATTGATTGATGGTTGGGGAGAGTTTTTAACTCCAAGTTTAAGCATCATTCATTAAGGAGCATAGCATGTCCGAGCAGGCACGGTGGTGAGATGCTGCTTTTAGTGACAAGGCTTTTCCAGTTTTAAGGTTGGTTTGTTTGCATTTATTACATGTTTTCACCATGTATTTTGTATGATTGGGGCTTTATGATGATGATTATTGATGCACAGATCGTCATATTTCTGATGAAGATATTTGCGAAACAGACCACAACCTAGGAAGTCTGTCAAGATTCCAGTTTCTACTTTCAAGATTTCTGTGCCTAGCCTCTCAGGTCAAGGTTTTTGTGCAGAGTGCAGCACTTCGCATTTTTGAGGACTGATTTCCGGCACAGCAGCACCACTTACATCATCATTTATGACCAGCATTCCAGTGACTGTTGTCAGTTTCACATCCTTCATCGTGTGGGGCTTGTTTTTAGCCCTTATTGTTGTATTCATTTACTGTTATAATATGGGTGCCTGTGGGAATTTGTTATTATATGTTTAATTTGGCTTCCACCTGCGTTGTGCCTCTGTTATCATTGCCTTTGTCTTTGTTCATGGGTTTTGTGATATAGTTTTTGCATCTATTACCCATGTTCCCCCAGTTTTTTCCAGATACAATAGGGAGCAATCCATCGCTGTTGTGGGCATTTATACCCAGTGTGCGGGGACAGCACAGGACCGTCAGTTACCCCTTGACACCAACTGCCCTGGGGATTCTGCTCTTAGATGCCAGGGAGAGGCCCGCAGAGCCCTGGCCCTCTGTCCCTTTGTTTGCACCGAGGCTCCCTTTGGGAGCGGTTTTGTTTGCCTGCAGAAATCTTTAATAATCAGGTGTTTACTGAGCTGTAGAGCGGAGGGAGGACGTTTCTTTTTCTTTTTGCGAGGCAAGGCATCCTCTTTCAAATGTTTAGATTTTTTGGCGGCTTTTCACAAAGACATGGCCGCTCTGTGTATTTCCACCTGCTCCATGGGAGGAGAGGGGTCAGGAATAGCGGGGGGGGGATTTCGTCCAAACGGGCTGGTCTAGGGTGGGTCCTTCGGAGAGGGAACCCCCTAGAAGTTCCTATGCCTGAGCCTTCACCATGAATGGAGAGGAGGGGGAAAAGAAAGTAAACGGTAAAGAAAAAAAGCTTTGCTAAAAAGCCAAATTGAAACAGATAAAATATCAATTTGGGGATAAAAACCAAGGAAAAGAGGACCTAGGTTGCTCCTTACCCACCCTTGCACAAATGTAAGTAGAAGCTGGGCGGGGGGAGAGGCTTTTGCCACTAGTGGCTTTTGACACTATTGATCATGCATATCCTCGTGATTTGGGGGTTCTTTTGGATTCACGCCTCCTGCTTGAACAGCAGGTGGAGGCCGCAGCCAGAAATGCTTTTGGCCCAGCTTCATCTGGTTTGTCCATTATACTCTTACCTTGATCGGCAAGCATTAATGACAGTGACCCATGCCCTTATCTCCTGCTCAGATTATTGTAATGCTATCTAGGGTTACCTTTGAAGATGATCAGGAAGCTACAACGGGTCCAGAATGCAGCAGCTCACCTACTTATGGGTGCCAGAAAATATGACAGGGTAACACCTCTCCAGTCGCTGCACTGGTTGCTCATTCACTTCCAAGTTCAATTTAAGGTCCTGGTTCTGACCCTCAAAGCCTTGCAGGGCTTGGCACCTGCAGACCTGCCTCTCCCACCCAGTTACATGCTGTCCGGTTAGATCTCAGATGGCCCTTTTATCGGTCCCTGATTTCCGAGAGGTTCGGGGCTCTGCGAAAGGGCTTTTTCGGTTGCTGCCTCACTTCTTTGGAACTCTCTTTCTGTTCAGATTCATTTAGCCCCTTCCTTACTGATCTTCAAATCTTTATTGAAGACACTTCTTTTTCGCCAGGCTTTTGCCCTGTAGTTTACTTTGTTTGTTTTTTGTTAGTTACTTTAGATTTTAGTTTAGAATGTATTTTAAATGTTGCCTTGTTTGCTTGTTTTTGTACACTGCCCAGAGTCTTCAGAATGGGAAGTATATTAAATATTTCAAACAAACAAAGTAGTAGATGGGAGGAAAGAAAAAACTAGCCTGAGTATCTAAAGAAGCAAGAGCTCTCTTTCTGCTGCGTTCCAAGCGGAAGACACAACGGGAAGGGGGTTTAGGCACCACCTGGTAGCAGGAAGTTGTAACTACAATGATATCAGTCCTGTCTGAGCATGCTCCCTGCTTCACCCACAACAATGAACTCCAGAACAGGGGGAGGAATAGAGAAAGTGTGGAGGGTAATCTACAGTGCATTGCATGTGTGCCTATTTGCATAAGTGGTATTATCTTACAGTTACCTAAGCTCCTTATTCCAACACATTTTCAGTTTATCACTTTATGTAGATATTCTATATTAAATCAAGCTTGCAGATTTCATTTAAGACAAGCAGAGGGAAATCTTAAGCTCTTTCTGGAAAGAGTTGGGGTGTAGCAGAATACATTCTTTGTGAGTTTTCCATTCTGTACTTGAGAAGTTATATCTATTGCAGACCAGGGAAAATGATACTTCCTAGGAAAACTTCTTTTCTTTAAGGAGAAGCCTTTCTTTTACAACAGAGAGCTTAACCCCCAAGATGGGGGTAACAATCTCCAACACACACACACACACACACACACACACACACACGACTGACAGTTGTCTTTTTGTTTCTTTCATATCTGTAGCAGGTGTAAGCGCATGAGGATATAATGAGGAATTTGGGGTCCACATTTCTTTATGTACTATTTATGTGTCAGATGCTATACAAGTATCTTTTGAAGTTGGATCTCTTAATTTAGTTCCACTTCTGATTCAACGAGTAAAATTCTACACTTTCTACATTCAGTTTCACTGAAGTACACCCTAAACAACATTAAGATAAATGAAGGAAAGGATGAAAAAGAATAGAGTCACCAAATATTAGAAAGGTGTTTCCTTAAGCTCATATTACACTCTTGATGCTTCCATTCCACTTGACACCTACCCAATGAAGAAACATTTATGTTGATTATACTCTTTACATTCTAGGTTACTCTGAAAAAGTCATCTGTGCACATTTATTGCCTAGTAACCTTGACAGGTTAACATTAATGAAAGAGCATATCAGCATTTGTTGAAAGCACCTTCAACCAAATTCTGGATTACATGTTGAAACTCTGGAGTCCAAAAGAGAACAAGGCATAACACTTCAACAGCTGTTCCCTTGTGTAACAACAAAACCAACCAACCTTTATTTGTTTGTCACCCCAGAACAAATTGTTCTCTGTAGAATCCAGGGCAGAAAGTGAAAGTAAGGTTGCCCTCACTGAGTTCATTTACATGACATTAGAGCACCCTAAGATTCTGTTTAAGTAAAAAATCCTTGGTGTCTGGGTGAATGAGGTGCCTGGGATTTCTCTGGCCATGCACATTCCTAATTCAATCAACTGTTAAATCAGTAATTAATTTAATGTATATGGATTTCAATGAAAGTGACAAGGAAAATTGTGTGATGTGTAACTTTAACCTTTCAAAATTAGAAAGCAGTTTATGAAGGCATCACCTTTCCGACTGCATCCGTTTTAAGTTCTCTTATTTATAAGCAACTTAATACTGCAGAACAAAAATTTAAGAAAAATGGTTGGATTATCATAATATAAAGCACCACACAGTTGTCTAAAATAATTTTTATTTCAAATTCAAATTCACAATAATTTAGGTCGATTTAAATGCCAATCAAGCAATGCTAGTCCAGCAATAACATCAGTTCAGTCTTATCTCTAACCACAGCAAAATCCTTAGCAACTCTTCATGAAACCATCTCAATGTTTTCAGTCCCCAATGTTGCAAGCAACTGTGACTCTCAACAGTTTCTATTTCAAGCAGTTTGGGGCATTGGTGCTGGGGGGGTGGGGGTATCATTACAGCTAACTGTCCATCAACCAGAGAGAAGAAAATCTACTTTGCATAACTGAATCAACAGCCAACCAGTCATGGAATGCAATTGAAATAGCTGCCAGGAAGAAAATTTAGTTTGAAAAGCAATCCAAACCAAGGTCAGCTGATTCAGCCATTGGTTACCGCTGGGAAACCCTGGATTCTTTTCTCTTGACTTGAGAGAAACTTGAGAAGAGACTTCAGTGGAGGTGAAGGGTATATCTGAAGCAGTCCCACAAAGAGGAAATAAAGTTATAAAGGAAACCAAAAAATGCAACAGAAACCACTGCTACTTGGGTGGTCTGACACACACACCCCTGATCCAGTGTGGTACCCAGTAGTCACTGCCACCACTCTCTGACTCCAGAGAGAATTCAAATTTGGTTCTGAACCAACCTTTGGAGGATGCCTCCTTTCTCTTCAGAGTGGGAGCCCGATTCAGTTCACCTCTTCAG
Source organism: Hemicordylus capensis (assembly GCF_027244095.1). Lineage (NCBI taxonomy): Eukaryota > Metazoa > Chordata > Lepidosauria > Squamata > Cordylidae > Hemicordylus > Hemicordylus capensis. Next base: position 236,735,738 of record NC_069659.1, on the reverse strand, counting down.
TCAAGTTTGCTGTTAAGTCAACTTGTGGGAGGCCACAACTCCAGAGCCTCTGCACAACATACACAATCTATAAGATTGTTCTCTCTAAAAGGTTTTATTAGTCTACAGGAACCAAGGTGGATAGGTGAAGCAGGTAGGCACTGGGAAAATAAAGCTGTAAGCAAGGCACTTACATATCTTGAAGCAGAATGGTTCAGCTGGCAGATGGAAAGCTAGCCAACAAACAAAAGCAACATACAACGTTTTTAAAGTTTTTCTCAAAGACACCTGGAAAGGCAGAGAGCCCTTCCTCCAGAGTTATGTCCAATTACAGTTATGGGCTCAGGTTGACAGCTCCTCCACCAATGAACAGGTTGGATGCCCTAATGGACAAATGCTGACACCTGTCTGTTGTTCAAAGATTTTACAGTCCCACAGGGCAGTGTAGGTGAGAAGTATCTATTTCCCTTGTGCTAGACAGGATTATATGACTAGGGAATGTCATGTCCTGCAGGTGTTGTGCAAGTGATGTTCTCACTTCACAAGGATGGAGGCTATGCACATGGTTTCTCTACAAAAAGGTATATAAAGTCTATCCAAACCTTTCAAAGCTAAATTATTTTCCCTACTGTTGACTTCTAAAATGTTGCTCTACAGAATAGAATTTGGCATATGAATGCTGGACTGCATTTTTGGAAGAATGCTTTAGAAATAAAACAATAATCTTCTACTTGGAAGAAAACTATGTAGGAAACTCCACTTCATAGGAAATAACTACTTGCATTGCAAATTTCCAGAAGTTTTCAAGACATGGAAAGTAGAATTTTCCCAGGGGGAAGAATCTACAAGCAACACTCTGTATTACTTGTTATATTTATCAAGAATTACCATTCTGTAATTTAGAATTGTTTTTCAAACAAATTTACCCAATTTTAGAGATGTGCTGTACTCTAAGGTACCCAAAGGAATCAATTTGCCCCTTGTGGGGGATAATAGAAATCACATGCAATGCCTTAACTACTGCCCAAACAGGGAAAGTTTTGAACTTTTATACCCTAGTTGTATTAACACATTCCAAGAGATTATGTCTGTGTTCTTTACCCACAAGTATATTTATTCTGTTAGTCCTCCATTTAACCCATCAACTCTTGCATTAGAAACTATCTGGATTCCAGCAAATTTGCATCTACTAATTCATTATTCGTGTCTGAACCTGCTATTGATCATGAATTGCTGTCTGTAATCTAAAACAATAATAGCTAGTTAACCTAACTATTTAGCAGAGTGTTTGAAGGAGGGCTAGGAATTATGGTTTATTCTATGGATTATTTATTAAGTTTCTAAGAAAATTAGTATCATTAACACAAAGTTGACACTTGTTTGATTTACCAAGTGTTTGTTGGTTTAAGGGTTTCACGAGAGAGTAAGATCACTAGAAAAACCTTGTGGAAATTAGCTGACATTATATACAAAGTTACTTTTCAACAAGTCACCTAAAATGTCTAAAGTGCTCCAAGGACACTGAACCTTTTAACCGTTCATCTGTTTAAATCAACTACCAACTATACCATTATGACTGATAAATCTTTTCTCAACAAACTGAAATGGGCTTGGATGGATCCCCAATAAAAAGAGCAAGAGCTATCAGAACCATCAAAAAACAAAATCGGGGCATCATATTAGTACAAGGAACTCACACTAAAAAAAACCTATCTTCAGAATTTCCAAATCAATTTATAGCAGTTCTCATACCTGCAATGGAAGGAAAGATCAGACTGGATATAAAATTTATTTATTTTTCAAATTTGTAGACTGCCCTAAATTTCCATCTCTGGGTGGTAAATACCTAAGAAGAGCTCACCTGGCATGGTCAAACTGATCTTTCTACACACCCCTTCCATTGTGTCCCTGGGTATTATAAGCCTGAGGGCAGGGTCTGTGTCTTATTTTCATCTACACACGTGGACAAATGTGTTGGTACCCCTCCACAAAAGAAGAACCCACAATTGGCTCTGAAATAACTTTAAACTGACAAAAGTAATTGGCACTCATCATTGTTTATTCCGCATTTAACAAAAATCAGACTTTGCTTTAGAGTTTTGATACAACATAATATATTTCAAATAATAACACAAATGAAAATGGCATGGACAAAAATGATGGAACCCTTAACCTAATATTTTGTTGCACAACCTTTAGAGGCAATAACTGCAAACAAGCGATTCCTGTAACTCTCAATAAGACTTCTGCACCTGTCAACAGGTAGTTTGGCCCACTCTTCCTGAGCAAATTGCTCCAGCTGTGTCAGGTTTGAAGGGTGCCTTCTCCAGACTGCATGTTTCTGTTCTTTCCATAGATGTTCAATAGGATTCAAATCAGGGCTCATAGAAGGCCACTTCAGAATAGTCCAATGTTTTGTTCTTAGACACTCTTGGGTGCTTTTAGCTGTGTGTTTTGGGTCATTATCCTGTTGGAGGATCTGAGACAGAGCTTTCTGACACTGGGCAGTATGTTTCACTCCAAAATGTCTTGATAGTCTTGAGATTTCATTGTTCCCTGCACAGACACAAGGCACCCTGTGCCAGACGTAGCAAAGCAGCCCCAAAACATAACCAAGCCTCCTCCATGTTTCACAGTAGGTATGGTGTTCTTTTCTTTGAAAGCTTCATTTTTCCGTCTGTGGACATAGAGCTGATGTGACTTGCCAAAGAGCTCCAGTTTTGTCTCATCTGTCCAAAGGACATTCTCCCAGAAGCATTGTGGCTTGTCAATATGCATTTTAGCAAATTCCAGTCTGGCTTTTTTATGTTTTCCTTTCAACAGTGGAGTTGTCCTGGGTCTTCTTCCATTGAGCCCACTGTCACTCAAAAAGCAGCAGACGCTGCGATCAGACACTGATGGACCTTAACTTTGGAGTTCAGCTTATATCTCTTTGGAAGTTGTCCTTGGCTTTTTGTCTACCATTCTCACTATCCTTCTGTCCATTCTGGTGTCAATTTTCCTCTCGCATCGTCCAGGGAGGTTGGCTACAGTCCCATGGACCTTGAAATTCTTAATAATATTTGAAACTGTTGTCACAGGAACATCAAACTGCTTGGAGATGGTCTTATAGCCTTTGCCTTTAACATGCTTGTCTATAGTTTTCTTTCAGATCTCCTCAGACAACTCTCTCCTTTGCTTTCTCTGGTCCATGTTCATTGTGGAACACACAATGATATCAAACAGCAGAGTGACTACTTTTCTCTATTTAAATAGGCTGAATGACTGATTGCACGATTGGAGACATGTGTGATACTAATTTGATAACAGCTAATTTGAAAAAACACTTTAATCCAATTATTTATTATCTTTTCTGGGGGTACCAACAAATGTGTCCAGGCCACTTTAGAATATCTTTGTAGAATAAGCAATACTTGATCTCTTTTCACACTTGCTTTGCTTTACATGATGACCTATAAAAGGCATGCAGGTATACATGGGACAATTGCTTTTCATTTAATTGCTTTTCAGGAGGCATAAAACACTTTTTAAATTAACTGTAAGGGTATCAACAAAATGCCCCTTGGCATTTTTGCATTAATATAAATCAGAATAATAGTTAGGCTGCACACACACAAAAATGACATTGTTATGTATGTGGATAATAGGGGTTTGTGCCAAGCAGTATAAAGGTTAAAAAGTAAAGTGTGCCGTCGAGTCAGTGTCGACTCCTGACGACCACAGAGCCCTGTGGTCATCTTTGGTAAAGTACAGGAGGGGTTTACCATTGCCTCCTCCCGCACAGTATGAGATGATACCTTTCAGTATCTTTCTATATCGTTGCTGCCCGATATAGGTGTTTCCCATGGTCTGGGAAACATACCAGCAGAGATTCAAACCAACAACTTCTGGCTTGCTAGTCAAGTCATTTCCCTGTTGCGCCATTAGGAAGCATAAAGAGGAATCAAAAAGCCATCTTACACACAATGCCATTTTGCACCTTAAGTTCAATCTGAAGTCAGATTTCATTTTTTGCTACTATTCTTCACTATTGCTATGTATAACATGCATATTCATAGTTGGCATGCTTCAAGACTAACACATTAGCATTCTTCACATATTTGTGGTTTGGCTGTATACTCACCTCCTGTCCAACCCAGAAAAAAACCATGACAGGGAATTCCTATGGTTATTCAGGGACATTCCCATTACCCACCAGTACACCCTGCCATCATTTACCATAGCTATCTGACCAGAAGAACTTTTCTTTCCAAAGATAAATCATTAAGACTAGATTCACATGAGCATGTGAGGCAGGGTAAAGGTTAGCAACTAGCTGTAAAGTCTGCCTTTCAATAGAAGAGTTGTAAATACTTCCAACAAGGAATATGCAAAATATAAAAGCTGTATCTCTAGATATGCACCATAGGACATCACTACTCATAAGCACAAGCAAGTCAATAAGTGGAATTATGTTGGCTTTTCATTTTTAAAACTGATTAAGACCCCTTCATTGGTAATCTGTAAAGTAATAAGGATCCCTCAAGCAAGGAAAAATCATTTCAAAAGCAAAAGGTGAGGCACTTCAAAATCAGAAATATACCCTAATTCCTGGGAGTTCTCCACACAGCAGGCTTTACCACAGGTTTTCTGCAAGGCTTTACTGCGAACTCAAAGTTATCCAAAAATCTGATGCAAAAAAATTGAATTTTTTACCCCTAAAAGTGTATTTTATAGGATATGGGATGCAGGGAAGAGAACCTTTAAAAAACAACAACCACCACCCTTCTATGGATGTGTGACCATAATTATGAAAATATAAAGCTTCTAAATCTGTGCTACTTCACATTCTTGTATTTTCCCACAGAATTGACAGTGGAAGATTAACTCTTGTGTTTCAACCCACAACAGGAAACAGGTTTTATGCCCAAATGATCCCCAACCAAGGTATTCCAGAATATCGAAACTATTTCACAGAGAAGGCTAGAGTGAAATCTTATCCCCAGCTTTCTAGTTCAGTACATGCAAGAAGAAAAGCATTCAAAAATGCATCACCTCAAGCACTATGAAGTGATGCAGCCCAGGAAACCTTTTTTTTAAATTTGATGTTGCTGACTGCATAAATAAATAAATGGCCCTAAGCCAAGGTACTACTAAATGTAGAAAAGTTAAGGAATTTTTCATTAAATACACATAAGCTATCAATAGCTTATTAATAGTTAAAGCTAATTTCTTTTCAACTGAGGTTGTTATTGTCACAGTATGAAAGGAATATGTCAGAAAAATGCTGAGGTCTGATTCAGTAAGAAAAAGTGTTTAGAAAATGAACATTGGGTGCATTGGACTCCAAGCCCAGTTTCAATATACTGAAGTCCTAATGAAGAGCTATCCCATCACTTTATTTATATGGTTTTAGCTGCAGTAATTGGGCAAAACATCTTGATGGAAAGAATGAGCCTTCATAAAATGTTAATTAGATCGCCTGTCCACACCCACAGTCAAAGGAGATTTGAAATCTACCATCTAAGTTTGATTTATGCTACATGACTCTTTCAAGTACCCAAATTAAAAATAGCTTGGCAGGCATTTTCAATCTACTTTGCTATTTATAATCCAATTCTTTTCAAAACATAAAAAATTCATTGATTTACATTATGAGTTAATGGCAAGACCATGTCTTGCCTGAAGTAGAGGTATAAGTATAGGAATACTGTGACTTCCCTTTGTTCACACACACACCCCTATAAACCATTACTGTTCAGAAATCCAGAGCAGACATTCCCTGTACACTGTAGAACAGATCTAGTACACAGATAACCTCCATCTTGAAAGTAAAAAGGAGGAAACTGTACCCACAGTGCCATCCATTCAGGTGAGCAGGAGAGAACAGTTCAGGTTAATGAGCTTACTCCCATGTTTTAACAGCAGTTTTTGTTGCATTCATTCAAAGAGTCATTGCTTTCATTTCAGCAACACATTTGACAAACATCTATTAAAAATTTCCTATTTAATGCACATAAGGTTTCCTTCCACCTTAGTAGGGCTCCTGAGGTACAACCACCTAAATCTAATCCAGCATAAACCTAACAAAACTGTATCAAAGCAGAAGATAGAATAAGCCACAGCAGAGCACAACTCATTCTCCATCAAAATATTTTTGGAAAAGGAACATATTAATTAATTTCCTTAAGAAGAGGTGAGAAGGTGCTAGCCCCCCAAGGAGAAATCCCACAACCTAGAGGCCACCACTGAGAAGATCTTGGCCTTGGTTACCATCAGTCTGTGAGGCAGATTGAACAACAAGGTGTTAGACAATTATCTAAGTGATCAGGCAGGTTTATATGGAATTAAGCAGCATTTAGGTACTGGTGGAGTGACCAGATTGTTTGAGACCATTTTTTAAAAGGTCAAGTATCTTGAGTTATGTCCAATGAAACTACCTAAGGACAGATGTTATATGCCACATGGAGGTCAAGTACCAGTCAATAATCTTGCTGCTGCATTGCAGACCAATTGCAGTTTCTGAATGGTCTTCAACAGACAGTCTCAGTAAAGTACATTATCTAATCTGAAAGTCACCAAGGCATATATGAGAGTGGCAAACATTAGCCAGCTAGAAATATGATAATCCTATATATTACATTTCAAGATAAAGTTACCATACTTATTAGTGATTGTGCATTGGTTGCAGACTATAGTGTTCTCCTTGATGCAATCCATGCACTCCCTAATCTGGGAAAACAAATGAGGTCAATCCAACCACTCTGTAGTATGATCCCCAAGTCAAGGACACAAACAGTCACTGTCACAGTGGTGCCATGTGTACCATTTCAATGTAAAATCCACAAGATGACCAAGGAAGCTGAATGGTAAACATGTTACTCTTCGAAGCATACATTTTGTCAAAACCCTGCTACTATAGAATTACATCTTTTTGAATTATACATGGAGGGACATATTAGGACAAGAAGCTCCTTAAGATTAAAGATGATCAGTTGAACTGGAGAGGATATTACACACTACTCTCTGTACTCTTAAGAAAAGATTCCCCCCGCCCATCTGCACAACACTGAGGTTCTCTCAAAACATTTGTTTGCTGTTCACAAGCAGTTACAAATTTGTTACATATCACATAGTTCTGCTTGCTGTTATCACTGCTAAATTAAGATACATGTATTCTGGAGTGAACACTAGAGGTTAAGGGAATGCTCGTTAACCAAAATGTCTTTTTTATACTTCATTTGTTTGCAGAGTTTTTAGGTTCAGCTTAGTTTATGTTTTCACATGTTTTTATAATTATATACATATAGATAGATACAACTTCCCCTGTACACTATGTCATACACTTTGGATTTGACAAAGGGCAACTAAGCTAATTTTGTCAATAAGAACTACAAAAACCAAATCCAAGTTGTACCAAAATCCAAGTTGTTGTACTGATAATTTGACAGCAGGCATGTTCATTTTTCCATTAAAAGTTCTCAATAATAGGCATGTGCATGAGCTGAGGTTTGAGCACTTTGTGGACAGGGAGACCAGGAACTTTAAGAAAAAGGAGAGCAGTTCCTTACCTGGAAGCCACATGTGGCATCAGCATGCCATTGGCCCAGCCAGCAACACTATGCACAGATGCATGTGTGTGCTGATGCTGCACGGGGCTTCTAGAGACATGCACCGCCCCGCCCCAGCAGGAAACTGCATGGGGTGGCGGAGAGCAGTTCTAATGCAACCTCATCGATATTTGATCGTAACCTTCCTTTTCAAATGAGTTAGCTGGTTCCTACACTGCTATTTCCAGTATGTTTCAACAACTATTTGGGCTATGTTGCATGGCCATAGGCCATGCTGACTTTAAAACAAGGCTTTAGAGATCATGATTAGGCTGTGCTCAAATTTCTCCTGCTTCCCATGTGCCGCTCTCAGAACCCTTCTTTGATTTGGGCTCTCCGAGCAAGTTTAGAGCCATGCCTAGTTATCATTTTAAACTGAGTTGGCAATAGAGAATGAGTAGAGGGATGGGGAAAGGAACACTGGCTTACCATGAAGGGTTCTTTTTCCCTGTGTTCGGAGTTCATCAGATAGGGTTGTGCACTGAGCATGCTCAAGACAGGACTGGATCACGTAATGTAATTTCCTCTTGGAAGCCCAGTTCCAACCCCAACCCCAGTTCCAGGGCTGATTGCGAGGAGTGAGGAAAGTTAAGTGGAAGAGAAATTAGAGTATTGAGAAAAACAGCAAGGGGAGGTAACATGAGCATACAGTAAGAAATAGGACAGACTAGCCTAACAGCTGTGACCCCGAGAGCTGTCTCCCCAGCAAAAGGACAACAAATAGTACGTTTGCATGCATATGCCCTCCCAAGTATGAGTACAATGTAGATTATACATCCGGGTGGGGCTGATGAACTCCGAACACAGAGAAAAAGAACCCTTCACACTGTCAATATTCCTTTTCCCCCTGTGTTGGAGCTCATCAGATAAGGACTTGCCCAAGAGGAGAGGAGTATAAAGGGAGGAAAGGATATATCAGACAACTCGTTGCAGGACAGTGTGGCCGAAGGCAGCCTGAGGGGTAGAGAAGAAAGAGCTCTTGTAATGTCGGGTGAAAGGGGTAATTGAAGGCCATGTGGCCACCTGGAAACTTTCTGTGAGTGGGGTGTGTGCAGAGAAGGCTGCATATGTGGCTGCGCTTCAAGTGGAATGCACGGTTATACCTCCAGGGGAGCAAGGTTAAGTGATGTGTAGACAGGGAGAATGCAGGACTTAATCCAACCGGCGAAAGTGGCCTTGGAAACCTTGTTGCCTAGAGTGGGTGGATGAAAGGAAACAAAAAGAGAGTCTGACTTGCGAAGGGCTTTGGTGTATCTAATGTAGATGCGTAATGCTCTGTGAACATCCAGTGTATGCCAGAGCTTTGGGATGGGATGGGATGGGGATGAACAAAAGGAAAGGAGTACAACATCCTGGGACCTATGAAAAGTAGAGTTGATCTTAGGGGGTAAGGTAGGGTCGAGCCTAAGGCTATTCGAGTCAGTATGAAAAGCAGAGAGTTCCTTACGGACCGACAGGGCGCCTAGTTCAGATACCCAATGGGCCAACGTAATGGCTACAAGGAATAGAACTTTGAACGTTAAGGTCTTAAGGGGAATAGACAAAAAGAGGTTTAAAACGAGACTTGGTGAGAGCATTCAAAACTTTGTTAAGGTTCCATGATGGAAAGCATTGGATAGTGGGAGGCACTAGATTGGCAGCTCCTCTGAGGAACCTAGAAATACGTGGGTGAAGAGAAGAGGAACTCGTACCAATGAGGGAGATGTCTAGTACTGATGCAAGCACTGAAGCCTGTTGTCTCAAGGTATTAGGTCGGAGACGTAGATCTAAGCCAGTTTGGAGGATGGCAAGTACCTCTTGGACACTGGCGGACAGATAGTCTTTGTGATTGGTGCGTGACCATCGGAGGAAAGTCACCCATGTAGCCTGGTAGACCCTGTTGGTGGAATGTCTGTGAGAGGCCAGGATTGTATTTTGCACTGGTTTGGAATAGCCCCCGGAGGCTAACCTCAAGCACTCAATCTCCAGGCAAAGAGCTGTAGCCATCCTGGGTCTGGATGGAGAAGAGGGCCTTGGTGAAGGAGGTCTGGCCGACTGGGCAGTTGCCACAAGGGTCTGACTGACAGGTCGAGGAGATCAGGAAACCATGGTCTGCAAGGCCAGTGGGGAGCAATCAGAATCACCGCTGCTTGCTTTTGGACTAGCTTCCAGAGTACCTTGGTGAGTATCGCCGTGGGTGGGAAGGCGTAAACGAGAGAGTCTTTGGCCATGGGGAGGTTAAGGTGTCTGTTGATTCCACTAAAGGAGAATGGAACCTTGTGAAGAAGCGGGGGAGGAGATGGTTCATGGGGGACATGAAGATATCTACTTGGGGATGATCGAGGATTTGGACGAGTTGTAGGAAAACATCGGGATGGAGAGATCACTCTGCTGGACTGAGTGACCACTGACTGAGCCAATCTGCTTGTGTGTTTTCCTCGCCTCTTAGGTGTTCTGCAGTTATGGACGTCAGATTGGTTTCTGCCCACTGAAAGAGAAGGTCTGATTCCTGCATCAGAGATTTGGACCAGTGTGCCACCCTGTCAACTGATGTGTGCTTTGGCGGTGACGTCATCTGTTCTGACTAGGACGTGGCTTCCCTGAATGAGATGTTGGAAGTGGAGGAGCGTGAAGCGGACTGCTTGAAGTTCCAGCCAATTTATGGACCTCTTCATTTCTGGAGGAGGCGGACCAATGTGCTAGTGCTGGGTGGTCCAGACAGTGGGCTCCCCAGCCAAGGAGGCTGGCATCCATGGTAATCATAAGGCAGAGAGGTTCGGACAGTGGTAAGCCCCTGGGGAGGGCAGAGGATAGCCGCCACCACAGGGATTGTCTGACTGTCTGAGGCAGGGGTATCAGGCAATGACTGCTCCTCCCCTTTCATCTCTAGAAAGGGGAAGAGCACACCATGGAGTACATTCCAAACATGCAATCATGGAGACCAAGGCCTGGGAGAGGTCCATGATGTCCGCCGAACAACGGTGGAGTAGGGGGCGCAACTGGGAAGTGATTTTCTTTCTCCTTTCTGGTGGCTGAGAGACAGAGTCTTGAGTTGTGTTGAAGAGGGCTCCAAAACGGACAAGTGACTAGGAGGAAGGGAGGTGACTCTTTTCTTTGTTCACCACAAATCCATGATCCTGGAGACACTGAAGTGTTGTACGGACATCCTCCAGGGCTTGACGGAGGAAAGGTGACCTGATGAGGAGATCATCAAGTTACAGATGGATGTGTACACCCTGGAAGACGAGGTGAGCAATGAGCGCCACTATGACCTTTGTGAAGACGCGGGGCGCGGAGAAGAGCCCAAATGGGAGGGTACAGTATTGGAAATGACAACTGTCATATGAAAAGCGTAAGAATACTCTGTGTTCCGGTTTGATGGGGATATGAAGGTAGGCCTCGGAGAGGCCTACTGATGCAAGATAATCTCCCAGGCATAAGGTCTCTGATAGTGTGGAGGGATTCCATCCTGAACTTTTCCTTTTAGATAAACTAATTGAGGAATTTCAAATCTAGGACTCCCCTCCAAGGGCCGTCCTTCTTGGGAACCAGAAAGAGGATGGAGTACATGCCTTGAAATTTTTGCATAGATGGTGCATGTTCTATTGCTTGAATTTAGAGAAGATTATGGACTGCTTGGAGCATCCAAAGATGTTTGGTCGAATTGTTTGATCGTGGTGATGGTAGAAAACATTGGGGAGGGTGGGAGAAGAGGTCAAGGGTGTAACCCTTGGAAACTGTGTTGATGACCCATTTGCTGTTGGATGTAGACATCCAGGTTGTGGCAAAATCTATCAACCTGCAGCCCACAGGAATCAAGTCATCGTTTACGTCATGCTGAGGAAGGGGGGGAAGGGTCGGGTATTGAATCCCCTGGAGTTCCCCCTGAATCTCCGACGCCACTGTGGTCTGCCGAAACCTCTGGAATTTTGGGGCCGGAAGTCATGGTACTGCATGGAAGTCTGGCCATGGAATTGTCTATTAGAGTGAAAGGAATGAGTTGGAGCTCGAAAAAACCTGAGAGAATCCTTGCAGTTGGCAGGCAAGGACTTCTTCTTGTCTCTAGTTTCAACTAGAATAGGGTCCAATGCCGGACCCAAGAGGTTGGTGCCAGAGAAAGGGACTGAGGTCAGGGCAAGCTTAGACTTGGTGTCCACATCTCAACTCTTGAGCCACAGGGATCTGCATACAGCCACTCCTGCAACCATAGCTCTGGAAGACTGCTGAATACAGTCTAGGCTGGAGTCAGCCATGAGGACTGCTGCTTTGGCCATTTTGCTGATGCCTTGACATAGGTTGGTGTTTTCAGGTGGAACCAGAGCTACGAGTTCTTTAGCCCAAAGAATGGAGACCCGAGAGAAGATGGAGTTGGTGGTGGCTGCTCTAATGGCCGTGGCCGTAGTGTCATGTTCCTTCTTTAGAATTGAGTCACACTTTTTATCCTCTTGGCTTCTTAACTGTTCTTGGCCCTCAGTATGAAGGATCAAGCCAGATACTAGTTGTGCCACAGTGGGGTCTATCTTGGGAGTTGCCAACATAGACATAATTTCTTGTGGTAGATTGTAGTGCTTTTTAGGAAGATTGCCAATAGGTTTGGAAGATGCTGGGCGTTGCCATTGCGGAATACATAGCCTTGCAGAACAGAGATGGAAAAGGCACAGCCATAGAGGCCATGGAACATGAAGGAAAAACATTCTGGTCCTGAGTAGGGGATGGTTCCGCAGATTCAGAGGGAGCAATGTCATTAATAGTTCTTTTTGCTTTGGTCAAGAGAATGTCAAAATCTGCTGAGGAGAAAGATCTAGAGGCACTAGGGAGAGGGGTGACCTCTTCATCCAATAGCTCTCCATCCTCTTTGTTAGAATCAATAGGATCAGCAGGTTCTGCTGATTCAGAGTGCGAAGAGTCAGAGGTAGAAATGGGAATAGTGGGTCTGACTGGGATAGGAGGGCGGATGGTCGGAGGGGCTGGGGAGCTGGAGGAGGAGATAGAGCACAAGGAGATAAGGCAGGTGCTACTGGGACCAGAGCAGGGGGGAGGGGATCGAGAAGAGCATCTCAGATTCTTTGGTCTGCTTTCGTCTTTGGAGAAGGAGAAGGTAGTGGTGTGCCCGAACCGGTCCGGCGGCCATTCCAAAGAATGGCCGAACTGCCGGCCCGGCCCGGCCCTGCCTGGTTCGGGTCCGGGTGGGGGGGTATGCCTTTAAGGGCGGGGAGGGCTTGCTTAGCCCTCCCGCCTCCTTGCCCCCGCCAGCACCCGTATTTTCTAGTATAGGGGCGCTGGAAACCAGCCGCCCCCCCCGCCGCTGCCGCGGCGAAAGAGCCCCCAATGCCAGCCCTCCCTCCCTCCCAGCTAGCTGCCCGCCCGCCCGCCCGCCCGCTCACCGCTCTCCGGATAGGAAACGAGAGGAGCTCCGGCACAGAGCTCCTCTCGTTTGGAAGGCCTCTGGCAGAATGGTGTTTTGCTCGCGCGCGCATGCGCGCGCCGCAAAGCACGCCATTCGCCGGAGGCCCGGTCTACCCACCGGGAAAGGGCTGGGTAGACCGGGCCTCTGGCGATCGGAGGCCCGGTCTACCCGGCCCTTTCCCAGCGGGTAGACCGGGCCTCCGGCGAACGGCGTGCTTTGCCGTGCGCGCATGTGCGCGCGCGCAAAACACCATTCTGCCGGAGGCCTTCCAAACGAGAGGAGCTCTGTGCTGGAGCTCCTCTCGTTTCCTATCTGGAGAGCGGTGAGCGAGCGAGCGGGCGGGCGGGCGGGCGGGCAGCTAGCTGGGAGGGAGGGAGGGCTGGCATTGGGGGCTCTTTCGCCGCCACCGCGGCGGTGGGGGGGCGGCTGGTTTCCAGCGCCCCTATACTAGAAAATACGGGCGCTGGCGGGGGCAAGGAGGTGGGAGGGCTAAGCAAGCCCTCCCCGCCCTAAAAACAAGGCCCCCCTTCGGTGCCGGTCCGGACTTCTCCGGACCGTGCACATCACTAGGAGGAGGAGGAATGCCCACATTTTCTCCTGTGGCTGAGGGGCAGAGCCCTGGCGGCAAAAAGACACCGCTCGGAAATAGGAACGGCGCGCCTGCAGGGGCTAGAGTCGGGAGGAGGAGGATAGATGTTCCCCACCTCTTCTAGGAGCGCATTGTAATACAACAGGAATGGGAGCCGCCGGTGGCCGAGTAGTCGGAGCCGCCGGTGGCCGAGTAGTCGGAGCCGCCGGTGGCCGAGTAGTCGGAGCCGCCGGTGGCCGAGTAGTCGGAGCCGCCGGTGGCCGAGTAGTCGGAGCCGCCGGTGGCCCTAGCGGATTAACCACAACACACACAGACTGAAAGAATTCCCTCAACCAGTGTATGACACTCGGTGCAAAGTGAGGGGTAGTAGTACCTACAGCGACTGAAGCAATCGGGATTGCAACCGGAGAAGTCAAAGGAACCAGGGCTAGAGGAGGCTCTGTCGGCAGTGTGGAGGGAATGTGCAGGCTAGCCAATTCCCCTTCAGACATTGGGTCAATTCATGGGCAAAATCAAGGACACCAGGGAATCACCCGAAAGGCGCTGGTCATCCGCCTCTGGAGGTATAGGTTTGAGAGGGTGTGGTTTAGTTTTAGATCACTTGCATACCACCTTGATCAAAAGCCATTCGCAAAGACGGACAGAGCTTTCCATCTTGGAGGTAGGCGACTTGTTGCACTTCTTTTCCTTGGCAGGTTTATCACTGCAGTGTTTAGCCTTTTTCAGGGCTTTTTTGGAGCAGAGTTCCAAAGTCAGTGCCTCCTATAGCAAAATGGCGGATGCGGTGAGCGTGGGAAGAGCCAGTTTTGGCTGTTGGAGGAGAGCTGCAGATATTTGCTCCGAGTTGCTCAGGTCCTGTGGCAGCTGAGAACTCTCTGGGAGGGAGCTCTTTGGCTTGAGCCAGCTCCATTAGAATCACCGTCAATCAGCAAACAAAATATAAGTCGTTTAGAGTCTAATTAGCAGAAGAAGAAAATGTTGTTTGAAAGAGATAATTTGAAAGACCAATCGTAAAACTAGCTCTCCTCCCACCTTTGCACAATCTATATAGTGAGAGGAGAGGGAAAGCTAAAAAAGGAAGGGCGGGGGGAGGCAAAAAACGCAAGTAGAAGAACTCTCTTAAGGATGTACCAGCTTGAGCAAGACAGAACTGGAACTGAGGTTGGTAGGTGGCTTCCAAGAAGAAATTGCGTCATGTAATCCAGTCCTGTCTCAAGCATGCTCAGTGCACAACCCTATCTGATGAGCTCCAACACAGGGGGGAAAGTGTGAACAATCTTTAGAACCTGGGTTTAGTGTTTCTACTGAGATTAGCTAATGCTTAATAAGCAGTGCCTTCCAAACTCAACACCCGGCCTACTGCCTTCCAAACCGAAGCTCAACCCTACTGCTATCTCACTGAAACTGAGAATACGGACATTCATTTTCCTAAAATTTGCTTAAGTGGAAACAATTTAACAGTAAAAAGTTTTAGTATTACATTGTTTAGGAATTAATGAGTTTACATTCAGCAACCAACTCAACAGGCCACAAAACCTCCTCTCAAAAAGCAGTAGCCCATTCCCAAGGCAACATCAAAATTATTATGCTTCTGTGTGATCTCCACACTTCATAGCTCAGCAGCTTGGAATACCCCTGAAAATGTGAGGGCCACACCATTAGAACTAGGCAAACCTGTCTACATTCAAGTTGCAACTCTGGGTGTTGCAACTTTAAAAAAACAAAACAAAACACATTTTATTTTCCACTCTTCCTCCAAGGAGCCCAGAGCAGTGTACTACATACTTAGGTTTCTCCTCACAACAACCCTGTGAAGTAGGTTAGGCTGAGAGAGAAGTAACTGGCCCAGAGTGACCCAGCAAGTATCATGGCTGAATGGGGATTTGAACTCGGGTCTTCCCGGTCCTAGTCCAGCACTCTAACCGCTACACCACACTGGCTCTTTGATTTACATTACTGCAAGTCACATATCAGTTGCCATTAACTTCTATCATTTTAAGCAACTTTGTTTATGAACTGTGCAATTAACTCTCTCTCTCTCCGTTTGAGACAGAATACTTGAAAAACATGCCAAGAGATTAAATATAATAGAGTTTATTAAGATTGGTCAATGATGCAAGTCGAGTATACACAAAATAAACTTCAGTACAACAAAAACTTAACAGAATAATTGGTTTTATAAATAGTCTGGATGTTCCAATTTTTTCAGTTAAGATACAGCAATTGAATAAAGTTTTGCAGGCGTCATGGTTTGAACAGATCTTTTTTGCGGGGGGCGGGGGACCTTGAAGCAACCACATACACAAACAACTGCTCCAAAATCATTGTGGGGCACAGCATCTTTCTGTAGGGCCTTACTACAGAAAGGGAGTGTCTTTTTGTTCCTCTCAAAACAAAGTGAAATGTGTGATTCAGTGCCAGGGAGCAAGATTGTGTCAAACATTTTTAGGCTTCTCCATTTGCCAAATCTGTACACATACCAAAGAGCTACAACTACTGAAATGACGTACCACAACTGTTGCCAGTACCAAATACATACCAATGAGAACCATAATGCTTTTGAAAGAATCTGACACATTTTGACCCCAGTAGTACTGGTTTTTACTGGTGCATCTCTCCTATCAGCCTTTTGGTTGGTTAGTCAGATTTTTTGGTCACTGTCATTCTGCATTTTACTGTATCCAATTTTCAACCATCATGGCAGCTCCCTTGAGCTCTGAAAAGGTGGCTAAGAAATCTTTTTAAAAACAAACAAGGAGCACAGGCCCAAAGCAAGATTTCTATGAATTAATTAAAATAATCATATTTCAAATTATTCTCGCCGATTCTACAAGAGGGAAAGTCTAAACAAATCTTTAGTTCTTGGATTCCCTGGGGACAGCATGCTTCACCACTCCAACATTTTGTGCAGTGCATTACATCTTTAAATCAGTCTGAAATAAAATATTCTGTAATAATTCAGATAAACCTACGTACAATAAGAGTTTTAGCTTGGACCATTTTTTCAAGGAACTTTGAAGATGGGTGCTTGTCCAGTGCAAACCTAAATATTAGCTGTCCAGGCCAAGCTGAAAAAGTAACTTTATACATTGATTGTGTCTTCAACACAATCACCACCCATAAGCTGAAAAATGCCTTTTTAAAAGTGCTTTAAGGTACCCTTGCATTCTGGATACAATTCTATTTGGCACTACCCACAATCTAAGGTATTCTGAATATTACATTTAAATGCAATTCTATACAGTTCCATTCCAATTAATCAAGTGCTGAGAACTGCTGACATAAGAAACCCTTCATAAAAATTCATTTTGTAAAGTAAAATCCAGGAATGGGAAAGAGCCAATTAATCATGATTGACAACTGTTTTTCACATGTTTACTTTATCTTACTGTTTCTAAAACATTCCATAGGATCAACAGATAAATCTAAGTTCTTGAACATCTGATTCACAAGGTACTAAGCACTTGTTTAACATACAATACAAATATCGAGCAGTGTACAGCAAGAAGTTCATCTATACAAGATGAACAGCAACTAACTACTGTTTACTCCAGCTGGCAATGGCTCTATCTCTAGACAGGATCCTTCCCAGCCCTGCTACTTGAGATCCCTTGTTAGAGATGCCAGAAATGGAACCTGGAACATCTGCATGAGAAGCATATGCCATACCATCGAGCTATAGCCCCTCCTCTACTTAAGGAGGGGCTTCCAAATGTAAGTAGCCTTCTGAAGCCTCCATAGAACTTGACACCAAGTGAACACAGAACCAAGCTGCCTCTTGAATTCCAAATTTCACTCTTGGTGCTCTCTCTGAGCAGCTGAGATGGCCGAGAACAGATTTTACCTTTGCCTGCAGATATTGAAAAGATTGGTATCACATTATCAGTGCTGCTTCAACTAACTCCTATGGACAATTGGCTAAGCAGTTAAACTTAGGACATAAGAGTATTTATGTCACAATTACAGCAAGTACTAATTAACCAAAAAAGAGTACAACCATCTATTTTCAAGTCAATGTGCCTCAAAACCAACAAATGCTATTATTGTCCAATACATGCTTGTTGATATACTGTATACAGTGTGCCCTTATTTTGTCCCAAGTTCAAATATAAAGGAAATGTGTTTTACTTCAATCTCATATAACTAACATCAAGATGACACTGTTGCTATCTCTGTAATTCTGAACTTCCTTGAATATAAAAAGGAGTTTGTCTCCAAGGTGCTTATGTACTAGTCAACAACCCTGAAGGCATATAAAGAAATCTTTATTTGAAGGAGGCAGAAGGAAAATAAAAGAAGCATATGTCAATACAGAATGATAAGCAGACAGGATGTGTCTCAATTATGGCACAAACAGTTTCAGGAGATTATATATGCAATTCTTGCATTAAATTCACTGTCACGTTTTCCTATTACTCTGCATCAGTGCATGTGAAAAATGTAATCTTAGAGCTGAAAATCCAATGCATTAAAAAAAAAAAAAAAGATCAATGGTTAGATTTTTTTTTTTTAATTTCTTCTTCAGTGCTGCATTTACATGTGTTTTTCCACAGGAGATAGAAATGTTGGTCTTACTGTGAAAGGTTATTTTTCACAGGCAAAGAGATCATCCTCCAGTAGTATGGGTTGTAGACCAAGCATGCTCCAAAGACAGGGCCAAATTCAGAACTGAATGTGTGGCTAGCTTTCCACCTGGGCAGTCAAACCCCAGTTCCAGGACTGATGCGCTCCAAGGAAGATAAGAGAGAGAAAACACTGGAAATCTACAAGACATACACAACCAGAGATGTGAGAGGCAGGAAAACAAGGGACATACAGAAAGCCTGGAAATCTTTTTTTTTTTTTTTTTAAGATCCCTGGAAGTCACCTCCACCCAAAGATACCGGCCCCAGATCCAAGGGGAGCAAAAAGAACATCCCTGAGTGGGCTGGATGACCTCCTCAACTGTGAAAAAGAACCTTTCACCATAAGACCAATGTTTCTTTTCCCACAGCCCAAGGAGGTCATCCTGCAATAGTATGGGACATACTGAAAATAAGGGAGGTAGAATAAGGGATGTGAATCAGACTACTTACTGGAGAACAGGGCAGCTGAGGACAGCCTGCGCCGCATGGAAAGAGCGTTGATTTTGTAATGCTTGATGAAGGGCATGATGGAAGACCATGTGTCCGCTTTGCAGATTTCCAACAAGGGGGCACTGGCGGAAAAGGCTGCAGGCATAGCCATGCTGCGGGTGGAGTGGGCGGTGATGCCGCAGGGTACAGGCAGGTTGATGGCCTCATAAACTAGAGAAATGAAATATTTTATCCAACTGGAAAGGGTGTTCTTGGAGACTCTGGCGCCAAGGGGCGACTGGTAGAAGGACACAAAGAGAGAGTCGGAATGCCTGATAGCCTTGGTTCTATGTAGATAGATCTGAAGGGCATGCCGAATGTTGAGTGAGTGACATATCCCTTCCTTATGAAGAGCTGGGAACTGACAGAAGGATGGGAGCACCATGTCTTATGATCGAAGGAAGGTGTAATTCCCTTTAGGTTAAAAGGTGGGGTCCGGCTTCAAGATCACAGCATCCAGTCGGAAGATGCAAAGTTCTTTATGGACAAAAAAAGCTCTGCGTTCCAAGATCCTACAGGCAGAGGTTATTGCCACCAGAAACAATACCTTGAGAGAGAGAGAGAGAGAGAGAGAGAGAGAAAACAGAGGTCTACCTCCGCTAAGGATTTGAAGGGACCCTTAGTAAAAGCGTTGAGGACTTTGATGAAGTTTCAGGTAGGGAATCTGTGGATAGGAGGAGGAGCTAGGTTAGCAACTTCTTTAAGAAACTTCCACAGATGAGGGTGCAGATGGGAGGAGGTTCCTGTAGATAGGGGGAGAACAGAAGAAAGAGCTGTTTGTCATTTGAGAGTACTGGGGCGAAGACCCATGTCGAGTCCAGCCTGGAGGAAGAAGAGAACCTCAGGCACCCCCACTTATAATGGATTAAGTAGTTTCTTGCGTGCCCACATAGAGAATGCTGCCCAGGAGGCCTGGTATATGTGGTTCGTGGATGGATGTCTAGAGGCCAGGATTGTATCTTGAACCCATTTGGGGTAGCCCTTTTGAGCTAACAGCGTGCACTCAACCTCCAGGTGGAGAGTTGGAGCCACTGGGGTTCTGGATGTAGGATGGGGCAAGAAGGTCTGGCCATAGAAGAAGGTGCCACAGCAGGTGGACTGAAAGTTGTTGAAAGTCGGAAAACCATGGTCTCCATGACCAGAACGGGGTGATCAGAATCAGCTCTGCTACTTTGATGCAGATCTTTTGAATGAGCCTGCCTATGACTACTGTCGGGGTGAAGGTGCAAAGGTGGCCCAGGGGCCATTAGGACATCCATCGCTTCCGCCCGTGGTGAGAAGATGCAGGAGAAAAACCTCAGGAGTAGATGGTTGTGAGGAGAGCCGAACAAGTCTACCCGTGGATTCCTCAAGTGGTGATTGATCTGAAGACAGACGTCTGGATGCAGAGACCACTCTGCCTGGTCTATAGACTGGCAAATGAGCCAATCTGCCCGGGAATTCACAATGCCTTGGGGGTGTTCTGCCACTATAGAGGACTAGTGTTTCTCTGCTCAATGGAAGAGCCTTAAGACTTCAGCCATGAAGGAACATGATAAGGTGCCGCCTTGCTGACTGATGTTAGATTTGGCAATCATGTTGTCCATGCGCACTAGAATGTTCTGGTGGTTAATAATCAGAAGGAATTGAATGAGAACTAGATGTACAGGTGAAACTCGGAAAATTAGAATATCGTGCAAAAGTCCATTAATTTCAGTAATGCAAATTAAAAGGTGAAACTGATATATGAGACAGACGCATTACATGCAAAGCGAGATAAGTCAAGCCTTAATTTGTTATAATTGTGATGATCATGGCGTACAGCTCATGAAAACCCCAAATCCACAATCTCAGAAAATTAGAATATTACATGGAACCAAGAAGACAAGGATTGAAGAATAGAACAATATTGGACCTCTGAAAAGTATAAGCATGCATATGTATTCAGTACTTGGTTTGGGCCCCTTTTGCAGCAATTACTGCCTCAATGCAGCGTGGCATGGATGCTATCAGCCTGTGGCACTGATGAGGTATTATGGAAGACCAGGATGCTTCAATAGCGGCCTTCAGCAATTATGCATTGTTTGGTCTCATGTCTCTCAACCTTCTCTTGGCAATGCCCCATAGATTCTCTATGGGGTCAGGTCAGGCAAGTTTGCTGGCCAATCAAGCACAGTACACTGCATACTTTTCAGAGGTCCAATATTGTTCTATTCTTCAATCCTTGTCTTCTTGGTTCCATGTAATATTCTAACTTTCTGAGATTGTGGATTTGGGGTTTTCATGAGCTGTACGCCATGATCATCACAATCATAACAAATTAAGGCTTGACTTATCTCGCTTTGCATGTAATGCGTCTGTCTCATATATCAGTTTCACCTTTTAATTTGCATTACTGAAATTAATGGATTTTTGCACGATATTCTAATTTTCCGAGTTTCACCTGTACTGCATAGAGTTCTAACCAGTTGATGTTGTGATTCTTCACAAGCAGGGTCCAGGTGCCTTGCGCATACTGGCCATTGCAGTGGGCACCCCAGCCCCGGAGGCTCGTGTCCACTGTGACCAGTCCAGGACAACCAAGGGAAGACTTTGCAGCATGGCTGAGGAAAACCACCAACGTAGAGATTGCCAAACCTCTGGTGGAAGCCAGACTTCCTTGTGAATGCAGGCCATGATGTCCTCCTGGAAGGTAAAGAGAAGCCACTGGAGGAGGTGGGAGTGCCATTGTGCCCATGGGGTGCACTCTAGACAGGCAATCATGGAACCCAGTAATTGGGCTAGAGTCATCAAGTCCACCAACAGTGTGTGCAGAAGAGGAAGGATGAGGGCCTCTAGCTTCTCTAGTCTTTCCGGTGGTAAGGGAAGTGTTGCCTGAGAAATATCAAAAACCAACCCCAGGTGCAGGAGGGATTGGGACGGGATGAGGTGGCTTTTCTGTTGGTTGACTAAAAAGCCGTGGTTGTCTCGAGCCGAAAGTGTCTGTTGGACTGCCTGCTGGGCTTGAATGAAGGAGCCCTGATCAGGAGGTCATCCAAAAAATGGATTTATGTGGACTCCGCCCATTCTGAGGGATCCACAGAGGGGATCGCCAGGAGGGAAGAGACACCCTGGGGTAAGTTGTAGTGCTTCGTGGGGATATGACCCAGGGCTTTGGGGGAAGTAGGGGTAGCCCACTTGGCCAAAATGACCTCTCTGAAGAGATGGGGAAAGGGGACCATAGCTGTTGGTGTGGAGCTGGAATGAAATACGCTATGGTCTAGAGAAGTAGATTGAGCCACATCCAGAGGGACCACATCACTGATAGCACACCTTGCTTTAGGGAGCATAATCTCCCAGGCGGGAAGCTAGTCACACCTTCAGTTCTGAATTTGGTCCTGTCTTTGGAACATGTTCATTCCACAACCCATACTATTGGAGGATGACCTCCTTGGACTGTGGAAAAACTTAAAATAAAGTCAGACTCAGAGGATCATCTTATACTGCCATCAGTCCTATTTTACGACTGCACAGCAATTCTAACTTCCACTCGATAGCATTTAGACTATAGAAAAGCAGGCATTTGTTCTTCCTAGTAGCTGGGTCCCTGGGTATAATATTAAAGAGGGTCCCACTCTGCAATGCACACCTGTCCAGTCTTCCACCAGACTCTTCTCACTGCCACCACCAGTCACTGCTGGGCCAGATATTGCTTCCTCGCTCCTTCCCTTGTCTGGACCCAGCAGCAGCACAGGTGCTGTATCTCCTTCCTCCGCTGCCATGACACTGGGAGAATGAAAGAAATGAGCAGAAGTGAGGCAATGGGACAGCAGGGAGCAAAAACAGCCACTCAAGATTTTTGAAATCATGTGCTCCTTACCAGGTATAATCACACAGAGTTGCGGGGAGAGGCTGTTTCCAAAAGCAGGTAGGAAAGAAGAAGAGTGAGAAATCACTATTTAGAGTGACAGAGAAAGCGGGGGTGGGGGAGAGACAGAAAGTGGAGAGTTTGGAAAGAAGACAACATAAAAAGGGAAGTGGCAGGCAAGAGAGACTGGCATGCACATGTGTGTGTGCGCGCGCATGTGAGAAAGACTGACTTTGTACTTTTTTGGCTACAATTAAAAAAAATCAGTTTATGGTGATTTATGCATGAGCAAAAATCCTAATTTTATCTCCATAAAATTATATGAAGTCATAGGATTTGTCATTAGGTGTTCTGCTTTCATACAGATATTCAGATTTGAACATTCTAGTTTCAAATGCTAGTACTGGGAACATTAACATAGTGAGGGGCAATTTAGGTGAAAAATAAACCCCCTCCCCCCTGCAACCAGTCTGGCTTGAGCAGTGTCCTTTAGGGTCCCTCCATCTTGGCTTGTTAATATAATTTTTATCTTGCTTAGGCCTTACCATAATACATTCTTATACAGCATTTTTTCTCACTATCTCAGCTGGAGGAGGAGATAGGGTATTGATTCAAACAAGATTCAAATCCCCTTTTAGCCATGAAGTAAAATGGCATAGTAAAAAATGATTCCACATTTCTACCAGTGCCACTCATCCTCTTGTGCAAATGATCCTGTGCATATTGCATCCATTTTAACTCAGTGGGACATGCTTTTGAGTTGATTATTATTATTATTATTATTATTATTACATTTTGTATCCCGCTGTTCCTCCAAGGAGCCCAGAGCGGTGTACTACATCCTTGAGTTTCTCTTTCACAACAACCCTGTGAAGTAGGTTAGGCTGAGAGAGAAGTGACTGGCCCAGAGTCACCCAGCTAGTATTATGGCTGAATGGGGATTTGAACTCGGGTCTCCCCGGTCCTAGTCCAGCACTCTAACCACTACACCACGCTGGCTCTTTACTTGCTCAGGACTGGAGTACACAATATAAAGCACTAGTTTTATTTAAAAAAACTGGGGGTGGGGGGAGCTGGATTTTCATCCAGTAAGTTGGGACACATAATTCTGAATATCTTCCTGGGTACAAAATACTACTACTCCTATTGGACACAGCAACACATGGTTTAAAAAAATGTTATCTAAAAGAAATCAAGTAGGCCAAAAAACAAACACCACCACAATGCTTTTGGTTGTATGCCAATGCTGGCATGTACAGAATTTCATTCCTTCAAGAGAACTTCCGCGCATTCTCCTTCCAACAGCAGCCCATCATGGTCTCCAAAAACTAACTCCTGAAAGTCCAAAGACTCTCTGAAGCTAGCAGGGATGCAAGAGGAGAGCTGGTCTTGTAGTAGGAAGCATGACTTGTCCCTTTATCTAAGCAGGGTCTGCCCTGGTTGCATGTAAATGGGAGACGATGTTCCCCTTAGGGGATGGAGCCGCTCTGGGAAGAACAGAAGGTTCCAAGTTCCCTCCCTGAGATCTCCAAGGTAGGACTGAGAGAGATTCCTGCCTGCAACCTTGGAGAAGCCACTGCCAGTTTGTGTAGACAATACTGAACTAGATGGACCTATGGTCTGACTCAGTACATGGCAGCTTTCTATGTTCAGGGAGTTTCTAAGAGGGACAGTTGTCCAAAATCTATGCGCTCATGTGAAAGGAAGTACCTTTCAGTCACAGAATGCAGTAGTTATGATACAACCTTTTAAATACCTCTGAACGTGTTTCAATGAATCATATTCCATTTCATGTACCTGACAATTAAACATATTAAGTAGCTCCCCATTATCAGAAAATAATGTGATATATTTTTTAAAATCTTATTTATAGCCCACCTTCCTTCCACTGAAGTCAAGGTGGTGAGGCACTCAAATTAACCCTGTGCTGACACAGTAAGGTTTTCCATCATATGAAAGGGTACTTTTTCCCAGTGAATTCCCCTTTCCTTTTCAGTCACTTGTGCCTCCCAAAATTATGTCCCCAATGGTCCTCCAACTCTCAAGTACATAATTTCAGGAGGCACAGGCAACAGCAGATGTTGCCCAGCGTGCCTAGCCTGGCTGCATATTAACTTCCATAACATGATTCTTGGCCTTTCCCACAGTAGTTACACTCAGGTTGCAGCTGGGAAACCACATAACCACGTCTCCCCAGTCAATGGATTAAGTCATTCTGATCTGGAGATGCCTTAAGATCAATAACAAGATCACAATGGATAGAGAAGACCCATTCTAGCTATTTTCTGCCCTCAGGCATACTGGGGAAATAGAAAACAAGATAGACTAGTTTCCCCTCCCATTAGTCTTGGAGGAAGATTTTAAAAGCAAGTACTATGGAACGCCAGCAGCCATTCAAGATATGTTGTGCCCTATCCAATAATAGCTCCCTGGACTAGTCTCAGTTAGTCATGCTGGGAATCACTCCCCTATTGCCTTGCCTAAAAATACCTGTGTAGGAAAATGTCTGCCCCGAATCCTTTGTCTTTAGAAAATGCCTCAAAACATCTGACACGCCAGCAAGTTGAAGACTCAGCAAAACCTTTTAAGACCATTAAGGATTGTTGCCAGGATGAGCAAACCCTCAGTCATCTCCCCAGGCTAACTTTTCCCTATCAGACGCCTTTGTTCCTTGCTTTTGTGGTACAACTGCATGCATTTGCTTTTTCCCATCCCTTTTTCCATGGTGTGCCACAGTTCCAGGAGATCTCTCACTTATATATTTGCACTATAGAGACCATTTTCCCCTGCACTGCTAGTCTTCCCAACCTTGTTCCCTCTATGGCATGCACATGCACACACTCACACGTTTAATGTCCGCTCAGTTAATTTTAGATCCCGCTCGGGCTCAATCAGGATAATCCCACTCTGAATGTATGTGTGCTACCTTAATACTGCCACTCAGAACAAAATTAATTCCACATATAGATGGAAAAAACTAGAGAGAACACTGCTCCCCACATTCCTCAAGGTATCTCAGTATACCCCAGTTAGCAGATCCTGGCCATTGCTGGGCACGCTGCCTTCTCCCTGAGCCAGAAAGCCTTACTAGTCTGGTTTTCCTCCCTGCAACTCAAGTTCATCACCTCCTTCCCAAGAATCAAGTCAGCAACTTCATGACCTGAGATCTCTAGCTCTACCAATCTCTAGCTCCACAGAGCAGCCTAAGGTAAGTATATGATGGTGGCTGTCTCTTTTTCTCTATTTTTTCCTACCTCACCTCTGTCCCCTATGCCTGTACCCTGAACCTCTGAATGCATATCTGAGAAAGCTTGGTGCCATTCTTAAGGACTTAATCTCTTCAGAGTTGAACCATGGTCAGTGGCTCCCCAGGAGATCATTAACTACTGCTTTATCTTCTTGTAAGTTACTGTTCTTCAAGAACCTCTGTTTTCAAGGAATCTGTCCTGACTCCGTGGCTCCCTCCTTAACACCCTGATATTGTAGTGTATCTGCCCATGGCTAGCTTTCTTGACTACCATATTAAGGTAACGTGGCTGAATGCACATTTGCACCCAATTTGAGTTCATTTCCCCAACTTTAGCTTAAACTTAGTCTCGGAGGGTAGTAACAACAACATTTCATAGCAAATCTGTTAACACAGAAAGAAGCAGGCAATCACTGAAGATCATGCTGCCTCCCCTCATTTGACCAAAAAAAAATATTTAGCTGGAGAAACCAGGGGCTAGATCTGGGACACTAAGCACACAAAGCATGTATTACACCCCTTTGACTAATGTCTTTTAAATTATAATGTCTTTTGTATACCAAAGAAAACCAAACCCCACACCTTGACTATAGTTATTTAGCATATGGGGGGGAGGTGTGAAGTTTCCTCATCCTAATCCCTAGAATCCAGCCCCTAGTAGTTTTCTGATAGTGATCCTGAACACTGCTGCTCCAAACTTCTTAAAGCAAGAATGGCTGAGGAAATACTTATTATGTCATGTAGAATGAATATTGTATGGGGTTGTGGTTTATGAGGTTATGTCAAATATATTTTTATGGAATTACGTTGCTATGTATGTTATTGCTTGTAAACCGCCCTGAGTCCTATGGGAGTAGGGCGACATATAAATCTAACTAACTAAATAATAAATAAAGATTGTCCAAGAAGTAAAATCAGCACTAAACCAGCCTCCTGATATCAAATCCAATATCCAATCAAATTATTTAATCTGTAGCCCCATTCTGAAGTGGCAGCATTCTCTCCAAAGCAGTGAGTATTCAAATATTACTCCACATCCTAGCTTTCATTTCTCTTTTTCCAGCTCCTGCCCCTGAAGAGCTTCTTAAACATCATTCCTTCTTCTGTGTCAGCATTTTTAGATGCATCACAGCTCAGACAGAGACCTCCAATTAGTGCTGCAGTTTCCCCCCTGGCAAGCTAGCTATTCAGTGCAACAGCGGCTTATCAGTAGAAAGCAACAGTCAACCATGCTAATTCTTTAATTCAGCATTGGATTTTAATGCTCATACTTTCCAGTTTGTATGGATTCTGTCAGTTTAGAAGGCATATTTACAAAAATGCAAACTAACTTGGAACAAATTTAATCCTTGCCTTCCCAGCAGCTAAGTCCAAGGTTAGAGTGTATCTTGTGAATAAAACAGCAAAAGGTATACACACAATTAGATCAAACAAAGCTTTGCTCTGGGTGCCGACAATGAGGGAGGCTAGGTTGCCGTGAACTTGGGACAGGTCCTTCTCTGTTGCTGCCCCCAGACTCTGGAATGCTTTCCCGGTGGGTATCTACTCCGTATTCTCCATCACAGTTTTCAGAAAGCATGTCAAATCGTGGCTTTTTACCCAGGCTTTTATACGATTGTCTCCACTGCTGCTTCTTGTATTTTGTACTGTTTTTATGCTTGTGTTTTAATTTAATTTTTTAAAAATCAGATTTGTTTTTATATTTTCAGCTCAATGTTTTAATGTGTCTTTTTTATAACCTTGTTTTTAAAAAATTTTGTGAGCTGTCTTGGGATTTTCTTAGTGAAAGGCAAGGTATAAATTTAACAACCAACCAACCAACCAACCAACAAACAAACACTGTATTTTAGTTTGCAATATAAAGCTAATGAAATCAAGGTTTTTTCCAAGTCAATACTGTAGCAAGTAGCTCGGTGGTACTGAAAATTCTGAACGCACTACATTCAAAAGGGTTTCCCCAAACATGGTAGAAGAGCATTTCCAACCTGAAAGACAGACATTTTGCAGGGACGCTTATGCATTTCTTTGCTCGCAGAAAGCAGCAGCAGGTTTTTTCTGTGCAGTCATAAGATAAACCAAGTGCTACAAAGTTTCACAAACTGAGCAGTACATTCGTTTTTAAGAAGCCTTTTCCCCAGGCATTGGACAGAACTGAAGCATATTTATGATAAACAGTTGTATTATTTACTTTGCATATGGAATACAGTTCTTCAATGTCTAGGAACACGACTGCTTGGAAGTTTGTTTTTAAGACATTATAACACACTGACATTTGGGGTAGTATTTCATAGTAGATTCATTCCTGTTTTATTTACACATCAGCCATTTAAGTATCAATTCCTACTTTCTAATTTACAACTACGTGATTTGGCTGGTTTTCCTTACTAACCTGGAATGCAGAGCTCAAGCAATAAAGCTTAGTATACCTCCCTTCTGCCTCCCCGCCCCCCACATTTCTTAAAAGCTTGCCCTATCATTAAGAGGAGTCAACACATTATCTATTTAAAACTTTCCCATCAATCGAGGCAGTTTGCCAGGCTGAGGACTAAACCTACCAAGCAAGTCAGAGAACAGACTGAGATTTTACAAGATATTTATTCATTCATTAATTCAGTTTATATACCAACCTTCCTAAAAGTGCTCAGGGTGGTTTACATTAAAATCAAAGACACATCATAACACAATTAAAATAAAAAACATTTAAACCACATTAAAATTAAAACTAGGTATCATTAAAAGCTTGGCTAAAAAGATGGGTCTTTAAGGCTCCCCTGAAGGCCTCCAAGGAAGAGAATCATTTTGTATCCACGGGATAGATCAGCTTCAGTTCCACATATAATGGAACAGTAATCAACACAGAACAAGAGAGTGTATTCAGGACTTCATTCTTGGCATCAAGAAGTGCATGTATTGGACAAGTCAAACTTTTTTCAAAATATTTAGTAATTAAAGAAAACTTGCTGGTCTAAAATATTCCCAGAAAAACTTACTCCCTGCCATTTCTGCATTCTCCTCCCACCCCCACACTCTAAAGAGCTACAATCTAGCACAAATTATAGATAGACAGAAAGGCCAGTCACGGATAAGACCTTATCACGGTCTTTCAAAACTTGTGTGTGTGTTTGTTTTTCTGGCAACAAAACCAAGGGTTCTAGGTCGATACACAGTCATAATAATCTTCTCTACCAACAAGCATTATGTGAAAACCTCATACACTTCCTACTACAGTCCATCTCAGGGGAAGACCCAGGTCAGCAAACTTTTAACCAATAGCTTGCATTGGGGACCAGGTATTCAGTGCATTTTTCTTTTTAAAACTTGCCACACAATAGGTCATCCATCCCTTTTTAGAGTTCATGCAGAAGAGCTCCACAATTAGTTGCGAAAACTAATATGTCAACATTGTAAATGTAAATAAATTTCAAGTTGGTAAATGCTGAGAAATGTAATCTGTATTGAATTGTCCCAATTCTGTGTGAGATGGTTTTAAGACAGTAACAGATTAACAAGAGGGGACATGGTAAGCTTACTTTTCGCTGCAACCACTGAATCAGTTCAAAAGTAATTACCATTGAACTCCAGATATCACTACACAGGAATTAACATTCTTAAATATCGGCTGTACTAGCCCACGAGTGCTTGCACAACGTAATGTGGCTGGAGTTCCACAAGCACTGCCTATGGACTTACCGTGCATTTTGGCTGCTTATCGGAGATCATGAAATTCTATCCCATTACAACAAAAAGGTTGAATGTAGGCAAACAGTTGTTACAAGTCTCATGACACAAAGAATATGCAAGTTCTCACAATACTAGCTTCTTCCCAATTGGTCACTGAGATTTTGCAAAGTGGGAAGAGTCAACAGTGCCCATGTCTGCTAAGACTACCACCAGCACATTTTTCCACTCTTGCTTATCCAAGAAACTGCTGTCAAACCCACTGAGTCACTTTATAATATATGAATTTGTAGTCACATGTATCATCCACCTTTCAACCGTTATGACTACCAAGGTGGCTTAGAACAAATTAAAACAGCTTAACTCAATGGGCACACATCTTACTATTTAAGGAAGGTAGTTTCCCAGAAATGCAAATAGAGAGACATGTTATGCCATAACACATTTGAAGCAAATCAAATAGATGTTTTCAAAGAAGCACTTTCCTGCTGTTAAAATTATGCACTAAGTTTCCATTCACCATAATCGTCCGTATCTTTCACCAGTCTCTCAGCATGACATAAGAGACCTACTAATTTAGAGTCTTATATAAATTCAAGCCCCTTTCCCAACCACCATGCCATGTACACATTTCAAGAGCGACATGCTAGCTATGCACATACATAAGCCAACTTATCACTGACTAGTACTCTGCTTCATCCTATAGAGTTCTTTAAACACTATAAAGTGCACTTCAGCCTCATCAGTGCTACTGCACTAATTCCAGCTGCTCTGTGTTAAAGCACTAGGAAGTTTACTGTTCCAAGACAACCAGAAACTTTATTTCATCAATGGCAATTAGCAGACTGCTATTTTAAGACAAAGATCTTGTCTTTCTCTCAGTGTGTGCGTATATATTTTTTCCCTTAAGCTGTACCATAACCTTAATCAACCACAAAATCATTCCACCATACCTATACAACTACAGATCAGCAGCA
Organism: Hemicordylus capensis; assembly: GCF_027244095.1. Taxonomy (NCBI): domain Eukaryota; kingdom Metazoa; phylum Chordata; class Lepidosauria; order Squamata; family Cordylidae; genus Hemicordylus; species Hemicordylus capensis. The sequence continues at coordinate 236,705,353 of NC_069659.1, read as the reverse complement.
TAAGCCTCTCATGCAATCAACACTGCGTAGGTACTAGTGCTGGCATAATTACAGAATCAGTACTGTATTCTGTATGTTGGACTACATTGCCCAGGCCCCTTGAACATATAATGCTATGTCTGCAGCATAATAATTTATCACAAGGCAATGTGAACACAACCACAGATTCAAAAACAGCCTTAAAGCCACACTTACAAGTTCGATAATCCCAAAATCATCATACTTACCCACATGAGATACTTTGGAGAACTCCAGTAAAGCACTGAACAACTGAGAGTAAGTTCTCAACACCTTTTCCTTGATTCTGAGATCCAAGTTCTGTTTTATTACCTTTGAACCTACTCAGCACTTCCAACACTATATCAACAGGAGTAAGTTCAGTGATCCACTACAGAGCATTACAACAGAGCTTATGAGATCCACAAAGACTTTACAAAGGTATTGTTTTTAAAGTGCTGAATGCTGTGCAACATGCTGAATGCTGTTGTCAAGAGCAACCAGAGATACTGAAGTTTCCATTTGCACTGTCTGATTCAAATCCTTAAACAGTAGCACTAGGACAATATAAACTTAATTAAGCAAGATATTTCAAGATGACAAATGAATAAAAAAACAGCCTATCTATGGCTCTTTGACATTCTAAGAAAAAGAAACATAATTTAGTGATAAGCTAAATGTAAATAAAGTACTAACAGAATGCTGGCACTAGTATCCAATAGTGTTAGACTTGGCAGCAAATTAGACACAGTTGTACATTGTATCCAATGTTGTAATGTATCCAGCATTATTTTGGATATTTAGTACTACAACTAGACAGTTCAAATATCAACAGTAACCACTTGAATGGTTTGTGATTACTGACAGACATCTCATCTACACCGGCAGACCATTTGACCTTTGTGAACGGAGGCAAAGCAATCTTAAGGATTCTTCTAGCTGAAACTCTTCATCTTTCCCTCAACCTCCCCACCACCACCTAGCTGCAGATGCAGAACACCAAGCTGGCTAGAACTGGCAATTATGTCACTGAAGCTGGTTAGTATTGCATGCACACTCCTGGGTAATTTGGTGGATAAGAGGGCTGAAAGTCTCCTAGTACAGGGGTGTGGTGTGGTGGGGGAGATGAGTTCCTGAACTGGAAGAGGGGATGTCAAGGAGGTAGTGTATGCAGTTGCTCTAGCTATTGTCACAATCAGTGTAGAAGGAGGACTTCTTTCCTGCATCAAAACTTTGTGAATCTCCACATGGGGTCTCCTGCCTCACTCCCACCTTCCTGCCTTATCCCCCTTATGTATCGGGGCTAGCCTTTTTTGCCTTGCGGGGATAGTATCAGCTTAAATTGAAACGAGTGAAGAAAACTCAGTGGCAGAACTACCAGTAGTACTTAAGGGCTTTGGTATTTCTTTGGCCATTTTCAGAGATGGATGGGAAAACAGTATAAACACTTTTAGAAACAGCCATGAACATTCCAAAGTCTAGGACACCTGGGTGACAAGGCACCTACTTTTCCTCTCCTAATCTAAAGAACAAACAGAAATAGAAGAAATAATATTGTCATAATTTAAGTTTGGTTCATACATCTGTGAATGATTATAAATCAGGATTATTATATTTTGTTTCCTCTACCCTACCAAGTGCACCTCTGTTCCAGGCTTTACAAGGCTTTTCATTAGTAGTTTTGATTTTTGCATTTTCGCACAAAAATGAATCGCAAGCTGTTCTACTGTATCCCAGCTTCCCATCACATGAATGTGCAGGAAAATAATAATTTTCTACCACAAAAGAAGCAAATTCTGAATACTAGTCTAAGAAAGGCTTACTTGCATTATTGGGTGAACTTACCAGAATGATATGAATACTTCTAACACAAGTAGTGTATAAGTAATAAACACAGAGTCTGACTTATTTCAAGTTTTGTGACAACACTCATTCAGCTGCTGTTATAATTGTCTATGCCATAGGCAATTACAACAGCAGCTGAGTGAATGTTGTGACAAAACTAGAAGTACAAACGTCAAGATTTTAAGCGTGCAAGTTTTCCAACAACACATATCCAGCTATTACTAGAACTGTCTACGCCCAAGAACCCTTACACACTTTGGTTTAGTTGCATCACTGGGTGAACCTTTAAAGTTGTTGTTTTTTAAGTATAGAAAAATATTGGGTCAAACTACTAGCCCCATGGAGTGGATTCCAAAGATCACACAAGAGCAGAGCACAGGACACTGTGTGTGACCAGTAGAAACCGCCGCCACCACCACCCCCCCACACACACCACTTTACTTATCCTTGGAAATGATTGGTATATATATTTATAAGGTATAGAAATACAGAATCTAAAATATGCTCCCAACCCTGCTCAAGAAATTAAAATCCTCCTTCATATAGAAAGCTTATCTAGAGAAAGACTGGACGAGATGCTCCTCTGAATCAGCAAATCAACCAGGTTTTTCAGGCAATGTGTTCAAAGTTCTGCTTTAAAGAAGTCTCGCCGATGTGGTCTGAAGGCAGCAATCTTTGGGTTTGGGTCTACATGGGAGAATGCCTGGGAATCCATAGTGCTTGCATTCCATGACAGAATACAAATCATAATTTAAAAAATACTACCCAGGATATTCAACTAGAGCTAAACTCTAATTCAACCACCAGGAGGCAACATTTCCCTAGTAAACTTGAGCTCTTGCTATATGCCTTAATTTAAAAATACTAATACATAATTACATTTATATCCAATCCTTTCTCCCAGGAGCTCGAAACAGCACATATGTTCACCACCATGACCACCACTATATTCTCCCAACAACCCTGTGAAGTAGGTAAGACTAGAGTGTGCTACTCAGCAAAAGTCTCCCAGAAAGCTTCATGGCCAAGTGACTATTTGATCCCGGCATTCCCGGTCCTAGTCAACATTCTAAACACTACATTACATGGTCTCTCAAGTATTAGTCAAGTTTTGAGTAGACATGGAAACTTCATGATAGTGCAAAATCTGGACGAATCCAGAACCATGTGAAAATTCCACAACCTACAAAAAACCAAGGCAGCATGGGAGAGTCCAACTCCTTCATTATTCCTGGGGCACCACTGCCCACAGTAGCCCTGTGAAGATGATAGGCCAATGTATGCCTGACCATCAGAATGGTTTATGCAAGCTGCACAAAAAGGTATTGAAGGAAGCAATCCAGCTTCACAAGAAGATGGCTGCACCACTTGCTTTTCCTTTGGAACAAGATCAATATTTAAAGCACACTGGCAGCATTTATTTCCACTCATCTCAATACCAACAAGATAAAGCCAATATTCATGAACTAAGTAAACAACTGATGACCCAACCCATTCATAGGGCCAAGCCATCATAACCTAAATACACACCCTCTCCTTTAAGCACACTAGTTTCTGTTATCAGTGGTACACACAGGTCAGATACACCCAGCACCAGAACTACTTCTCTTTGACTTTCCCAACCTGATTAAGTGTCTGTATACTGCCAGGTCAACTGTTCTCCTTCTCAGCTGTTCCACATGACAGCAGGTTATAACGACTCATGAACTGTCTGCCATGCACAGGTCAAACAACTTCAACATGCTCTTTATCACATACTAGGACAGCTGAACTGTGCAAGTCAGAGGCACTCTTGATCTCATGCAAAACTACTCGAACAATGCACAGTGCCATCTACTGCATACACAGGGTGACTGCTCAGTGAAATCTAGTATAACCTTGAAACAAAATGAAAAACAAAATTGGCTTGTATTTCTTAAACACTTTTTGGAGCTTGAACAGGATTAGTTTTCTTCCTGCCACAATCAAACAAGATGAATTTTACATGAAAATAAGCTGATGGAAACATGTGTGAAAACCTAAGACTATTTATCTTGCTATATTAGCAATAGATAATACTTCCACACAGTCATGCTTAATGAAGCACTGTTATTCCCCAACAATACACAGTAACAAGGATGATCCAGTGACTGATCGCAATCAGTTTCACATAAAAGTGTCAAATAATGCCTTAATAAAAGGGAAGAGAAAGATTTATTGCCATCATGATTACTACTAAACCTACTTTTTCATGCTGGTTTCTATTGTTGTTACTTCAGCCTAGACTATCAATATTTTGCTTAAACAACAACATTTAGCAGAACACATACCCTTATTATGCAACTCCTATATCACAGGAAGCTGTCAGATAACTGTTTCACTATAAATTCGATCACCCCTTTCCCTTTGTACTACTTGGCTGCCACCCAATCTGTCAAAACTGTAGGTTAAAGAGTAAAAAGAAGATAGAAATGACTTGGATATCAAGTACAAATTCAGAACCAGGAGCCTAGGTTTTTTAGCCCTTAGAAAAAATCTGAGGCAGACAGAAAGTTTTGCAGGGAACACTGATGGATGAACCTTCAGTTTACAGATGAACATATTGAAATTTTAGTTTCTGCGCAGTAATCTTAAACTATTTCACATGAAAAGCTTCTCAACATACACAAGAGGTATTACAGTAGACTAGAGATCTGCACGAATCGGATTTTGTGATTTAATCTCAAGTAGAATCGTAAAATCCTCAAATCAATTCATCAAAACAGCTGACCTGGCCAGCTGTTTCAACAAATTAACCTTGAATCGATTTGAGTGATTGGAGCACCATTTTTTTCTAAGGCAAGCTGGTCTACCAATTGGGGTTGGCTAGTAGACCAGCTATCTGCCCCTGTCAGCGCATCAGCCCACCTTGGAGGGCTGGTCTACCCACCGACCCCAACTGGTAGACCAGCTCTCCCTTGGAGAAATTGCCTCAAAAAGGCACTCGAATTTGGATGATTTGATTCAAACTTGAATCAGGACCTCCATTTTAGGGGAAATTCAATTTGAGTTTGAATCACTCCAATTCAAGCTTGAATCAATTTGCACATCTCTGCAGTAGACTATAAACTTATTTTACTATTTATAGTTATAAGTTATTTCCCTGCAGAACAAAACATTAGAGATTTAGTGAAACTTTGATTAACAGATTGCAGACAGATTGCAGATATCTTCTCTATAAATGATTACAACCTATGTTTTATCAGATTTGCTCACCTTAATGAAAGCATTAGCTGGCTTTTTAGACTTCAGAAGACAAGCAAGAAATTTGGAACAGGATACAACATAATTTGGGGTGGGAGAGGAGAAAACATGCACACATAGAACTGATATAACATTAATATTGTATAAAAGCATACAATGGCATGATTGCCCCAGACATATACACCTGAACTTGAACTAAATACAACCCAACAATGCAGATATGGAGTTTAACCAGAAAGGTATCAAAGCTCCTATCAACAGAAGTAATGGAGTGTGCACAACAAATTCAGCAACAGGCATTTCTCCCTCTCTCCCTTGTATGTTCTCTCTCTCTCTCTCTCAATTTATCAGTTCCATGCTTGAATTTTTTGCTACCACATGCAAGACTCCCTGCTGTCATAGAGAACTAAACTTTTGCATAATATGGATTTCATTCCAGCTTTAATTTATGCCTCACCCATTATGTGAACTTTATTTTAGAACTTAAACCTTACTGGCAAAACATTAAGGGGATAAGTGATGCACACAAATCTGCATTCAGCCCAACCTGGTTGCATTGATTCTGTTTCTAATGAATAACTTTGCCTAGAAAAAGCTGGGGGCAGAAGGAGAGAGGAAAGGGAGTACTTCTCACAACTGTCAGAAATCACTGGCAGGAACCAATCCAGCCACAATATGAAACCAGGCAACCTAAGAACACAAAAACAAAAGCGACCTCCCCTGTGCAATTCCTCCGCCCCTTCTGATCTCTAAGTAAATGTTGAGGGAGGAAAGGGGAGGGAGAGGCTGTGTGAAGGAAGTGACAGAGCGGGCTCCCCACCCACTCAGTTTCTTGAATGAATGAAAACTGGGGTGAAGCCAATCCTCCACCCATCCACAAGTGCTCCGCTGCAGGCGGAGTGTCCCCCACCCGCTTCCAGTCAGCCAAGTTAAGGGGGGCTCTGCAAGGGCGGTCCGATCCCCCAATGAAAGAAGAAGGGGGCTACAGCAGCAGCAGCACCAGGGACAGGAGAGATCTCTCCCCCAAGTCACTGCAGCAGCAGCGTCTCCCTCCTCCACCTCTTTTGCCTGCACACCGCAGCAGCATCTCTCTCCCCGTCTCTCTGCCAACCACTCTTCTACGCATTATCCCCCTGAGGCGCCGGTGCTGAGAAGGAGAAGAGGCAAGGAAGCACGCCGGGAAGCCCAACGGGAAGGAGGAAGGGGGTCGCCCTTGTCCCAGGCGGGCGGTCCCTTCGCTGGCGGGGCGGATCCTGGGCAAGGACTGGGCTGGGCTCGCTGCCTGAGGGAGGGGAGAACGAGGAGGCTCCGACGGGCGGCACCACCAGGCACGTCCCGCGTCAAAACCCGCCGCTCAAGCGCTTCACACGCCTCAGCCCGGCCTCGCTTTAGCACGGCTCCGGAGAGGGCAGCGGCGGCGGCGGCAGCAAGCGCTGCCTGCACCGCTCTGCCTTGCCCGCGTCCCGCCCAGCCTCAGCAGCACCTGCCCTCCCGTCCCGGCCTCCACGCCGCCGCCGCCCAAGGTACCCACCGTCCTGTGCCGCTGTTGCTGCTGCTGACGGTGCCTGCCCAGCCCCGGGAAACAGCCGGCGGCTGTCAGCGCCGCTCCTCCTCCGCCACCGGGAGTCCGGGAGAGGAGGAGGAGCAGCAGCGATCTGCCCGCGGTGGCCGCCATCTCTCAACTGGAAGTCGCCCCACTCTCCGGCAGGCTGCGCTGCGGGGTTGCTGGAAAGGGGTGGGGAGAACCCCGCGCGCGCCCCAGCCAATCGCGCGGCCTTCGCTGCTTGAGGGCGCGAGCATCGCGTGTCAATCCCAGGCCGAACCCTCCGCGGCCGTCGCCACCAATCGCTGGGATGCAGCGATTAGCGAGGGCGGGACTAAGAGGCTGGAGAGGCGTCTGTCACATTGAAAGCGGGAGGGGGAAGCAACTTAGTAAGGAGCAACTGGCGCCCAGGTAGGAAATTGCTTGGGAACGAGAGAGGCAGCGAATGTTTGCGGCTCCCGCGTGGCCTAGTCTGCAAAAGAACAGTGGAAGTTGGGTGACCCGTATGAACTTAGTAAATCTTCTTATATGTAGTTAATAAAAACGGCAGAGAGTCCGAGCTCCATAGTTCCTTAAAGATTAACAAGTCGATGTCAGCTTTCCTGAACTAGACCGTCCGCTTCATCACATGCAGGATGGAGTAGTGCAGAAAAGCTTAGACATTTGTCTTTAAAGTACTACCAGACTTGTTTCTGCTGCAACTAGCTAATGTTTTCCAATAGCAGGCAAGAGGCTCAGGCTGCAGTCTTAAACACACTTAGTAGGAAGTAACGTCCCATTGAGCTCAGTGGGACTTACTCATGAGTAATCGTGCATAGAATTGCCTTACTAACTTACACAGCAGGTTCTCAAGCTAGGAGATATTTTGCTTTTCATTTTAGACCATATTCTGTTTTTGGCCAAAGGGCCATTATGACAAGTGATTGTCATGAAGTGAAATAGTATGAAAATGTGAACCAACTACTTTGTTCAATAAAAAGCACTTCACACAATTTTTGTCTCTCTGTTGGGTCAAGAGGGCTATAGCCACTTTTTCTTTAAAAAAAAAAAGAACATTATAATTTGAATCAGCAGCTGGAGGCCTCAGGGCCAAATCTGGCCCCTTAAGGAGTGATGGCTGAAAGGTAGCTGGACTTTGGGCTGTCCATGTTAGGGGGGGGGGAATTGTGAGGGTGGGGAAATTCTTGCTTATTTCACTCTCATAGTGGTCCTCCCATAAAACTGCTAGGGCACCAGACAGCTTCCATGGATTATGCTGATTATTTCTACAGAGCATCACTGAATGTTTTATAGGATCCACATTATCAAGAAAGGAGAGAAACAGCCCAAGTCACAGCCATTTTTAGATGATGAATCAGGACCTGGCAGTGAGTTACAGGGCTAAAGCCTGATTAGGAGCTGAATCTTAATTAGACATTCTGCTCCTGGGCTAGCAGTTACCACAGCAATTTTGCCTTCTCAGTATTTAGAAACTCGGATTGGTATGAGAAGCAGAAGGAAGTATGTTGGACCTGAACCCTGGTTCAAATTTCAGTATTAACTTGTGTTCACGGCACCACCCCTGCACAAGCCACTGGCATTCGATTTGCATTCCTGAATAATAATGATTTACTCTTAAGTTGTTATTGTAAGCGTTAATAACATTTCCATGTGTCATTTGCCTTAAACATTTGGGATAATGTAAATCTAAATAATGCATAATGCACTCAAGTTGGATACCCCCAGCAGTGTCCTCCTGAGACTGGAAAAATCGTCCAATATCCCCATTCCCCTTGAATTCACTTCTTCTTGACAACTATTCATTTATTTTTCAACATGCATTCTAGCACACACTTGAAAACACTTCAGAAAGGCTCACAACAGTTAAAACCCATAAAATCCAACCTATACAAAATTAAATAAAACATAACAATTATAAATCTATATAGCAACAGATTCCAACACAGTATTACATCTCTGGAATGAAGTTCATGTTTCCTGAAATGTTCAGCTATGGGGTCTTAATTGGCCTCCTAAGCACCAAAGCAGTGAAAATCTTCCAAACCTCTTTTGGAGGAAGTTCCAGAACAAGGATGCCACCACTGAGAATGCCCCACCCCTTGTGCCAGCTAACCTAACATCAGGCAAAGCTGACACTCACTGCGGAACCGTATCAGCAACCTAAACATGGGAAGTAGGATACAGGATATAGCTCAGTGGCAGTGCTGGACAATCGGTGTAGATAATAGCTAGTTTGACCAATGGTCTGACTCAGGTCAAGGCAACTTCATAGCATCATATGGGAGGAGGTGGTTTCAGAGATGGCTTGATCCAAGGTGTTTAGGAATTATGCTTCAAAATCAGTCAAGGTCCAATGCAGATCTTTCAGCTTAGGTATTGCATATTCCCTCTAGTCCAGTGGTTCCCAAACTGGGAGCTTCCAGATGTTGCTGAACTACAGTTGCCATCATCCCCAGCCACAATAAATTGTAGCTGGGGCTGATGGGAGTTGTAGTTCAGCAACATCTGGAGGCTCCCAATTTGGGAACCACTGCTCAAGTCAATTTTTATTTATTTATTTTATTTTTACACTTATTATTATTACTTATTTCAATTTCTATACCACCTTTCCAAAAATGGCTCAGGGCGGTTTACACAGAGAAATAACAAATAAATAAGATGGATCCCTGTCCCCAAAGGGCTCACAATCTAAAAAGAAACATGAGATACACACCAGCAACAGTCACTGGAGGTACTGTGCTGGGGATGGATAGGGCCAGTTACTCTCCTCCTGCTAAATAAAGAGAATCACCATGTTAAAAGGTGCCTCTTTGCCAGGTTAGCTGGTGTGTCCCACTCTTCCTCTGAGGAGCTCAGAATGGTGTATATGGGCATTTTTATCCTCACAACAACCCTGTAAGGCAAGTTAAGCTGAGAGATATATGACTGGCCCAGAGTCACCCAATGAGTTTCATGGTTGAATGGGGATTCGAACTCAGGTCTGAACCATTTGCACTTTTTGGACAATCTTCAAAGCTAGTCCAATATAGAGTGTGTCACAGAGTAATCCTACCTGGAAGTAACTGAGGCATATAGAACAGTGACCAGGTCACAGCCCTCCAAAAAACTGCACCACCCAGGAAACTGAATCCTCAACATATTTCGCTGAGAATAAATCCCATGGTGCACAGTGGAACCTACTTAGGCTCACCCTGAATGCAATAGGCTTTTTATGCTCTGCCTGCAACTCCTCTCCCCCCACTTGCTTCCAATATCACCATTTTTGTTCCCTTATGCACACAAAACTTCCATGCCTCTTAGTGAAATGGGAAACATTCCCCAAAAACCATTTTCAGTGCAAATGTCTTCAGAACTGTTACCCCATGTAGAAAGGAGGGCAGAGCCTGGCTGCTTCATATACTAACCATTTCACTGTATGCCCATTTCTAGTACAGTATTAAGGTTTAACTTTGGGGAAAAATAGACTGGGTGAACAAAATGACAAATCCGGCCATAGTAAAACTAAATAAGTGACAACACTTGCCTTCTTCCATACTGCAAGATAAGGCATTTCAGTAAAGGTATTCATTATCTCATCCAGTCATAGGAATCTCAATTTTTTAAAAAATCCAGAATGCTATAGCAAAGCTGAGGACACATATCTGTTCTGGTTAATTGTCTGTTAGACATGACCAGGTGGATGATGCAAGGAAAGGACAGTCGTCTGTACAGAAGGCAGGGATCTGGAAGACATCTGATCCTTCCAGTTCCCTAAGAAGCAGCATGTGTGAAAATCCATCTCCCCAGAAAGAGTAACAGTAAGGGAGCTTACATTCTCAGAGTGTCTAGAAGTTTCAAAATGGAGATTCTGTGGCACTCTGGAAGTTCTTGTTTCTCTGGCCTTCTCCCTAAGATTGAGAAATGTGCTGGCTTAAACACCTCTCTTCCAGTCCTTCTTTCTGACCAGGGGTTCTCCTCCAAAATGAGTTTTTACCTCAGGTGTTCTAGGAACTGCTGCCACCTGGGCAGGGCTGCAACTAGGTAATTTCAAACTCTGTACCTAATGGGGGCCCCATCCCTTAACAATGAAAGTTCTCAAAGCAGTTTACGTAAGACGGTGCAAAGATAAATAAGATGAAAGTGAAGAAGAGGCTGGTTGGCCAGCTAAACTCTAGGTTGTGGCTCAGAGTGAATCTTCCATCATGTTAAACAATGACCACCCCACCCTGGACATACACTGTAACCTGTATCTTTCCGGTTGAAGGCACAACTATAAAGATGTTCAGGAGCAGCCTTCTGGGAGCCCAGCCCTTCAAGGCTCCAAAAGGGAGCCCAGAAGTTGCAGTTCAGACGGGCAGCAGGCGAGAACCTGGCATAGTCTCTGACCTGTGGTTTACCTGGCAAATAGTGGTCCCTCTAATCTCTGCCGAATGAATTTTGTTCTGGGTGGCAGAATCAAGGCACTGTGTGTGCAAATGCATTCAGAGTGGGGCTTTCCTAATTCAACCTGAGCAGGATCTTAGATTAACTGAGCGGACATCAGAAAACCTGTGAGCGTGGGAACAGTGCTGGCAAACCACTGTCTACTGCCTTTCAGCCTGAACAGGTTCTCCAGCAAGAATGGTGAGGGGGGAGGGGAGAAAGAAGTCAGCTTGGAGTGAGGACTTTTCCCAGGCACCCTCCATGTTCCTCCAGAGACAAGCTGGGGGCACCCCATGAGGGATGGGACAGAGGGCTGGGGGGGGGGGGCTCTGGATTTATGCATGCAAATCCAGTCTTAATGACACCACTGCATCTGGGTGCAGAATGACATCCACTGCCAGCTGGGATTGTTAGGGTAGTGTTTCTCATACCTGTTGAACTCTGCCCTCTTCAAAACTTAATCTACAGGGAAAGAATTGCAGTGCTGAGGAAAGAGATATAGCTAGGGCATAACACTGCAAAGATGGCATCGTTAAGGGTGTGTACACAAAGAACTACAGCAAACGACCACAAAGTGGTTGGCTTGATGATGAGATATGCTGAGATGAAGGCTAAAATGGAGGCTAATTTTCATCAACAGGAAGTGAAGCAACCAGTGGTCAGGGGAACTTCACAATAGTACCTGTACTCAAGTGTCACAGGGATAAATACTATGCACAAGGACCAACAGACACAGTATCGGAAGCAGCAGCAATTAGATAATTTCCAGCATCTTGTCATAGCTTGGACTTCTGGCATTATAGTTTGTTTTTATGGTATTTATTGCTGTGAACCACCTAGAGCTTTGGAGTCAGGTGGTATATAAATAAAACAAATAAAATAAAATAATGTTGTGATAAGCAGTGCAACAGTATAGTGCTGAAGCAAAAGAAAAATGCATGGAAAGCTACAGTGAGCGATGAAGACCAAGTAGCATAGTGAAACAGGTGGAGTGAAGATGGCTTAGCACTTGGGTTCCCAAACAGTGGTACTCCAGATGTTGCTGAACTACAACTCCCATCATTCCCAGCCACAACAAATTGTAGCTGCAGATGATGGGAGTTGCAGTTGAGCAACTTCTGGATTGCCATAAGTAGGGAACCCATTGTGTCACAATAAGACATGAGAATGTTGAGATTCAGTGTGGTGAAAATGCAGTGTGCTGTCCAACTCCCATGGAAGCATGACACTGCAAACTGATGTTATCACTTTAGCTCTTGACTTTATCATATCATTTGCCTTTTGACACATGAAATTAGGTGAGCAGCTCATCGGGTAATGAGCAATGTATCCAAAGTGTTTCAAAGTATCTCTGAAAGCTTCATTGCTGAGTTACAGTATCGGGTAATAGCTAAAGTTGTTGCAACTGCTTTTCTAAAGAGAGTAGTATGAAATTCATTTGCAAATGTATGCAATAACATCCTGCTGCAGTAAAAAGAATAAAGGCATGACCTCTGTACAAGTTGTTTTATCATTCTACACTAATGCAATTAGTCGTGATAAAACGTTATTGAACAAAGAAGGAGCATAATTATTCAACAAAATACTCAACAACAACAACGGGAAGGAAGGAAACCAGATTGTATCAAAGCCATTTTGCTGAACTGAATTAAAATACACAAAGGTCTAAGACCTCATCATTAATACTCCAAGTAAGACAATTTTTGCAGTGTTCTAAAATCAGTGTCTAAGCTCCTTAAAAATACAGTTTAACCATAAGTCTTTCACTGCAGCCAATTCCCTAACAGCTGGGGCAGGGCGGGGTTGCTAAAAGGCTGCAGCCCTGAGCATGCTTACTTAGAAGAAGGTCTCACTCCATGGGCGCTATTGAAATGACTTGAGTAAGACAGTTGAGAGGGCTGTAACCTAATGTCGGCCTTGTGTAGCCGGGATCTTCTACTAGTCCTGTGTAAGAGAAGAGGAGGAGATAATAGTTGCAAAAAGCCTCAGAGAAGCACAGCTCTGCAAGCCACTCCCCTAGCATCCACCACAACACCTCCAGCAAACAGCAGTCATGGGGTTGCATACTGACACATACTCCCATATGGGCCAGGCATGAAGGGGGCCAATGCATGCACAGCACCAGGGACAATCTTCCATGAAGTCAATGTTGGATGTAATTTTTATCCCTGGTAGGTAAATCAGCAGAGCACTAAGGAAGAGAGCACACACTCCCAGGGATGTAACTGTAATAGGGCAAGGGGAGACAGTTGTCTGGGGGCCCACTACCTGAGGCAAGTCACATGACTGACTCTCCCACCCGTGCACACCCCCCCGGGCTTCCTTCAGTTGTATTCATCCTCCAGAATTGATGTGAGTGTTAAGACCTGGAGCCACCAGAACAACATGTCTTTCTCTAGTAACATTAAATGACTTGCATCGTCCAAAATTTACAAAACCTTAAAAAAAAAAAATTTAGGATGATGTTCTATTGTGGCACATAGGAGATAGATAGAAAATTTTACGATCCTTTTTGTTACCACTATTCTAGAGAAAACACATGAAGAACCTTGTAGAACTAAATACTAAGTATTTATTGGTTAAGTACACTTGGATAGGAAAGCCTAAATCTAAAGGATTACATAATGAATAGGTAAGGAGAGAGAGATGTTTCCATCTGTTCTCTAAGAGGAAAGGAAGGATGATTGTGACTCAGCACAGGAAGTGTGGGGGAATCAGGGATCATAGAGTGGAGACAGGTAAAACAGTTAGGGAGAACCTTACTCACTGTCTCTATGCCCAGTGCCCCAAGTGGTCATTAGGATAATGGTGCAAAAGGTCAATGCACTGGAACTCCATCTCCAACAGTCAAAGCATTAGACCACACTCACAAAACACCCACAGCCTGCCTTATATGAGGATGCCACAACACCTCTATTACCTGAGCGACTGTGGTGCAGGCTGCAAGAAACCAGAAATACAAAGCCAGCAAGGAGCCTGAAAGAGACGGATATAAAACAACAACACCACTATTATACCCACCTTTTCTTAGCACGCTATGTAGAATCCAGAGGAAAGAGTTGTGGTATGCAAAGGACAAGACAAAGAAGTTGAATTAGGAACATTAACAGTTTAATGAGACAGATATTATTTACAGAGAGGCAAGTGCAGCCCACCTTCAGTGCTCTTACTGCTGGTTGTTTGTTAGCCCCAGCTCTACTGCAGCACTGTAACTATAGCACCATTCAGAAGCTGGCCTGGATCAGTGAATGGATTAACCAAAGCCACCACACACGACACAAAGGGAGACAAGCCACCTAATGGCACAGTGGGGAAATAACCTGCCTAGAGAGCAGGATGCTGTTGGTTCAAATCCCTGCTCGTGTGTTTCCCAAACTCCCATATGGGGCAGCAGCGATATAGGAAGGTGCTGAAAGACATCATCATCTCATACTGCCTGAGAGATGGCAATGGTAAATCCCTCCTGTATTCTACCAAAGAAAACCACAAGGCTCTGTGGTTGCCAGAAACTGACACTAACTTGACGGCACAACTTTATACAAAGGGAAGGGAGATAGCTTTTTGGAGAGGAAGGAGATCTGTGCAACAAACACACAGGTTTCTCCAGGACAAGAGTTCTAATCTACCAGGGAAGCTATATTGGTCAGGGGAGCAACTGGGACAGCCACAAGAGGAACCCCAACTCCACTCATATGGGGGGAACAGCTCCTAGCACAGAGACACAGCTAGAAGTAAGGCTCAAGCTCAGCCCGAGGGAGTGTGGGCAAAACCAAGAGCAAACTCACCTTCTACCTTACACGCCAGAATTACTATCTCAGAAGCAAAAAGAGGAAGAACAGGCAGACCATAAAACCCACACCACATGTACCACAGAGCAGCTCTGCACCCAACTAAAACAACAAACAGAATGAAGATACACAGGGTGCATTTTTCAGCTCTTTATAACCCCCACTCCCAACCCATCCATGTGCATTATAAGCATAGAGGCTGCAAGCAGAGCCACAATTTGATGGGACAGCATAGAACATATGGCCAGAAGGCCACAGGTGTGAGCTGTGCCTGTGATCCCCCTGTTGGGAAAAACTAGGAGAGGTCCCCACAAACAAGCACATCTGAAAGACTGCGTGTCTCAGCCAATCAGAGGGAGCACTGCAGGAGCCAATAGCCCACATCAAACGGCTTGCCTTTTGCTCCAGCTGTCCTATCTAGCCACATTAGCTTGAATGCTTAGCCACCTAGCAGACCTTATCACTTCCCTCCACAACTGGCTTCTTCTTTCAGTAGAATGAGGCAGGTTGCTATGTTAAAAATTATGTCAGGACACTAAGCTTTGTGCAATAACCTTCATCTTATAGGTAATGCAGATGGCTGCTTATGTGCATTTTATGGGGCCAGGGAAATGGTGGATCAGGCACTCTGGGACTGTACAGAATATAGCCTAGAACGGGAAGCACTTTGAAAATATCTACAGGGACTGGGCATCTTTGGATCATCTATGCAGGATGCTTTTCAGAACAAGAACTGGCGATTGGTCTTACAGACACTATGGAAATATCTGCAAGCTGTTGAATTATGTCAGGTCTGCACACAACTTAAGGCCCATTGGCCGGATATGGCCCACAGTGATTATTTATCTGGCGCCCAGGTATCCTGCAATAACACAGGAGTTGGAAACTGCCTTATAGCACCATCCTGTGCATTCTTTCTCAGAAATATGCTCCATGGTGCGCCCAGTGAGGTTTACTTCCATGTAAGCATGCCTAGCATTGCAGCCTGAAAGCAACAACAGTTTAGGGAGAAGACTAGGCATTTGTTTGGGGCTGGCATGCACTCCAGGGGCCCCACTGATTGAGCAGGGACAGGACCTGTTCTCTGGCCACTATTCTTGGTTAAACTATGGTCCACTGACAGGGGTTATAGATCCACAAGTAACTAATAGTTTTTTTAAAATTTAATATAATAATGTGCTAAAAATTGACCATGGCCAGTGCATGCCAAGTTGTAGATGGTTCCGGCCCACTAGGGCATTTGAGTTGTGCAGCCCTGGTTTATATGAATGGATGTAACTAATGACAATCTCCCAGAATTTGTAGTGTCAATTATAGGTCCTCTCCCAGTCCTGCTATGCCATTGCTTCTCTAACTAAAGAAGAAGAAGACTGCTTCTTTCACTCTGACAGCAGTTATGTGACTACTTGTGAGCCCTGCCCACCACCCACCACAGGATCATAGAGAGGTACAGTCGTTCAGCCAGGTAGCCGAGGGGCCCTTGCTTACTCCCTTTCAGAGTCACATCTTGAGTTTGGCTGAGAATGGTACAAGCAAAGTGCTCCTGCAGTGCTTTGTCTCAGTCCTGCCTTCCCTGCCCCTTCCCTGCTGGGGAAGAGAATGCAGTGTGACTGAAGCAACGCCTTCCCCTCTCTTGAAGGGGAGTCACAGTGACACTGAGCTGTGATGGTTCTGCTCCATGTAGCCAGTCTGTAATTCTGAATAACAAGAGGATTCAGGCAGGGGTGTAGCTAGGGAGGAGGGGGCCCATGTTTGCCCCTCTTCCAGGCAGCCCCTCAGAGTGAGGGAGATAATGAAGAAAATAGGGAGGAGTGGAGCTGGGGGGCCCTCACGAACTGGGGAGGTCCAGGTTCTCTGAACCCATCTGCTCAATTATAGCTGCACCCTTGGACTCAGGAGTGTTTGGTGAGCAGTAGCAATGGCTGGGATGATGTTCACCAAGCAAGAGCATCCTTACCTTGTGTGAGAAACACTGCTGTGGGGTACTGAGGGAGGGAGGAAGAGATCCTTCAAGCAGGGACCTCTTGGGCAAAAAAATTTAAAATGTGAAAGCCATTTCCTACTATGCTGACCTCCTCACTGTACTGCGTTTTTATCCATGCTGGGGATAAAATCCATGCTGTGTTTTTATCCATGCTGGGGAGTAAATCAAGGAGAGCCCCTTCTTATGCTGGGAGTGTTCCCACTTTCAGGAAGAGGCTGGACTTGACACTGTTACATTCTACAGTAGTCTTACTGTTTCCCATTCTCCTTTTCCATTTGAGAGAGATGGAGCCCTCTCTTAAGAGTTCTAGGAGGAAGGCACTGTGAAAGGCTACACTTCCCAGCACTCTGTGCATGCCTTCCAAGATGGTGCAGGCAGGGGTGGAGTGAGCCCCCTGGGGCCAGAGGACAAAATCTTGGCAGGGCCCCCCCATCGCACCTGTGCCCCAGCTCCCTGCCCCCCTGCATCTGATATCAGATGCAAGGGGCAAGGCAACCAACATCTCTCCACCACTGCTCCAATCTCCTGTTGGCCACCCCTGAAGCTGCTGCTGCCCCACCACCACTTCTTATTTTAGCCCTCATGGTGGTGGAGGTGGTGGTGGCGGCCACTGTGGCTGTCAGGCCTCTCCGGCTGAACTGCATGCCTGCACAGTTTGACTATGGGGATGCCACGGGCATGTGACATCCATAGTTGAACTGTGCAGGCGTGTAGTCAGGGGTGTATCTAGGGTAGGGCAGGCAGTACATGTGCCCCGGGCGCCACTTGAAGGGGGCGCCATTTTGTAAAATTAATTTTTTTTTAATGGCTGCCAAAAATAAAATGGCCACCGTGCATGCTCAAATGGCCCTAGGTTATGCTAGGCCTTGCAGAGGCCATTTGAGCATGCGTGTTGGCCATTTTGTTTTCAGTGGCCTTTTTTTTTTTTTAATTATTTTTAAAAATGGCCACCGCACATGCTCAAATGGTCCCTGCAAGGCCCTAGAGGCCAGTGGGTGGAGGAGGAACCTTTGCAACCCCCCCCCCAGCCTTTAGGAAGCCCCCCAAAGGGGCTACAGGTTAAAAAAAATAAAAATATATATAATATAAGTCACTGTACACATATTCAGATTGGCACTATGTACAGAGAATCAGGGCTTGTGAATACTGAGCTGACACTTACGAGCTAGGATTGTATTCATTTGCTCTTACTTTGCTTCTTGTGATAAGTGAGTTAAATGTGATGTCTTGCTAATATGGCTATTAATGGTGAGTTTGTCTTTGAATCAGTGTGAAATCCTTAATATTAAGGCCCACTGGGAGTTTCTTGCTCTCTTTCTCTCATTTTAACTGTCTTTCTGAAATACTAGAATATATTCCAAGCAGTGACACAGTTTACTCTGCATATCCTTTAATTATTTACAGAGTATCTGGGAAAAGTCAAATTCTCCATTTATTTTTAAAACTTATGTAATAGTGATGCTACAATGCATAGCAGAGAATTAGACAGGCACTTCTGTTTAGTTTTCCAAGTACATCTCCACATAGTATTTGGGTATTTCATGAGCCCCAGCATTCTGAAATTTGTAGTTTTCCAGCACTTTTTGGTCTGGCTACGTCCACTGCTAAATAGTTTTTGAAATATTAAAAGATTAACGAGCCTGACTTGTATTTTTCAGCTGATATTATGGTAAAGTTATCTCAAAGATGGGTGTCAGATGCTTGGACAGGGGGCGCAATTTCAGTGCTTGCCCTAGGCACTATTTTCCCTAGATACGCCTCTGCGTGTAGTTTGTCCATAGAGGTGTGCAGGCCAGCCAGAGAGGCCTGACAGCCACACTACAGGAGGTGGCCTTTCCCACTCAGCTCCACCTCACCCCCTGGAGACCAAGATAAGAAGCGGCGGTGGGGCACAGGTGGTGGGGCAGGGCAGGGGTGGCAGTGGGGCAGTCTGAGGAGCCCTTGGGGTCTCCTGACTCTATGGGCCAAGGGACATTTGTCCCTGCTTGTCCAATGGATGGACAAGGCCCATGGGTGCAGGGGCTCAAGAGGGCTCTGTTTCCTTTAAAGAAATCCCACCGGCATTGGACAAAGGGCAGCACTGCATAGTGGGAACAGTTGCCTCCACATGGTGCCAGGTGGGCTGTGCAGAGTATTCAGCTTTGGCCGAAGCTTCACACATGCCAAACAATTAGTTAGATGGGGGCCGTACTTAGAGTTGATGGGAGTTGCCATGCACCCCCCAGGCCTTACATTAAAGAACGCTGGTTTAGACAATGCATACAGTAGACAATATTGCAGGGGAAGTGAGACATGAAAAATCCTTGCAGTAGTAATGGTTTGATTTCCTTATTTAATTCTTCAGAGGGCATTGTCCTTGCATCTCTTGGATCCTAAGTATGTAGTACACCGCTCTGGGCTCCTTGGAGGAACAGCGGGATATAAGATGTAAAAATAAATAAATAAATCTCTAGATGGGTGGTAGAGTGCAGATATACTAGTGTAGCTTTCCACAGTTGCACCAACAGAGCAAAGACTGTGAAGGTGTAACACAGTTTAAGCAGGGGAAAGGGCTTACATCGGCTCCTATGCTGCTCAAGTGGGCTGGAAGGCAGCTGCAATATAACAAGACTATGGGAATAGAAGTGCACACACAGAGTTATAGACAGGAAGCCTGTTTGATTGGATGGCTCAATTTATACACGCATTCTAGCATGATGATCTCATAGATCATCTTCACCAGCTTTGTGAATGCTTAAGTGATACAACAATAGCTGGGATATAACATAATATGCATATATATTATTATATGTTGCATATGATATGTTAAATCAGTAATGTACAAAAATTCCTTGAAAGGCTGTTCACATGGCTTATTATTTACTTTAGAAGGGATTTTCTTTGTTTTGTATAATTGCTTTTTAATTCTTTAAAAGCAGCAATCTGGAAATGAACATCAATTTTATTTTATTTATTTGAAATTACCCCAGAAGTGATGGATTAAAGTAATTTTTTTAAAAAATAGGTTTAAGAAATATACTAGCAGTTCCCACATGTACTAATACTCTTATGGCTGTGAATGAAAAAGTATTTGGCTCTAAAGAGCTGGGTCCATGCCTTTCTTCCCTCTTTTAATGAAAAGTACAAGATGATTGGTTTCCTGATGAGAACGAATTACAGTGTTCATTTTGCACAGAGGATTTATTGTAAAACAGTGGAAATGCTCACTGCCCGCTTTTGTGGGATGCAAAGTATTGAGTCTAAACCATATCTGCTGCAGGCAGTTTATTGCTGTGTTTTGGAACTGGTCATCTTTCTGGACAACTCCAGCTTTGATTTCTCTGTTCCGCAGCCCCATTCAAACACCCACCCACTTGTTAAGAGACCAGACCAGTAAGCAAGGCTGCCCCAGAAGCTTTTATAAGAGTCAAACAGTATCACCTAACTAAATTATTGGTTTATTTATTTATTTCATGTATATACCCCCATCCAAAAGGGCTCAGGGTGGTTCACAATCAGAATGAAAACCATTTAAAAGTTAATTGAAAACTCATTAAAATAAGTTAAAACCATATAAATTTATTTTTAATTTTTATTTTATGTATAAAATAATTTATTTTATGTATTCAGTTTATATACCGCCCTTCTTAGTGGCTCAGGGCAGTTTACATTAAAATAAAAAACATATAATGAAAAAAAGTAAAACTAAGAACCATTTAAACCAGATTAAACTGGTGGCACCTGAAGATGGACCCCTCCTGATGATCTTAATGAGCAGTGGGGATCTTGTAGAGAAAGGCACTCTCCCAGGTTACTCAGACCTAAGCTATTCAGGGCTTTAAAGGTAATAACCAGCACTTTGTACCTTGCCTGGAAACACATTTAAAATTCAATTAAAAGCCAACCTAAAAAAGGGGTCTTCCTTCAAAGACAGCTCTAGGAAAGACAGACCGCTGATTCCCGAAGGGAGCATGTTCCAACTCCAAGTTGTCATCAGGTTTGTTTGTTTGTTTCTTTCTCATTAAACGTTGATACTGCCTTTCATTAAAGCAATCTCAAGGCGATTTACAAAACATTTAAAACAATTTAAGACTATAAAAGTAAATTGGAATATAAAAATACAGATCTAGTTAAACGTTGTGTATGTGTGTATGTTTATTAAACATACACAACAGGTCCATAAAATACAGAGCAGCAACAACAAAACCAACACTCATATGCCAGATGAATTGGCAGCACTCAGAGATGGACTGTTCCTGATTATCTTGATCATCAGGATCGGTGGGGTCCTTACTGAAAAAGGCGGTCTCTCAGGTAAGCCGTACCTAAGCTGTCCAGGGCTTTAAAGGTAACCAGCATTTTATGTTTAAAGATGCTTCATATCAGGTCTCTCTGCATTTCATCTTTTGCCTTGAGTTGGGTTGTGGCACCAGGCTGAAGTCCTGCCTGATGTCTGGGAGGTCACTAGTTCAAGACCCACTCCGCTATCATGAATTGATAATATTAGAAAAAAATGTTTCTTTCACCAATAATACTTTATTAACATTTCCCCTCAAATAACAGTACATGGATGGTCAAAGTTTGAGAACTGCAAGAGGTTTCATATGGCCAAAAGCCACAGTCTATATCAGCATAATTCTTTCCTATCAGCATAGTTCTCTCCAAAATGGCATTCATGCACTGACATGCACATACCAGTAATGTTATGGCCCTCAGCTCAGATATACTAATTTATCCTCTCCAGTAGCTTCTGATTGCCGCCAGTACTGCGGTCCCTCAACTGAAAGGTCTGTGTCTTCAAGCTGGAATAGAGGTGGAAAGTAGTGCATTGGCTTGGAGTGTGAATCAGAACAATAATGTTTCTGATTCAAATCTCACTCAGCCAAAAATACTTACTTCTTAAATGTCTCCTGCAGAAACCATCTTTCTATTCCCCAAACCAACAAGCCCTTCTAACTCATACCTTACTACTAATATATATAACTGCCAACATGCCCCTATTTTCCCATTCAGGTGAGTGGGGAAATAGGACAAGATTTTTTTTTTTAATTGAACCAACAAACTACCAAAGCATACAGTACGTTTCCAAAGCACAATTATATACAAAGTGGTTGTTTGTACATGATATATCTACAAAGAGTTACACACAAGGATTTGGAAACCCACAAGGTTATGAGGTATATGCAGGTAGTACTGTAACTCGAGGGTGGGGGATTACAAGGCACATCAGGTAATCGGGGGGGTTACATCCAACGTCCATTTCCATAATTTGTCCCATTGCTGTTTAGAAGAGATACTCTTGTCTTTTTGCACATAACCATACAAACTTTTCCAGAAGAGATTTACTGTCTCATCTGCATGAACCTCTTGGTTGCGTCTTCCCTCCCTATTCCTATGCACGAGCATTGCATAAATGACATACAGGTTTACTAACCTGATTACGAGAAGGGGAACGTTCCAATTCCCTAGTATGAGGGCACCCGTTCCATCCCGTTTCCTTGAAGGTTTCTTTCTAGGACCTTGAAAAGAGGTTCTATCGCTCAAACCCAAGGTTAGTTCTTCCCAAGTCTCTTTTTCCAAATCAGGCCACTCTAACAGCTTGCTTACTCCCTGCCACACTCTTTTGGCTACCACACACTCTTTTAAGAAATGTGAGTGGGTTTCCCTGAATGTTTTGCCTAGCTCACTAGCTTTCTGTTTGCAGGTGATTTTAGGACACTCTTGCTCGTCCTCTGGGAGCCATGACTTAGCCGCATTAAGTGGCAGTACTTGGTGGTATAAGCGCCACCTTGTTTCCCATAAATGGAAAGGGACTTTTTTGGCCTTAAAGAGAGCAATAGGGTGATCGGGTTGCAACAAGTACTGTGAGGTGCGGTGTTTGTAGCATTTACATTCTAAATCCGGTTTTAAAAAACCCACTTCTAGAATCTCTCCATAAATTGTTTTCCTTAGCTGCTTAACTGAGGAGGATCCTTTAAATAGATCTGGTTCAACCTTCCATTTTTAAAGTGTGAATAACAAATCTCTCAAGTAGTCCGGGTGTTCTCTTTTTAATACTTGTGTGATATTACCATTGAAAGATCTTTTCCCCTACCATGCTATGCCCCATGCTGACTTGCGCCAACACAGAGCGAAAAGCGAGACCCATATTTTTTGCAGGAGGTTGAAAATATTATGGACATTCACGAAAATCCAGTTTCCAAAATTGTAGGACATGAATTCAGTTACAAAATAGGGTTGCAGGGCAGGTAGGGCTAGGCCTCCCCGCTCAACCTCCTTAAATGCTACCGCACAGGCCAAAAGGAAGGACGCTGTGTGCCATACTAGATGGAAGATCTGGCTTTCAACTTTCCGAAGGAGATCGAGTGCTGGAGGATAGACTACCGCCAGGTTATGCACCGGGGGTATCAGGTAAGTCCGGATATAAACCGCTTTCTGGTACATGGCAAGGCTCCATTTTTTCCACATGGTGATTTTAAGCATTACTTTTTCTTCCCAATCTGTCCAATTTCCCCCCCAGACTTTTTCCTTAATCCCATATTCAATCCCCATAATGTTTACTGTATCTACCCACTTCAGTTTGGACTCTGGGGCTCCTTCGCTTTTACATTCAGAGATGGGTAGGTGCGAAAGTTGCTTGCGTCTGGGGTTCATTTTAACAAATACACTTTTGTCAGCATTTAATTCTGAGCCCGAGATCTTGTCATATTCCCAGAAGAGGTCTAGTATTACAGAGATTTCATTTCCATCCGATAACAGTAATGTAACATCATCGGCATGAGCTACAAATTTTACCCTAAACTCAGAAAGCGGTTCTAAGTGGACAGGTGGTTCTGCTATCCCATCACTCTCCCTCCTCCTCCCTCCCGGGAAGATCTCGCAGTGCGGAGGGATAAAGACCGAGAGTCCTTGCAGATGGGGTTCTCTCTGAATCCTGATCAGGATTGATCCAGGGCAAAAACATAAAGTAATGGGCTCAGTGGGCATCCTTGGCGGACACCCGAATGCAATGTGATCGGGTCCCCTCGCCATCCATTAATCTGTGGTGTCACCTTTGCATTCGTATAGAGCAGCTGTATCCACGTAATGAAGAGGGGTGGTATACCTTTAGCTTTCAACAATGTCCACAGATAATTGTGGTTCACTTTGTCAAAGACCTTAACTGGATCCAATAAGAGGAGGTGACCTTTCCAACTTTCATTCTGTATAGAGTAAAAAAGTTCTCTCAGCAGACACAATGAGTCTGTCATCTTTCTTCCTGAGATAGCGCTTGTCTGCAAGCTGTGGACCAATTTAGGGGCCACTTTCACCAATCTATTATTTAGGATTTTGGCAAAGATTCTGTAATCGATATTTGTGAGGGTTATCGGTCTCCAGTTTTGTGGTAAAGTGGTGTCACCTTTCTTGGTGGGGGGGGGAATAAGAGGCCATCCCCAAAGGACCTATTTAAACGCCCATTGTCTAGGACAAAATTAAATAATTTTACTAAAACTGGTAGTAGCTGGTCTGCGTAAATTGTATAGAAAGGCCATGTCAGATCATCAGGCCCTGGGGCTGATGTGTTCTTTCCTGCTGAGATAACTGCTCTGACCTCTTCTATCATTACAGGATGGGTCAAAGATATTTTTCCCCCCTCAGTGAGGGAATAGCCGAGACCATATTCATTCAGACTGCAGAACCTATCTAGATAGGATTGAATGTCCTTTACAGAAATATATTTCAGTACATACAAGTTTGTATAAAACTGGGCCATGATCTTTAACATATTGTGGGGGTCGGCCATGGGCTACTTTCATCCGATCGCAGGCCTTGGAATCTCAAACTAGATGCATGCGTCTTGTCCTTTGACCACTCCCCTTTTTCAACTATAGATCCTTTGAAGCGATACTGCTTATTTTCTAAACGCCTGTACTGCAGCTCATTTTGAAATGTCCTGATTGTCTCTTTGTAGCGGTGGCATGATTCCACGTCGAAGGCTTCTCCCCTGTTCATCTTATCAACAATCCTCAGACATTGGGTGATCGCTTTCTGATAATTTTTGACCCCTATCTTATATGTCCAGCTGGTCACTGCCCTAGTACAGCAGCCCACCCTCTTTTTAAGTGTCTCCCAGGCTCCCAAAAGATCATCTTCTGCTTCTAATAGCCGAGGGATCTGTCACATCAGTTCTGATAAAAGGACACCTTTGAGATATACACCACTTAACATTTTTCGGTGTAATTGCCACAAGGGCTTACCATGTGGAATTACCTCAGAGAGATTACAAATAAATCCCACAGCTGCATGGTCTGACCATGAGGTAAGTACTAGTTTAGAACTGTAGACTTCAAAAGAAGGGGGAGCCCAGAGTCTATCTAGCCGGCTAGCTGATCTCGGGTGGTAATATGTAAATTTGACTCCGGTTTTAAATTTATGTCTATACTGTGATTTAAAGTTCTCTGACGGATTGGGAAAAACTCCAAATCATTATATACCCCTAAGGCCTTATCATCTAAACCCAGAGTCTCACTCAGAAACCGTTGGAGAGCTTTTTCCTCATTCATTAGAGAGGGACTTGAGGGGGAGACTGGGAGGCCTCCCGAAAAGGCTTTCCTGTCGCTCAGTTGGGCTCTGTTATTAAAATCCCCCACAATCAGGAGGTGGCGCTTGGTGTCACTAATATATTTTAGTTTAGCCCAAAGAGCCTTCCTAAGGTGTGATTGTACCGGGGCATATATGGCGCAGAGTCTAAAGGCTCGGTCGATCCTTAGAGTGGTTGCCGAGCTTGGGTCACCCCTGACAGTAAAATCTACATACATTAGTCTGCCCTGATCAATTTTCAATACCCTCTTGATTTTGAGATCAGGTCTGTCTTTGAACAATAGGGACACGTTGGCAGGTATGCTAATAATAGAGGGACCAGCTATCAGATAGGATCTGATTAATACATAAGACCCTACATCTGATTGATAGAAATTAGGCTACCCAAAACTGTGTTTGCAAAACCTGGTTGTTACAGTGAAAAAAGCCAAGCTGGAAAATGTCTTTTAAGCTGTCACATTAAATGAGTAAATTGAGATAATAAAGAGACTATAGAACAATTGTATGAGCATTTTTCATCTTGAAATTATAGTATTATAGATGAAGATAAAGAGAATGTAGCTCTTATGTGAGTACAAGAGAAATAAAAACCATTATTCTTCTTGTACTCTATATCAGGCTCTAATTTACAAATACCTGCTGAATGTTGTTAGGCTTCCAAAATGGTTAATATCTCCCAGCATTACATACATTCATATATTACTCTATCTTTATATAAATATTCATTGTCATATTTGTCATATCACACTTTTCTAGATATTAGCTTGCAATGCCCAGGTTACCTATTCCTAGATTAGTATCAGGTTCCTTCTTAAGAGATTTGAGTGTTCCTAAAAGTTATTCCTCTGCCCAAAAACATATCTACTTCTGGAAAAAAGGAAATTGAAAATCTGGCTGTGGCTCAATATTATGTTCCAGAAGAACATCCATGCTTAATACCTTAGTCTTGCTTTCAGACATAGATACATACCTGCTTGCTATATTTTTTAATTTTTGACCACCACTTTGAGCATTTTACGGAAAGCTTGTACAGTATATTCATTTAATAAGATTGAAACCATTCCCTAATTCTGGCTTTAGATTTGGGAATGATTTTCAAGACTACTCTGATGTCCTAAAAGTATAACAGGAAGTATAAAACATGACATGAATATAACATGAAAAGTATAACATGAAGCCAGAAGGGGCAAGTGTTCCTCAGGCAAGTAGCTGGCCAATGCTGGACTTGCCCCAGCCAATGCTGGACCTATTGCTGAACCATAAACTAGAAATTAAAAGAAGGCTCCAGTCCTCAGCACGCTTGTTTTAAAGTTAACCCCATCAAAACCAATAGAACTTTAGAGACAATGGCTGCCATTCTGATGAATGAAGCACGTATGCAAGGAGGTTCTGTGGGGACCCACTTGGAGCCCATGTGCAGCTCCCCCAGTTCTCCAGCTGATGTGCCCTGCTGTTACAGGCTTAATGCTTCTGAGCACTGTCCACATTCCAGCAGCGCTCTGCAAGTTCAAATTATCATCGCTAAGCGCGTGAGCACACTGCTCCAAAGTATTAGACCTGTGGTGCAACAGCACATTGCAGGAGGACTGGGAGAGTTGCATGTTGGTTCTCAGTGTGTCCCACAGAGCCTTCTTATACATGCACTTCATTAGTCAAGATGCAGCATAGATGTTTTGGAAAGGCATGTGGAAGAAAACATATAAGATTATTTTTCTTTTAGAAATGTAAGATGTGAAGATGTAATCTTTATGTATTTATATATTCATTTATCATATTTTTATACCGCCCGATATGTGCATCTCTAGGTGGGGTAAGGTAAAGTTGTGCCGTCAAGTCGATGTCAACTCCTGGCGACCACAGAGCCCTGTGGTTTTCTTTGGTAGAATACAGGAGGGGTTTACCATTGCCATCTCCCGCGCAGTATGAGATTATGCCTTTCAGCATCTTCCTATATCACTGCTGCCTGATATAGGTATTTCCCATTGGGAAACATACCAGCATGGATTCGAACCAGCAACCTCTCGCTCCCTAAGGATGTACAGAATATGAAATCTCTTTGCTTCAAAGAGGGGAAAAAATATATATTTGTGGCTATCTTGTATGGATAACATTGCTACAGTTACTTTGAAGTATAAAAAGGAAAATAATCACAGCAAATGTTCTTACTCAGTCTTAAGCAGTTTTAGAATGTTTCCAAGAGCTGGCCTTTGGGCCTTGCTGTCTGTGCTTCCGAGAGAGAGATCAAAATCTGAAATTGTGACCTTACACCCCCGCCAAAGCCATATTTGCAATGAAACAGACTGACAGCTGATTCCAGGCAGAACTTCACACTACACATAATGAATATATAAAATGCACTGCCAGAAAATGGGGTGATGACCGATATCTTATATGGCTTTCAAAGGGGATTAATGCATCTATTAATGGCTATGGAATCTCTGTGTTCAGAAGCAGCAGTGTGAGTGTGATACTGAATGTGAGTTGTTAGGGAGCAACAATGAGGGGAAGAGTATTCCTTTCATGCCTTGTTTGTGGGTTTTTCCAGAGGTATCTGATTGGTTACTGTGGGAAACAGGATGCTGAACTAAATGATCCTACGGGCGTCTGTTCTCATGGAAACATGTTCAGAGAAACTTACTGCCAACAAATACCATGATCCTAAGCATACTTATTGGGAAGTAAGCATCAATTAAGGTTAATGGGATTTACTTCCAAGTGAATGAGTTAGGATCAAGGTGCTTAGAATTATGGCAGCCTTGTTTAAACTCGTGGGTATTAAGGTTGGTTAATCTAGCTTTTGACTCCATAATCTACCTGTTAATCTAGTTGTTGACTCCATAATGACTTCAAGAACCATTACTTGTTCATGAATCATGTCTTAAGGGATGAAATTTAGGCCAAAAGCTATAAGCTGCATTCTGGTGCCAGGAACTATGTCATTTGGTGCAGCAAACCGTGCCTACAGGCACAGGAGGGAGTAAATTGAATCCAACCTAAGAGGCCCTTATTCTTCCTTTGGGAAAGTCAAGTTAAATAAATAGTCTGCAATCTTGTGAATGCAGCTTAGTTCAAAATGGAGTGACCTCCAGTGGGGTGAAATCCACAAACCTTGCTGACAAGAGCATATGATAGAACTGTCGCTATCAAGAAAAAAGGAATCTTCAGGAAAAAGGAACCATCAGAAGCAATGAAATCACTTCAATAATATTTTGCCTGCAAGAGAAATAATTACTTCAAAATTCATTTGATTTTCTATTTCTACTGGATTTCTAACAGACACTTTGTCTTGGTGAAGTTACATGGTCTAAAATTATTATGGGGGTATAAAAATGACCTGTTGCTGAACAGCAGACTGTCAAACTAAATTGCTCCTAGGCTGGAGGAGTGCAAATGTACACCAGTGCACAAACAATCCATTTAGTCTACACTTTACTGCACATTATGTCATTATTGGATGTGCACCAGAGTGAAGCTGTACTGCAGAATGGGGTTTCCAAGGGGTGAAATTTGGACTCTGCACTGAATCAAGCAATAGGAGTGCCACATCATCCCCCTTCTTGATTTGAGACCTGTGGAGCACCTACTATGACCCTTCCTCCTAGTTTTATTTATTTATTTAAAATATTTCTATATTTTAGGATTTCATGAGATATTAGGACAGAGGAAGCCCAAATCTGGACACTTTAAACTCATTCCTTTCAAGTCCAGGAGAAACTCCTCCCTCCACCAATACTTTGGGCAACATCTGATTATATCAGAAGCACAAAGATCTCTGGTTAGCTCCATGGCTCTACGTACTAGATCATTACTGTTAAAATATTAAACAAGTCTATATCCTGAGCATGTAACACCACAATCACTTTGCTTTCGAAAAGGGTCTATTTATGTTGATGGCATTATAGTAATTATGAAGTATTTTTAAAGTTAGAAAACAATTACAAGAACTCTTAAAATACATTTTAAAGCAATGTATTCTTCTTTCCTAGAGTCTACAATGGATGCAGCTCAAAAATACTCTTTTCCTAGGCCCTATATTCTCAATACCTCCTTTCTTAGGGTGACTGTTTTGCTGAATACATTTTCTATTCACCTGCTAGGGATATTGGCTGACACTCTGAGGAAAAGAATCCCATTAAAATGGAAAGTTAAGAATTTCTTAATTTGTTCTTTCAGTTTCAATGGGACTGCTCTGAGTAATTTTCACAGTTTGTCTATCATTAGGTTTTCATTTAATTATGCTTTTCATGGTGTGTTTATATATGCTTCTAATATCAGTGCTTTAGGACAGACACATAGGCTTCAACTGTTCCTATTTACCAAGGAAAGTCTTTGTTTTCTGACTTCACGTCCCTATTTTCATCAGTTACATGTTAGAGAGTATTCAGATACTGCCAGCTCCGTAACTGATCTTAGGTGACATTGTGGCCTCTTGGTGGCCAGATAACTTCTGAGTCAGCAATGTAGTCATGCCTCCTCTTGCCAATTAGAGCATAGATTTTTCTGAACCATGCAATTAGGATGGAGGGAGGAGAAGTTTGGTCTACAGGCTACTGCTGACATCACAAAGATCCTCCGATCAGGAGGAGAAGCTGGACAGACAACTGTATGCACTCACAGGCATATGGAATATAAATACAGATTTACTTTGTTGAGCATTAACCCAATGTACCTCTATAAACATGGGAGACAAATCTAGTCCCATCCATAGAAGCCTGTTTTCATATCCAATCAAGCTTTCTAGATTAAGACAGATGTATCTAAGTACCAGCTAGTACTCTTTAATGGGAGAATGTTTGGAGGGGGCAGGGGAATGCTTGAAATTCTGGATCCTTGCCATGTTCTGTAATGGTAAGCATATCTTTTTTCAGCCTGTCAAGTTCCTGCTCATAGTTTTATGCTGTAGAAAAAGGAAGATGTCAAGAACAAGTTAACTTAACTGTGCTATGAAGATGCTGATCAGCAGTCCGGTATGTAAATCTAGTGTGACATCTGTCTAATTTACAGAAGGATAGAATTATTAAAATACTATTCTCAGTGGGCAGCCAGGTGGATTGAAAGGTGGTAATTGTAGATCAAAATTCAAATGATCTGCAGCAATATTTTTCAATCAAGATTAAAACTTCTCATTCCCTTTAAGGTTTGTCTAAGAGGGGAAAGACAAAGGTTATACAGAGATCCAGCTGGTTCATTTGAAATATCCTTCTTCCTTTAATATCTGCTGTGGTCTGTAGACTGTTCACAAGTCTCTTCATATTACTGTTTTTAGCCTAGTTTCCAGTAGTCTTATGAGATCACCCCGCATTGTGTGTGTGTCCATCTGTCTCTGTGTGTGTGTCGTCGTCGTCCCCACGCACACACCATCAACTTCACAACACCTGGACCAAAATGAACCAAATTGGGTCCAGTTGTAGGGACACATATGGACACCTTAACAGCATAGTTTATGATGATGTCATCCTCCCCAATCCAAGATGGCAGATGTGTAAACTTTTGAGGCGCAAGTGGGCTAACTTGTGAACTGCTTAACTGATATGAACCAAATTTGCTACAGCTGTCGGGACACATAGGGATGCCCAAATTGCTTGGTGTGTGATGATGTCATCCACTCCAATTCAAGATGGCGGAAGCATGAACATTTGGGGTGCAAGAAATCTAACTTGTGGACCTCGATTTGCACCAAATTTAGTCCACTTGTAGAGTCAGTGAAAGGAAAGTAGGCTGATAAGTTCTTACTAGAACAATTTGTTTATTTGGTAGGTTTGCTCTTCTCATTTTGTTAATATCTATCTACTTATTTGTACTCTGCCTGTGGGCTTTTTAAGAAGTTATCAAGGCAACTAACAATCAAATCCTTAACCTAGAGGTCCATGGGTAGGTCCAGGTGATCCAAGAAAAATCTTTGCTGCTCTTATGACCCAGAATAAATCTTGAAAATAACTATCCCAAGTACTTATTTTTAGCCTGCTTTCCTTAAGGAAAGTAAATTTATGAGATTACCCAGCTCTTTGTGTGCATCCATGTGTGTGTTTGTGTGCATTCATTCAGGTGTGTCCCTATCAATTTCACAATGCCTGGACTAATTTGGACCACAATTGTAGGGACACATGGGGCCACCTCAACAGCGTAGTTTGTGATGAT
This sequence comes from Hemicordylus capensis, assembly GCF_027244095.1. NCBI lineage: Eukaryota > Metazoa > Chordata > Lepidosauria > Squamata > Cordylidae > Hemicordylus > Hemicordylus capensis. The sequence goes on along the minus strand of NC_069659.1, from coordinate 236,673,876 downwards.
GTCATCCTCCCAAATTCAAGAAGATGAATGCATGAATGTTAGAGGCAGAAGTGGGCTAACTTGTAAACCACCTAACCAATTTGAACCAATTTGGGTACAGTTGTAGTGACTCATGGGGACACCTCAATGGTGTAATCTGTTATGCTATCATCCACCCCAATTCAAGACCGTGGGTGCATAAACTTGAAGATCTGGACAGGGGACATGGGCACAAAAAGGTTTTTTGTGAATTAAAATCTCAAAATAAAACACAGCAACCACATTAAAACAACATTTTTAAAAACCCATCACTAAATTAAACCTGAACAGCATAAAAGCAAAGTACACTCTTATCTGACATTACGCACTTGACAAAACAAAAAACATTTTCAACACCAGACAAAACACCAGCAGTGAGCCGAATAAGCCTCATGAGGCAGGGAGTTCCAAAGATGAAAAAGGCCCTGTGCCATTGAGGCTTTGGTTCAGGCAAGTTTCATTCCATATAAAGGATCTAGTGTGCATGTCTGCTCCAACTGAAGGATGGTGAGTGACTATGGCTAGGATCTTCTCAGCAGTTGCACCGACACTAGGAAACTCCCTCTCTAGGGCCATGTTTCTCACTTCTTTATGTAGTGGCCTAAGTCCATGTTGGTCCATTGGATTTTTAGAACTGTTCAATGACTTTGGTGTGGATTTGTATTTATATGCTGCTATTAATTTTTTTTGATGGACTGCTGCTGATTTTTTATTCTCTTTTGATTATGTGGAGTTTTAAATATTTTCTTTTTTGATTTTAATGGTTATGAGCTTCCTTGTGGATTTGTATATGTCGAAAAGTGGGATGTTGAATAATATAAAAATAGGCATATCTGAATACTTTCTCCAGTCCTTCCAAAGTGCTTTTTCAGGTTATGCTAAAGCTGAATATGGAGGAAAACACAGACTGCTGCTTACTTCTGTATCTGATCACATGTACCTTATTCACCTGAATACAAGACGAGACTGAATTTAAGATGAGCCTCTTAAAAAACAGAGGTTTAATTCAGGTTATACCTATACTTACCCAAAAGGAAGAGGATTCTGAATTTAAGATGACCTTTTGATTTCTAACATCAAATAACTTTGAAAAAACCTAGCATTGGATTCAGGTAAATACAGTATGCATGTATGTTTACATTCATTCTTGATTCTTTGTTTCCAGGGCTGTTAAGCATGACAGTCTTTGTCCTTGGTTTCTGGGTATATATAAAATGGGCGATGATATAATTCTTATTATCAGTTGCTTAACTCCTATCTGCCTTTTTACCAAAGTACACAAGATAAGTGTGAAGACTAGTGTAATGGCTGCTGATGGCACAAAAGCACTAATGCCTCCCTAAAGCAGTAATATTACATGCAGTTCTTGAGTGAAGGGAAATCTGAGATGCTCATTGCCAGAAGGCTTTTCAGACAGCAGGCTTTACTACAAGCTGGGGGTGTCCGGCATCATGCATACTCCAGTGCAAAAAGCCTTTTTTTTTTTTTAACCTCAGACATAAATTGGCCTAGGTTCCAATACAAAGGGGAAAACCTGAATCGTGTGTGAAATGCTCTCTGAAATATTGCACGGATGATGGGGTAAAGCTGGTTGATACGCTTTATACACCCACCCTCCCAAAGTAAAGTTGTGGTAAAGTTGCCATCTGAAAAAGCTCTGGGTGAGCATTTTTAGATTCCCCAAACATGAACTCTTACCTTTTACTCCTTCTAAGCATTCTACAAGTACCTCAACAAACCAGTATTGCAACAAACTGTTCAAGAGAAAAGACAGTCATGCAGACATTTTTGTAGCAGAAGACTGAGACGTTATTATATAAGATATTGTACTACAAATCTCTACCAGGACTGAATTAAAAGGTGCACCAAACATGTTCTAGGACCTAATCATCTCCCCAACCAATAAGTAATGCTTTCTTAGTTAAACTATAAATATGCACAGGTAAACTCTTGCAAGTGTGTGAACACACATATGTTCTCTCTCTCTCTCATCTGTCCACATTTTCCTTCATTCTTGAATTCTTTTGCAGTAAAGAATGTTTTCTGCTTCTTATGTTGACTAGGATATATTCTACATTTTTCTCTATCTGGGGACATTATTACCACTGTTCCTCGTTTCTCATGAACACTGTAAAAGAAGATTTTACTTTGTAGTGGGGTCTCAGACTAACTAGCCCACTAATCTGGGGCTTACTTAGCATGCTAATGCACATCTCCCTTAAGGTTGCAAGAGTTTTTCCATGTCATTGTTTTCCCAACGTACAATTTCTCAGCATATTTGTTTGGCAATACTTGCTTCATTTTTTTTTTTAAAGTCTGCAAACTGCATCTTAGTTCTGCATTTTAATGCCTCCTCCGAGCCACAAAAAAGCAGGGCCCCGTGGTTCAATCACTTATTTTGCCTCCTGCAACTTCTCTGGGATGCTGCAGTATATGTTCTGGCACCACTGAAATCCAAACGTTAAATAATGTCCTATTTTCTAGTAGGGTATAAACTGATTGGGAATACAGTTGCTTCTGGACAGCTGAATGGATTTCACAGTAGGAAATGAACTAGGGAAAAGTCATGCATTGGAAGGAAGATGGGCATGCAGAGAAAGCAGTGAGAAAACACTTCTTTATATCTATGTACAATGCATTAGGATCATTGTGGGTGCATAACACTGGAAATTAAGGTGCCCAATCTGACATCACTAACCCATTTTATTAAGGGTTATTTTTTAACATCAGAGTAAGTTGAAGAGTTTATTCGGGCAGTGATAGATTGTTGAATGGGCTGGAGCCCTATGAATGGAATACAAGACCTTGTGCCACCAAGTCAACAGTAGTTTGAATCCGTCTTTTGCATTGGTTCTAATAAAACATTTTACAACATAAGCCTATGGGGCTATGCTTGCAAGCTTCCTGGGGAAGATAGAACCCAATCCCATGTTTCATTTCCTGTGCTCAGTCAGTCCCTGTATACTATCCTAGAAAACACTTCCTAGAACATTAACACCCATGTACAGTAATGCATATGATTTATTTAATTTATTTTTTCTTTAAAAATTAATAAATAATAAATAAAATAAATACCGCCTCACCCAGATGGTTCACAAATATAAAAACAGATTAAAAAAACAAACAAAACTCATTAAAACAAAGTTGAAACCAGTTTAAAATCATTTCAGTACTCACTAAAGACCAGGCTAAAATGCTATGTTTTTAGGGCGCTTTTAAAGGCTGCTAAAACTCTTAAGCCTCTAATATCCATAGGGTAACCTGCTCAACATGGGCTACGATCAGGCAAAAGCAACCATTAAGCAGCACATTACAGACATTGAGCACCGAACAGACCTCAGCGGTGTCTCAAAATTTTATATCAGTGAGGGGCTTAGATATACTGCCTCTCCTGCAGCATCTCTCACTCAACTGAAGGTCCCACAGAAAGGCATTCACCTTGGCCCGCTGCCATGGCCTCCCCTCAGCAGTGTTAGAGGGCTATTACAGAAGGATCCCATTTGCGGAGCAACAATGCCCCTGTGGCTCAGAACAGATCGAAACTACTGGGCATGTCCTTTTATACTGCCCCTTTTATAGAGACATTTGTGCCTCCCTCATTCTCCCATTGTTAAGCCAGTTCCCGGGACGTTTGAGACAATTCTACAGCTTTTTGCTGCTCTCTGACTCTACGCCTGTCATTACACATAGAATTGCCAAGTACTGTGCGGCTGCGATCGGCATCCATCGGAAGATGATAGGCTGTGAGCCCCTTTAGCCTTAATCTGATTCTTGATGACTCTGGATTGACCTCACACTTGCCCGTGCCTCCCTACCCATTGTTTTTATTGCATTTTACTGCAAGTTATTGCCTTTCAATTGGTTTTTTAAATAATTTTTAATCTGAGTTTTTACAATTTTATACTCCCCTTTTATCATTTCTGTGCATTTTTATAATAGAAATAATATTATTTTATCTCTTTTATTTTTAGTAATTTTAGTTGTTTAGTATTAATGTGTATATGTAATCATATCTATTTCTATCTATTAACTTTTTAAATTGCAATGATTATTAATTTTAGCCTGTTCATGATAGATACTAATATGTATTTAACTTGTCTCTTTTTAAATTGCAGTCACCCACAATTTTAGCCTTGTCATGATATTTACCATTATATCATCATCATATAACATGTAATTTTTAACTTGTATGCACTTTTAGTAATTTTATGCTGGTCTCTGACCATAATAAACGATTGATTGATTGATTGATTGATTGAATATCCATAGGGAGTGCAGCTGCAGAGAAGGCCCGATTCCAAGTCTCCACCGGGTGAGCTAGTGGCAGCCACAGACAGACCTCTCCTGATGACCTTAAAGTGCACTGGGGATCATACTGAAGCAGGTGCTTTCCCAGGTAACCCGGTCCTAAGCTGTTTAGTGCTTTCAAGGTAATTACCATCACTTTGTATTTTGCCTGGAAACACAGGCAGCCAATGCAGCTGTTTTAGAACAGGCATTATATGGCCTCTCCGAGAAACCCCAGAGACCACCTGGTTGCTGCCTTTTGAACTAACTGAAGTTTCCGAACAATATACAAAAGCAGTCCCATGTACAGTGCATTGCAGTAGTCAAGCTGAGAAGTCACCAGTGAGTGTACCAGTTTTGAGTTCATTATCTTCAAGGAATGGACGCAGCTGTTGTGTGATACATACACAGAGGTACAGACAGAGGAAAAACTTGAGGAGCAATTTCTTTGAGGGGAAGAAAGACACTTTTAGCGGGAAGAAAATATGTTTTGGGAATTGAACATATGGGTCATTGGGTTTTTCAGGGGGAGATTAGTCAAATGATGGGGACATCCTCAAATGCTTGGAGGGGAGATTTATACCCCTGACTATGCATATACGTTTCACTATACATTTGTATGAGGAAGTATGTTTCCTTATAATATAAACCCTTATGAATGACAGTAGTATTTATACATATATTTTACATGGTACTTTATGAAGATAAATCTGTGCCACATATCAAGGATTCCCAACCTTGGGTCCCAACATGTTGTTGGCCTATGGCTTCCATAATCCCCAGCCACAATGGCTGGGGATAATGGGAGTTGTAGTCCAATGGTGTTTCAGGATCCAAGCTTGAGAACCCCTGCCATAGAGAGTAAAATTTGTTTCTCTAAGTTGGATATGTAGCTCTCATTAAGAAGCATCCCGCAGGCTCCTTATTGGAGTACCATTATTACTAGCACTGTCAATTTCAGCTGCCACTGTCTTATTCAGACACGGTGCACAGTGCAAGTGTGAAAAGAATAGCATTTTACCCTATGAATTCACTGTGCACCCTCCCCACAAGCACCACCCTGCCTCTCTCCTCCCCCTCTTTACTTGGTCTAGGAAAAACCCCTGCAGCAGGATTGTTTTAAGAGCCCTGCCAGGGACCTTTAGAGAATCTTGTTATAAAACTAGTTTAGTAACCAGCACCTGGAGCTTAAATTCAATTATTAAAGTTCAACAGACAAAGCACAAAGGAGAACTTTCCTTCTTCTCTGTAAATGGTTCATGATTCTACTTCCTTAAGAACTTAAATTTTAATGCATCTTCCCAAGTTAAAAGAAATGTGTACCAACCTACAGTGAGCTGAAGCTGATCAGTAATCTGCAGGAACCATCGGATGTCTTAGCAAACTGAGTAGAAGTGGTGCATTTCCATCTGACCCACCACGGGAAAACCTGACAGCCAGGAGCTGATTATTGTTCCCTTTCCCATCTACAACACCCACCCCTGAAACTCATGCAAGATCTGGTCACTTCTTGCTTGTCCCTCTCAAAGCCTTAAGTGGTCCCGAATCTGACAGGAAAAGTGAGTCTGGGATAAAATGCTATTCTTTTCACACACACCTTTTCACCTATAATAGCCTACAGTTATTTATTTATTACATCTTTAACTTGATTTTACTCCAAGGAGCCCAGAGCAATATATATGGTTATGCTTATCCTCACAACTTGGTGAAGTAGGTTAGTTTGCAAGAGAAGTGACTAGCCCAGAGTCACCCAGTGAGTTTCATAGCTGAATGGGAATTTGAACTTCGGTCTCCCCAGCCAGTCCTAGTCTAAACCGCTACACCACACTGACTCTCAAATGTGAACTAGAGCAGAACCACAGAGAAGTAAGAGGACCAGTACAGAGCAGGTTACTGAAGAGAGGTGCCATGTATTGTTAGCTATATGAATATGGATTGAAGAGGTAGTCAGAAGCCACAAGAATGGGAAAAACTGGCTTGGCCAATCCCGGAGCTTCATACTGCCAGCAAATTGCAGGGGCTTGATCTGCATAACACTAATCCCATCTTGGCCTAAAAAGGACTCTGAGATTCATGCACATACAGTCACCCATGCAGCTATGGGCAGCTGCTGAGGTTGTGTGGAACCTTGATTGAAGCTAAATGCCATACAACCTCAGAAAGAGAAAGAGAGAGTGCGCACTTGCATTCGCAACTCCGCAAGAGTGCCTACTTCCTTCCTAGTTTAGGATACACCAAGGCTGGTCACAACATCTGAACTTGCCAATCTTGGCTTATCCTAACCTACCTGTTTCAGAGAACTCAAGATCATAATCTCACGTCAATCCTCAGGTTTGATATCATTGAGTTAGATAAGCCAATATTGGTGGATTTGAACATCGCAACCAACCTTGGCATACCAACCTAAAAAGGAAGGAAGCACTAATGTGGGGATGGGAGGGATGAATGCACACTCTGAGAGCTGAAGCTGCATGGAGCTCAGCTTCAACCAATGTTCCATATGACATCAGAACCCACTTTACATCTCAGCATCACAATCTGAGGTTCCCAGTTGGAACGCTAATGTTCCTGTTATGAACCTCTGAAGTTGCCTTATTCCAAGTCAGACTATTGGTCCATTTAGCTCAGTACTGCTAAACCACCTGCCGTGGCTTTAAAACAGGGCTCTTTTCTAGCACAACCTAAAGGTGTTAGGGATTGAACTGAGACCTTCTGCATACAAAGCAAGCACTCTGTTGGTGAGCTATAGCCCTCCTCCTCTTATTAGCACAACCTGTCAAAAGAGCAAGAAGCAGCATCAGCAATGCCACTTTAAATGGGGGAGGTCAGCCCTGGATTAGGAGGAAAAGAAGCCACCCTGCACAGGACCTCCAGATTCCTTAGGCCATCCTCTGAAGATATCATGGCTTTAAGAATTAGAGAAAATTACCTGGAGGTTTTAACATACGGCACATATTCGGACCGACTTGGATTTCGTCTCCACACTTACTTCAGTATCTGATGTGGAGGTATCCAGTGACTCCTCTTATGTGGTTAGGTTGGATCAGTTCTAGTTTGTGACTCCTGAGTATGTGGACAAGCTGATTGGAATGGTGCAGCCCACCACCTGTCCTCTTGACCCTTGTCCGACATGGCTTATTCTATCTGGCAGGAGGGGTTGATGTAGGAGGCCTGGTAGAGATCATAAATGCATCTAGGATGCCTCCTAGTCTTAAGGGGGCAATTATTAGACCGCTTCTAAAGAAGCCTATATTGGACCCCTCAGAGCTGAATAACTACAGGCCTGTCTCCAACCTTCCGTGGCTAGGCAAGGTAATTGAGATGGTGGTGGCCTCTCAGCTCCAAACAGTCTTGGAGGAAACTGATTATCTAGACCCATTTCAAACTGGCTTCCGGGCTGGCTATGGGGTGGAGACCGCCTTGGTCGACCTGATGGATGATCTCCGACTGGGAATTGACAGAGGAAGTGTGACTCTGTTGGTTCTTTTGGACCTCTCGGCGGCTTTCAATACTATCGACTATAGTATCCTTCTGTAGCGTCTGAGGGGGTTGGGAGTGAGAGGCACTGCTTTGCAGTGGTTCCACTCCTACTTCTTGGGCAGGATCCAGATGGTGTCCCTTGGACACTGTTGTTCTTCAAAATCTGAACTTTTGTATGGTGTCCCTCAGGGCTCCATATTGTCTCCAATGTTGTTTAGCATCTACATGAAACCTCTGGGAGATATCATCAGGAGATTTGGTACAGGGTGCTATCAGTATGCTGCTGGCACCCAAATCTATTTCTCCATGTCAGCATCATCGGGAGAGGGCATAACCTCCCGAAATGCCTGCCTGGTGGCGGTAATGGGCTGGATGAGGGATAACAAACTGAGACTGAATCCAGATAAGACGGAGGTACTCATTGTGCAGGGTTGGAACCCGAGAGACAATTTTGATCTGCCTATTCTGGATGGGGTCACACTTCCCCAGAAGGAACAGGTACGCAGTCTAGGGGTGCTTCTGGATCCAAGTCTCTCCTTGGTGTCCCAGGCTGAGGCAGTGGCCAGAAGTGCCTTCTATCAGCTTCGGCTGATACGCCAACTGCGTCCGTTTCTTGAGATACAGGTGAAACTCGGAAAATTAGAATATCGTGCAAAAGTCCATTAATTTCAGTAATGCAAATTAAAAGGTGAAACTGATATATGAGACAGACGCATTACATGCAAAGCGAGATAAGTCAAGCCTTAATTTGTTATAATTGTGATGATCATGGCGTACAGCTCATGAAAACCCCAAATCCACAATCTCAGAAAATTAGAATATTACATGGAACCAAGAAGACAAGGATTGAAGAATAGAACAATATCGGACCTCTGAAAAGTATAAGCATGCATATGTATTCAGTACTTGGTTTGGGCCACTTTTGCAGCAATTACTGCCTCAATGCGGCGTGGCACGGATGCTATCAGCCTGTGGCACTGATGAGGTATTATGGAAGACCAGGATGCTTCAATAGCGGCCTTCAGCAATTATGCATTGTTTGGTCTCATGTCTCTCAACCTTCTCTTGGCAATGCCCCATAGATTCTCTATGGGGTCAGGTCAGGTGAGTTTGCTGGCCAATCAAGCACAGTACACTGTATACTTTTCAGAGGTCCGATATTGTTCTATTCTTCAATCCTTGTCTTCTTGGTTCCATGTAATATTCTAATTTTCTGGGATTGTGGATTTGGGGTTTTCATGAGCTGTACGCCATGATCATCACAATTATAACAAATTAAGGCTTGACTTATCTCGCTTTGTATGTAATGCGTCTGTCTCATATATCAGTTTCACCTTTTAATTTGCATTACTGAAATTAATGGACTTTTGCACGATATTCTAATTTTCCGAGTTTCACCTGTAGACGACCTCAAAACAGTGGTACATCTGCTGGTAACCTCCAGACTGGATTACTGCAATGCGCTCTATGTGGGGATGCCCTTGTACGTAGTCTGGAAACTACAGTTGGTCCAGAATGCCGCAGCCAGGCTGGTCTCTGGGTCATCTGGGAGAGACCATATTACTCCCGTATTGAAGGAGTTACACTGGCTGCCGATACGTTTCCAGGCAAAATACAAGGTGTTGGTCATAACCTATAAAGCCCTAAACAGCTTGGGCCCTGAGTATTTAAGAGAACGTCTTCTTTGTTATGAACCCCACCGCCCGTTGAGATCATAAAGAGAGGTCCATCTGTATTTGCCACCAGCTTGTTTGGTAGCTACTCAGGGACGGGCCTTCTCCATTGCTGCTCCGAGGCTTTGGAATGCAGTCCCTAGTGAAATAAGAGCCTCCCCATCTCTGACAACTTTTAAAAAGTCTTTAAAGACGCACCTGTTCACCCAGGCTTTTAAGTGATATTGTTTTGATTGTTTTAATGTTGTTTTTAGAATATTGTTTTAAAATTTGAAATTGTGTTTTAAATTTCTTGCTGTTAAATTTTTTTGTTTTTGTTTTTAATTAATGTTTTACTATTTAATCTTGTTGTAAACCACCCAGAAACGTAAGTGTTGGGCGGTATAAAAATACGTTAAATTAAAAAATAAAAATAAAAATGTGGATGAATGAGTTTTCAGATAGGCACATCACCATAAAAAAAACCTTCTGGCTTGCTGTTCACTAGCTTAAGCCTTCCCATCCAAACTGCACACCTTAGTTTCTTCAAATTATACATGATAGCTCCTTTGCAATCATGCATTTATGTCCTATTCCATCTGTGAACAACTACTGGTTCAGGCAGTATTTATTACTGTGTTTGCACTTGAAAAAATAAAAGGAGCAAGCCACTTTCCATGGATATTAATGATTCTGGATTGCCTCCAGCAGTAGGAAGTGCTCATCACTTTTTTAGATACTGTTAGTATGAAAATTACGTAGTCTTTTTTATATTTAAAAAAAAAGCTTAATCACTATCTACTTTTATTCATTTCCTTTGCTGTTGCCATCTGTTCTACAGCTCCCTGCTGGAAAAGAGGATAAGAAGGAGGCCAAGTTGATGAGTCATATTTTGGTTTACCACCACTAAGTTCTTTAGGTCTTCAATAGTCCAGAGATCAGACACAGATTTCCTGCTTTTAAGCTCAAAGCCAGTAAACACGGCATTCTAGGATGGAGTTTTAGAATCAAGGAAAATGCCAATAGTATGTGCCTTTGGTCTTGTGGTAGAAAACATGATTTGTCCCCTTAGCTAAGCAGGGTCTGCCCTTGTTGCATATGAATGGGAGACTAGAAGTGTGAGCACTATAAGATATTCCCCTCAGGGGATGGAACCATTCTGGGAAGAGCAGGAGGTTCCAAGTTCCCTCCCCTCCAAGATAGGACTGAGAGAGATTCCTGCCTGTAACCTTGGAGAAACTGCTGCCAATCTGTGTAGACAATACTGAGCTAGATAGAACAATGGTTTGACTCAGTCTATGGCAGCTTCCTATGTTCCTATGAGTGTAAGATGAATCACTTTTGTCAAATTGGTGTCATGACTCCTGACCCAGAGGAGGACCAAGGCTAAGGAGGCAGGTCCAGAGGAAGTAGGCTTGAAAGTCCCACTTCTACAAATGCCCCATGTTTAGCTAAAGTATTGTTTGAATACAAATATGACAAATATTTATATACTGCTTTTTTAAAAAGTTCCCTAAGAGGTTTACATAGGTATAAATTTAAACTAAATAGCTCCCAAAGGGCAAGCACCAGCAAGAGCCACTGGAGGGATGCTATGCTGGGGACAGACAGGGCCAATTCTCCTTCAGCTGATAAAGAGAATCACCACTTTTAAAAGGTGCCACTTTGCTCAGTTAGCAGGGGAAAGGAAAGCAGCTCATAGCCCTTCTCAATAGGGTTGTGCCATTATTTTTTGGCCCTGCTATTATGGCCTATTACAGGACAGGAAGCCAAAGTCCAGACAGAACATGGTGAAACAGACTGGTTCCAGATCGGCAGAGGAATAAGACATGGCTGTCTACTTTCTCCCTCTTTATTCAATTTATATGCTGAACATATACTGAGAAAAGCTGGATAGGAAGAAGATGAGCATGGTTTTAAAGTTGGAGGAAGAAACATCAATAACTTGCGCTACACTGATGACACCACTCTGATAGCTGAGAATGCGGATCATCTGCAAGCTCTAGTAACGGAAGTCAAGGAGCACAGTGAAAAAACAGGACTACAACTAAATGTCAAGAAGACTAAACTAATGACAACTGCTACAGCAACCAGTCTCAGAACTGATCATGAAGACATTGAAGTGGTGGATAGCTTCTGCCTTTTAGAATCGACCATCAACAGTAAAGGATCCAGCAGTCAAGAAATACGATACAGACTAGCACTTGGTAGGGTTGCAATGAAGGCCTTGGAAAGGATATTTAGATGCCGTGACATGTACCTACAAAGATTAGAATCATTCAGACAATAGTTTTTCCCATGACTCACTATGGATGCGAAAGCTGGACTCTGAAGAAGCAAGATGGATAAAGTATTGACATTTTTGAACTTTGGTGCTGGAGAAGTCTTTTGAGGATACCACGGACAGCCAGGAAAACAAACAAATGGATCATAGAACATATCAACCTAGAATTTTCACTCGAGGCACAAATCACCAGGCTCAAAGTATCATACTTCAGACACATTATGCGAAGACCCATCTCCCTTGAGAAGAAGAGGATGACCAGCAGCAAGGTGGATAGACTCGATTACAACAGCAATGAATGCACCACTGAGAGACCTTGAAGGTCAATTTGAAGACAGAGATAATCCTGGAGAGAATCTATCTGTGTGGTCACTAAGAGTCAGCACCGACTTGACAGCACTTAATCAATCAATCAATCAATCAATCAATCACAGCCTTAGCAGCAGCCTACAGACAGAATGCAGCAGGTGAAGCTTCCTGGCATGGAGGTAAATGGTTAGAAAAGCTTCAGGATGCTGTTAACAGGCTGCTGTCACAGGAGCAGAGCCAGAGAGAAAAATAGCAACCCGACTCTTAGAGAAAGTCATGATGTCAAACTCTGACCCCAAGGCCAATGAGTATTTCCATGCAGGTGGGTCAGTGTATTGGCTTCCCAAGGTCCTTCACTGCAGAACTCCACCACAGGATATGTGCCTAGAGGTTACTATCTGGCACAGATGTGCAGGACTCTAAGCCAATGCAGTGACCCATTGCAAAAGGAGGGGTGGTTGTAAGCCTGCACCAAGTATGCAGTTGAACTCTGTCTCCTGTTGGAGCAACATTTTTGCTCTCTCGGAGCTATCCCAGGTTCTGCAGCTTGTGACTCTGTTGTCTGGTAGACTGACTTCCTGGTAGACTGCTTCATATTGAGGTTTTGCACAGAACCAAAAATGCTGGTGGGGGGAGGGCTGGTGGGGAGGCAGGCTCCTACCTGCCTCCCCGCACAAGAGCATGCACCATGCCAGGAGTGCAATGCCTTGAAGGATTTCCCCAGAGCCAGGTGCTCTTGCCACCTGGCTCTATGTGCACACACAGCCTGGCCCTGGGGTTGAGGATTTGCTCACGCCCTCTAATCCTGGCCAAGAGTCAGACTCCAAAATTGGGCTTGTGGTGGAGGTAGCGCTGGGATTGGCCTCAATCCCGGCGCTCCAGACAAGCAGCCCAACCCAGGTTGGAATGCTTGTGTGAACAGCCTCATTGTGTTGCTACCAGCTACTTCTTACCATTGTCCATGATCTGCTCTTTGTCTCCTTTCGCTAAGGTGGTCTCTTCCGGGACTTGCCAAGTTCACCCTGTGGGCTTCAGGCCACCACAAACAAGGCATTAAGCTCTGTAACAGAATGCTAAATTGTTAACACCATAACAAACAAGTGAAATTATACTTCTTACTGGCCAACCTACCTTTAAAATTGTTGGTGGTTAGCTTTTGAGATGTGGAGGACCTTTCCATTAGTACGTTGCGGATTTTAAAAGTAACATCAACCTGAAGGAAAGTGATTATCTTTTCAGTTTATATATTTTTAGGATTGATTTCTTACTCTGAATGACCTCTTGAGACCTATTCTCATTATGTTCAACATTCATACAACGAGTGTACAGTGTACAGATCTCTACACAGGTACAGTTATTCCCACTTTATGCCAAACGCAGGTACAGCAGTACACTTCCTATCTGTACCATGCATCTGAGGTGCCTGTATCCAGGTTCACTTTAAAAATGAACAAAGGTACAGTCATTCATACAAAGACATTTACAAGTGTACAGATATCTGTACGCTCATAATGTCTGAAAAGCATAGAGCATAATGTCTGAAAAGGGTTTTTATGGACATTCACTTGGAAGTTCACTTCCAGAAAATATCTGCCCTCTCACAATCCCAGAATACTCTTTGTGGAGTAAAATTCATATGCGCAAGTTCCTCCTTGCTCAAAGCTGTAACAGTAGTGAGTTGATCAGTCAGTGTACACTGAAGTACAGTAGCATCAAAGGGCCCACTTACACATTACTTAAGACCATTAGGAGGGCTGACATGCTTGTTTTGTCCTCAGTAAATAGGACATGTGGAGAGCCCTGATCAGATTGGGACCAGGGGTCTGTATCCAGGTTCAGCAAAGCAGCAGCTGGGGTCAGTTCTTGAACAAAACTGCCCTGGGGTCTTAGGAGGATGTGCAGTATATAAACAGATCAATAAATAAATAACATGAGTTGCTGAGCCAACAGAGGCTGGCGGAAATGGAAAGGTTATGGAGGCACCAGGAAAAGAGAACCAGTGTGGTGTAGTGGTTAGAGTGCTGGACTAGGACCGGGGAGACCTGAGTTCAAATCCCCATTCAGCCATGAAACTAACTGGGTGACTCTGAGCCAGTCACTTCTCTCTCAGCCTAACCCACTTCACAGGGTTGTTGTGAGGAGAGACTTACGACAAATGTAGTACACCACTCTGGGCTCCTTGGAAGAAGAGCAGGATATAAAAAATGTGAAGAGAGAAAAAAGGAGCCCCACCATTTCATCAAGCTCAGGCTGGCTGTCATTCAAAGCAGGTGTCTGAACTGGCCTCTCCTTGACCCATTGCTGGGTGAGCTAGGTGTTGTAGTTCAACCCTGGCAAGGTATTGCCTATGTTTCTGGGGTCTTCAGGGTCAGGGCAGGGGTATCAGTGGGAGGTACTGAGTTCTGAAGCCCCAAGGCTCTTCCAAGGGAATGACTGAAAGAGGGTCAAGATGTTTTGGCTGCTCAGGGTCTGTCAGAGGGACAGATCGGGACTGGGGATCTTAGCTGATGCGTGCTCCTCCTCTACTGAGAGGTTCTTTTTGGGGTTGAAGTCTGGGTAGATACGGATACCATGATGTGGGGGGTGAAGGGCTTTGACCCTGCCATGGCCCCAGTCTGGATCTGGCCCCACACAGCTGCTATTTGTTCTGGAACAGCAGCCGCTCATAAGGTGGCCTTAGGTCAGCAGCAGTTCTCTCTGCCTCAGCCCACTTATCTCCAATATGTAGATAATAATACTGATCTGTCTCATAAAGATTCTTATAAGAATTACTGAAATAAACGATGTGAGTTATTCGGACTGCAATGGATAATCGAAAAATATTACTATGAATATGAAGACAATGAATATTTATGTACCGCTTTTCAACAAAAGTTCTCAAAGTGGTTAAAATAGATAAATAGATCTAAATGAATAAATAAAATGGCTCCTTGTCTCCGAAGGGCTCATAATCTTAAAAAAGATGGGGCAGAGAGGGGTTTATCCTTATGCATGAACCATCAGGAAGGGAGGTGTAGTTCTGTAAAGTTTGAGGGTTGTTAGCAGGGTGCTTTTGAGAAACAAAGCATTTAGGAAGCCAGGCAGGTGGGGAAATCAGCTTCCAGACATCTGGTGCAACCCAGGTGCAAGACTCCCATTCTTGAAGTGTCAGCTTCAAGAGGTAAAAGGCGTCCCTTAATAAGATACACTTGCTAGTTTGCGGCTATTGTCTTCATTTTCTTGAAACTCACTGATCAGAGCTTTTTATATGACTTTCAAAGCATTTAAGTTTTCTCCTAAAGCAGTAGAATTGTCAAACAATACAATTCTCTCTGAACTCTCTGCTTAATATATTGTGATGAGTTTGGCTCTGTTGATTATTGTGAATGGGACTATCACAATGTTGGCTGATGATAGACAAAAAAGGGCTTAATGATCCTTAATAGTTGGAAATCTCTCTCCAGACTTTGGAATGTCACATCCATCACAGTCTGTAGGAGGGCTACAGAAACAGCTTGAAGTAATTTGGATTTAGAAACAGAGAGAGTCAGGGAGCTGGGAGTATTTAGCTGGAGCTAGCTGTGATTTTACTCTTGCTCTTTTGAGATTCGGATGCAGGGCTAGCAGTTGCGCTGCCTACTTTTAGTCTCAGCTTGATTCTAATATGCTCTGTTTCTAGAATAAATATTACAAAAACAGCAGTGCTTTCTCTCAGCACCAGTGCTTCTCTCTCATCAAGAGGCCTTCTCTACAACATCTTATTGTTTAGGGAAATGAAGTGACTCTATTGTAATAACACACATACTTCCCTATTATTCCCTGACCTAAATATATTCATTTATAATCATTGATTTCCCATCCAGTTTGTGAGTTACACATTGAGTGCACTGTAATCTTCAACATACTTCCCATTTCTGGATTCTAAGGTTTTATGGTTACAAACTGGAAGCCTAAGGGACAATATATACTTTGTATAACATTTTAATTTCATACCCAGATATGCTGTTCCTGTTCAGAATTCTGGGCTTGAGCAGAAAGTTAGAAGCAGAAGGTATTGTTGAGCTGGCCAAGGAAAGTAAGACGACTCCTAATTATTAATATTGGGTCTGGGTAGTACCATTCTGTGACTGAAGAAGGCTTTGAGGCCTGAGCATACACAGTCTATGGCTGTTCACTAAGCTAGGCACTTTGAATGCTGAAGTTTCCAGTTGAAGACCCAGAATTCCTGTTACATGTGATTAAAGAACGGAGAAACAACACTGAGGCTGGCGTCTGATGCCAAAACATTTGTTTGTACTATGCTTTTAACAACATTTTAAACAACATTTTGACTGGTTGCTGTACCAGTTGTCATTAGTTTAGTCTTCTTGATATTTAGTTGTAGTCCTGTTTTTTCACTGTGCTCCTTGACTTTCGTTACTACAGGTAGAGCTTGCAGATGATCTGCATTCTCAGCTATCAAAGTGGTGTCATTAGCCTTTCGCAAGTTATTGATGTTTCTTCCTCCAACTTTGAAACCACGCTCATCTTCTTCCAATCCAGCTTCTCTCAGTATATTTATTTATTTGATTTTTATACTGCCCTTCCAAAATGGCTCAGGGCGGTTTACAATTAAAATAAACCATTAAAACAGTAAAGAGCTAAAACAAAAATTAAATAACACTATAACAACAATTAAAAACATTTTAAAACAAACTATCAGAGTAATTAAAAAAATAAATATGCTGAACATAATTATATGTTCAGCATATAAGTTGAATAAATAAGGAGAAAGTAGACAGCTTTGTCTTGTTCCTTTGCTGATCTGGAACCAGTCTGTTTCACCACATTCCCGTCTGGACTGTGGCTTCCTGTCCTGTGTATAGGCTTCTGATGAAAACCATGAGGTGTTCTGGGACACCCATTTTCCTAAGGATATTCCACAACTTGACATGGTTAGTGCAATTGAAGGCTTTTCTGTAGTCAATAAAGCACATATTGACTTCTTTTTGGTATTCTTTGGCTTTCTCAATTATCCAGCGTGCATCAGCAATGATGTCTCTTGTTCCTCGGCCTTTTCTGAAACCAGATTGAACACCCAGCATTTCCCTTTCCACGTAGGGGCTCTAATCTGTGTTGGATGATCCTGAGTATGTTCATTCATACTAGCTTATTTTGAAAAGAAACAGATTTGGTGGCACTAGGTTCCCTTAAGGACTTGGGTGACTTTCTTTGTGCATCTGGATAGCATAGTGGTTAGAGTGCTGGACTAGGACCGGGAAGACCCAAGTTCGAATCCCCATTCAACCATGGAACTCACTGGGTGACTCTGGGCCAGTCGTGTATTTCTCAGCCTAACTTACCTCACAGGGTTGTTGTGAGGATAAAAATAAACATGTACTGAGCTCTGAGCTCCTCGGAGGAAGAGCAGGATATAAGTGTAAAAAATAAATATTAAATAAATAAATAAATAATATGCTTTTTAGTGACAATAGTTTTTTTAGATATGTTTTCCCCGAAAGCTAAAAGGATTTTTAAAAAAGGTTGTTAAAGATAGCATGTTAAATCCAAGCCCCTTTTTGGATGTGTTCTATCTCTCTTCAAAACAAATTAAACATTTGATGTATAATATCAAGATATAAGCCATCTGAAGCTGTCAGTGGATATGCCAGGACAAAAAAGACAAAACAATTCAGTTGAATTTGGCTTTATGCTTTTGAAAGCTCATTTTGTTTTTAAAAAATTGACCAGCCTTTTCCTGCTACACAATATTGTTATAAGCCAGCTTTAATAAATCCTGCAACACTTTACGCCTTCTCTTATGGCCTAAAATGAAGGAAAATAATGATGCTACAATTTGTTTCCCCTATCAGAAACTCTCAAAATGTAAGCATTCATATCCCTACAGGAGCAGATGGCATGATCCCCTTCTGGTTTTATTGTTCTACAAATGCCTCTCTGCCAACTTGTAGAATTGTTTGTTTGTGGCCTTGCAATGATTGCTCTGGAAGAAGAATGACGACAAAGCAGCAAATGCAGAATGAAATATATGGATCATTGATATATTATATCCATATATAATGATATCCATATATAATAAAATATATGGATATCTCAGTACACTAAAGATAGGGCTCAAATGTGAAGCTTTCTTAAGAACCAAGTTTCCAAAGAATTTAAAAGAAAAAGTGGTGTACCTAATGAGTCTTAAACTATGTAGTTATAATTAGAGCTGTTGGAATCCTAGGGGGAAACAGATTTGTGGATCATTAGTCCATTTTTTTAAAAAAAATAAAAATGCTATAATTTGCAATGAATATTATTTGCAACAAATCAGTCAGCCAGTTCCAGTTCTAATGAATTTTGGAAGGTCATAATCCTAATCAGGTTTTCTCATAACTTTTCATTATGCAGTAAATCTTTTCATATTATATTCCACTAAATATCACACTGAATAATACATACATTGTGCCTGTCGACATAGTCTTCTCATCTGTTTATTGTTACAAAATCTATCTATGGTCATCAAACTTATCTTTTAACAAGACACTTGCAGTTACTTGGGCTGCAGTCCTAAACCACTCTGGTACACATAAGCAGCAGATCAACTGGTACAACAATACCTGAATTGTGTCACTTCAGACTGTAGGCAGAAGATCACAGGATCAAATCTCCTGCGTATGAAAATTCCCTACATATAGAAAACTATCACATAAAAAAGGCCAGCCTAGAATAACATATATCATGACCAACATCCTCTTCACTGTTTCTCTGCTTCACATTGCCCCCTCCCAGATTGGTTTTTCCTGGAAACAAAATGAACCACTGGAGTTCGGTCACATCTATTTACTTATAATGTATAATTAGACTTTACATAGAAGTAGTTCCTTAAAATCTGTGGGGCCTACAAATGTGTTTAGACATTAGGGAAACTGTTGGGGTTAAAATAATATAGAATACTGAAAACCTAGTGCTAAATTTAAGATAGATAATTTTTTTTCCCAGTCATTGACCAGTAAAAGAGTACAGTTACATAGACTCAGAACAAATTTTACAGACAATATAACAAAACTTAGCCATTCTGCAAATAATCTCCTTATTGGTGTTTGCTAATAAAATTTTTAAATAAAAGTCATCAGGACATCCAGGGAGGTTTTCCAATAGAGGGGAAATTAATCTTAAATGAACATCCTTATAGAAAACACAATAAAGGATAACATGTGAAGTGGTTTCTATGGCCCCAGTACCACATGGACACAGTCGGGAGGAAAAGGGTATGCCTCCAAACCTGCCGTCAAGAACTGCCGTAGGTAGTGCATTAAGACGTGCTAAAGTAAGAGCATGCCTAAATTTAGACAGAGATACCTCACTTAAATATTCTGCTGGTTTAAAGTTGATAGATTGGTTCCCTATATACATACCACTCTTGAGGCCAGCCAATTCATCCTGTAGTTCTATGTCTAAAATGTGTTGTTTAACCACCTTTGTAGCCTGATCAAGTCCTAGGTCAATTAATTCAACTGGGGAAAATCCGTAATGAGTTAATTTATTAATGACTAAAGACTTCCATTTAAATTTGTGGCTTTCCATCATTATTAAGGAGGCTAAACCCCCTTGAACAAGGACCAATTTTAGCCAAAGCAGAATCATACAACACCAATAACATGACTCAAGCCCAATAAGTCCCACCTCACATCTAATTACTGCATTTCGCACGCAGCGAGGGACTTGCAGTATGTGTCTAATAAACTTAGCTTGTATGGCTTCTAAAGGCGCAAAGTTGTTAATGGGCCCCAACTGAGTGCCATACAAAAGTAAGGGATAAACGTTGGCAGTAAAAAGCCTAATTGTAGCAGGAATAAATAATGCCCCTCACATGGAGTGATAAGATTTAATTTTGTTTATGACAAGTTGAGCAGTCTGCCTGATTGAATTAACATGGGAATTCCTAGAACCTGATGAGTGAAAGACTATACCCAAATATTTAAGAGTTCACCTGTTCAATTTTATGTCCCTTCATAAGCCAATTATGTAGCCTTGGGCTACATAAAAACCATTAGCAAAACATTACATTAAAAACTTAGCAAAAACCATTACCTTCGTTTTGGAGTAATTTATTTCAATTAGCTTGCTAGCACAGACGGATGTAAAGAGTCTAAGGGCACATTTTAGTCCTATAGGCATCTGTGACATGGTGACTATGTCATCTGCATATAATAATATGGGTATAGTCCTATTTGCTAGTTTCGGGGAATGAATGCTAAATTTAAGGTAGACATTTATGTATTCTCACCATCTTGGCTGTCATATCTTTTGGTTCAGAGTTTACATTAAGATGCATTTAGCGGTAGCCCATGGCTTGTTAACACAGGGAAATGCTGCTTCTGGTTGTGGTGACTGGCTTTCCAAACTGTATATCTGCCTACAACCTTTAACCATAAGCTAGGTCTTAGCAGCTATTCTATCTGGTCATTTAATCAGTTCAGTTACCTAGAAGTTTGTCCTGAAGAGGATCCAGTGGAAAGGGATGGAGTCAGAGAGAGGAGAGAGAAAGGGTTAAAACCAACCAACCAGGGTGTCCTGATCCAAAATCAGAAACCTACAGGGCAGGGTTGCAGCACTCTGGCTAGCTCTCAGTGGGCAACTTGTTCTAACAAGGACTAGAGGCAAAAAGAGGCTTTAAATATGTCAAGCCTCAGGCTACCCCTCCCAAGCTCCACCTCCCTGCCTGGAGAGCAGAGAGATTTAGAGGGGCAGCCCTCTGGCTTGGAGTCTAGTACTTCTTCTCCACACCAAGTCCCTCCTGGCCTGTTGCTGGTGCTGGTGTGTAGGCTTCAGGGAGCAAGAGGCACGTGGTGTGGAAAAGGCCAGTTCGCCGTGGGGCTCGGACTCAGATTCAGTGTGTGCTGGTTCTGGGGTCATCATTTCTGGAACGTCTGCTTCCAGGATCTCCCAGCTGACACGTTCAGGTTCCAGCCTGGTGTCAGAACTGGGGCTGAGCCTGAGGCTTCTCCACCCCAACAGCTTTCCACTCTTCAGGATCAAACTCCATGCTAATGCTCAGGGCTGAAGTCATCACAGAGAGAGAAAGAAACGAAGGGAGCTTGTTTGTTTATTTAGCATATCTGCATACCGCCCACTACCAAAGTCTCTAGGCAGTTTACAACATTAAAACTTTAAAAAAAAAAACATAAAAGTAAAATAGCTAAAAACCACTAAATAGCTAAAAAGCTTGGCTGAAGAGATGTGTTTTTGGTTGTTTCCTAAAGGTCAACAAGGATGGAGCAGGTCTAATCTCAGCAAGCAGTGTGTTCCACAGCTCTGGGGCCACTACAGAGAAGGCTTGCCTCTGAGTCATCACCAGGTGGCACCCTCAAATGAACCTCCCTGAAGGTCTTAATAGGCCACAGGATTCATAACAAAGAAGGCATTCTCTTGGGCCCAAGCTGTTAAGGGCTTTATACAGTAGGTAATAACCAGCACTATGTACTTTGTCCGGAAACCTACTGGTAGCCAGTGTAGTTCTTTTAACAACTTATTAATTTATTAAGTAACAACTTAATAAAGTTCTCCATGGAAGCAAGAGATAAAAGAGCCCAATATATGGCAGCTGGGATGGTGAAAAGTTCACTATTACTAATAGAACAGTGCATCAGTGTTTAAAAGAAGCTAGAGGTGATTGATAACGCAAGAAAAGATCTCCCTTCTGCTTCCAACTTCCACAAAAATTTGAGAAGTTCACTTCTTATTCAATTGAAGAGAATATTTTTAAAAATGAAATCTAAACATTCACGGAAGTGTGTTTTTAAAAGGCATGCTTATAATTAAAAGTTCCTCTTTTTCACACAAAAAACAGCCATGGGGAACAACCCTGAATGGGACTGTGGTGAGCAGGAAGGCAGTTGTTAACCCTTTCCCACAGAGCTCTTTTTCTTCTGAAAATCAACCTGTGTGGGTGTCTGCCCCCCAAATGGCTATATGTAGCTGCAATAATAGATACTTTGGGAGCAAGTAGCAACTATGGAAGCACAAATTACAGCAGGAGAATATCATGAGGGGATCTAAGATCGTAAATAAACAACTAACTAACATGAGGGGAAAGAGAACCTTCTCCTCCCTGCACACTGCAATCCTGATTAGGATCAGCCCTCATGGGAATTTTTTGTTTTTGTTTAGAAAGAGGCAGTTCCAATTGGAAGACACCTCTTTAAAATGCATTCCCACTGATATCTAGTTTGTTCCCAAGACAAGTAGAATTAGAAAAGGGGTATAACACTCAGGGATGTCCCAAGATAACTTGCTGCTCTGCCTCACGACTCTGGTGGAGACCAACTTCCTTTCAAAGTTGTCCTTTGTAAGCTCTGAAAGTGGTGCAGAGGGTGGAGAGAAGGAAAGTGTCTGGCTACATGTCCCTGTCCCCTTTACCAAGCCTGGCTGGGCTTATTGGGTCTGGCCCCAGAGCAGGGACGGGGAGAGGGTTGAGCATCACCCTGTGCCTCCTCCATCCCAGGCTGCTTGCTGTTTTGGACTGTTCCTCTCCGGGAGCCCCTGACACTCTCCACCAGGCAGCCTCGCATCCCCAGCTGGCTCCTTATATGCCGCCTCACAGGCTATGTATCGCCCGCCCCCAATTACGGGGCCAACACCTCTCTTTATTCCTTGTAATTGTCCACCCTTTAAACAGCTGTTGCCAATGCCTCTCCCCGTTCTCTCTCCTCCTGCTCAGACCCCCTCCCTTCGGGAGGCGTGCTGCCGATGTTATCCTCGTGCACCTTCCCTTTGGCCTTTTCAAGGCTCTGCTCCTCCTCCACTGGAGCTGAGTCCCTGACGGTTGGCAGTTGTTCAGCCACCACCTGTCCCTGTCAACTTGGGCCCCCTCACCACTCCATCCTCCCAGGTAAGGACAGCCAGCCTCGAAGGACAGAAAGGTCGCCAGCAATCTCCTCCCCTCTCCTCATGCTTCTTGCAAGCATCAGAAGAAGTGTAAGGAGAAGCACTGCTCGCAAAGCTTGCAAGGGTCAGAAAGGGCCCCAGGAACTGCCCCAACGGTAGCAGTAAGCAACCAATAATCTGCCACCTGAGGTAACTGCATCACCTTGCCTCATGTATTGGCCTCCCCTGGCAACAACACTGGCCTTATTTGTAGTTGCTATAGCACATTTCAGTGTGGTAAATGGTTGCAAACTCATATGTTGCCTATACTCGCTACAGATCTGTAAAGTTATTTATATGGCGGGAGGGGGAGGAATAGAGAGAGGTGGTGGTGGGGGAGCTGTTCAAGATTACCCAGTAAGCTTTATGCCACATGCAGATTATTTCTTGAAACCAACCCCAAAATAAGAATTGCTCCACCACCCTTACCCCTGCCTTATGCCACACTGCAGTAGCATAATGCCGGTGTTTGCTCCATTGGGTTTAACTATCCAGATGCAGCATCCCTTAAAGGGATTTTTTAAATTCATGGATCATTTGAGCATAGCACTGCTTTAGATATGCATCATTACACCCTGAAACACCCTCTGGGTTATTGGCAGGAGGATGGGCAGATCTGTTACTTGCTGGCGTACTGTAAAGCAGCCAGAGAAAAGGCAAAACATTTGACCATTTAACATTTAACAGATGTCTCAATACTGGCAAGTTATTTGTAAAGATGAAAATAATGTTTATATTTTTTAAGATCTTTTTAAAAAACGGGGGGGGGGACTTTAACAAGTTGAGCAGCTAACTATTTTTAACTGTAGGAAAATAATTCTATCTTTGGTCTTATTTCCCCCCCTCTACATACAGATGCTGAAGATACAAAACCCGGGGACTGGGCAAGATAAAAGGGGTTTTGCCATTGATAGCAACCACCCTACATCTGCAGAAAAATCACAATGTGATTTAAGGGTGAAAATGACCCCCACAAATCCCTATGAATAGGGGTCACACATATACTTCAATTTGGTAGAGCGGCTTCCCTGTTAGGCAAGGAGTTTTGCTGACTGAGGGGAAACATCCCTGAGCCTAATCCCATCCCCTTTGGTTATTGTTTGGGGGCAGAGGGGATCTGAGTGGGCTCAGCCTACCTTTACCACTGAAGGAACTGTGGTGGATTAGAAGAACTGGCCTTAGAAGAAGCACATCCTTTGGTAATGATGGACTAAGAGAAAGAGATTTCTAGGTGGGATTGGACACAGAGGAAGCACTTTTAGTATAAGTTGTCTGAGTTCAGTTCCTCTCCAGTTATAATTTCAGGGCAAAGGGTGGTTAAGAAATCTCAACTAGCAGCAGTGATCTGCACCTTACAGCTGCCAAGGGACCCAGGCCCTCAGGAGGGCCTTCTCTTGATCCTTGACCCCCTACACTCAACGCCTATTTAGTGACAATTACCCTTCTCAGAGGTGAGAGAGCCATTGAGCCGGGTCTCACGATCCGGTTTTGCAGGGTGAGCAGGGAGGGAGCCCTGGGTGGCGAAATTGGCCGCCCACACAATTGACGGCTCCGAGCACACAGGGCATGCTGGCAAGACCCCCGGAGCCGGGAGGCAGCTTTTCGCCTCCCCTCCAGGGGTCTCCTCATGAGTACCCCTGCTAACTGGGCAAAGAGGCACCTTTTACCATGGTGATTCTCTTTATTTAGCAGGGGGAGAGTAACTGGCCCTATCCACCCCCAGCACAGTACCTCCAGTGACTGTTGCTGGTGTTTATCTTATGTTTCTTTTTAGAATGTGAGCCCTTTGGGGACCATCTTATTTGTTTGTTATTTCTCTGTGTAAACTGCCCTGAGCCATTTTTGGAAGGGCGGTATAGAAATCAAATTAATAATAATAATATTGAATTAATAATAATAATAATAATAAGTAGGTGTGGCGCAAAGCTGCTCCGCGGCTACTCACGATTATTAAAACCAAGTTTGCAGAGGGCTTGCTCCGCAAACCTGGTTTTAGGCCAGGGGTTCTTGAGCGGGTTACCCACTCTAGAACCACCAGGTTCACAGTCGAGCCCAGTGGTTCTTACGATCTGCAAAAATCGGGCTAGGCTCTCCTAGCCCGATTTTTGCAGATCGTGAGAATAGCCCAATTCAGTCATTGCTGTCTGTTACCTGACCTGTACACAAATGGCAGCTTCCCCCCACCCCTGCCACCAGTCACCTCTATGCCATCTTAGGGGTCTTTGGACGATAGTTCCTATTTGTGGTTGCTGGGTGGGGAATGGAAGGGGGCAGTAATGGGGCTCTGCCGATGCCTCTTCAAATATACCAGTGAGAAAAGGGGTAAGCCTTGTGGGGAGGCACTAGGTAGGAGAGAGCCTAGAGAGGGTATTTTGCCAACCTGAAGCCAGCCCTTTCAATGGAAGTGGTGGTGGGCAACTGAGTTTAAAGAAAGAATGCCCTGTGCAGTTTCTCAGATCCCAGCCCAGTAATGTCAGGGGTTAATGGTGGATGAAGCCTCTCTGCCTCACATTACTGCTGAAGAGATCGCTGGGGCTACTAGATGATTTTCCTCCATCCCCACCATTAGGTTGGGGCTATTCAAAATAAATGTCCACGAATTAGATAAAGAGAAGAGAGTGGGCAAGCAGAGAGTGCCTTGAGAAGGTAACCCTCAAGGTCAGGGCACAGAACTTCTCCTTATTCGTGGCCTTCTTTCTTCTGCATTGTGGGTCTCTACCTGTCAAGACAGAAATTGCATATTTGTGACTTAAATTCATATGCCCCAGGGAATCTGGAAATATCTGATTCAGTAGCATAAATAATGCACCAAATGTTTGCCTATTTTGGTTCAGGGTGTGTCAAAATAATTGGGGAGTTTGGGAGGAACCCTGACATATGTTCCCAAACCCCACTATCAGAGAGTGTATTTGCCTTTTTTTTTTTTTTTTGGCCTGTTAATTGCCACTGCAGTTTTTTCTCCTAATATGCAATTGCCTTGGTGCCATGTTCCCTGATTATGAATTCTTTCTCCTTCATGAAGTGACCACAGCCAGTTGTGAACTATGTAGTGATGCCATCATGATGTTATATATAGTCAATCAGAGGTAGTGTTGTGCTGATATCACTGATGTCAAATAACACCGCTGCAGAGTGGGAACAATTCTTCCTGAACTCATAACATGAATTACTCTAGCCTAAGCTAATTACACATATTCATGGCAGTGCTTCCTGCATAAGTGAACATTTTTGTCTGTTTCACAACAGACTCTCAAAAACGACTGCAAGAGCGTGCCTTTCATATTTTTAAATGCCAGTGAAAGTATTCATGAAAATGGGCTCAGCCCATTACTACCTTTTCATGTGCAATGCCCTTGTGCAAATGCTGGAAACTGTATCCATTTTGCCATTTATCCTAGTTCCACCACAGTGAAGAACTTCCTATATTTTCTATAATAACATGCATCTCTTTATTATTTTGATTTATAACTGGGGGCACCCCATTCAACACGTTATCTGTTGCTAACTAGATAATGTTAATTCCTAGCAAATCCTGAATGGGATGCCTAGTTGTGAATAAAAATATATGTTCCTATAGAAAACAAATTGAGTCATTTACTATGGTAGACTAGAAGGATGATGAGTGGGGTGATGGATACAGTTTTCAGCAATCTCACTAATATAGGCATCTGGAATTAGTTAAAACCATAGTAGTTGTCTTATACTGAGCCAGTCATTTGTCCACCTAGCCCAGTATTGTCTACACTGACTGGCAGTGGCTCTCAAAAATTTCAGGCAGAAGCCTTTTTCTGCTTTACCTGGAGATGCCAGGGACTGAACCTACCTGGGACCATCCACATGCAAGAAGATGCTCTATCATTGAGCTATGGCCCCATCTCCTAAGGGAAATATCTTACTGTAGCCAGCGCTGACACATAATCACCCATCTAAATACAAACCAGGGCAGACCCTGCTTAGCAAAGGGGACAATTTATGCTCGTTACCACAAGACCAGATCCCTTCCCTTTTCTGATTCTCAAGAAAAGCAAACCATTTACTACACTATTTGTGGCAATTAAAGGTTAAGTAAAACTCTTATAATGTTATACAACAGCGCTGTTTATCTTCTCCAGTACAAACAGATAATAGATATTCCTATTTAAGTAATGGAAGCTGGGGGGGAATGTGGAATCAACCAATACATGGGACATTTGTATCCAGAATACACATGTGATTATTTCCTCCAATAATAAGATCAGAATCCAGCGGAATCTGTAGGTGAGCGTCCCCATTTTTAGAAGTATTAGTTATTTAAAGTATTTATATCCCACTTTCTGCCTGGCAACAGGCCTCCAATGTGGCTGTCAAAAAATAAAACATATCACATAATAAACATACCAGGCCATTTCAGACAATATGTTTGTTGGCCCATCTAAATGCATGCAGGAGGAGAGTGGCGTGTGGGACTCCCCCCAACTGACATGCTGTCCCACTGCCATATAACATAAGAACAATCCTTCTGGATTAGGCCCAAGACCTATTTAGTCCAGCATCCTGTTTCCCACAGTGGCCCACCATGTGCCTCTGATCAACCTACAAGCAAGAGGTGAGGGCATGCCCTCCCTCCTGCTGTTGCTCCTCTGAAACTATGGTATTCAGAGGCATCTTGTCTCTAGGCTGGAGGTGGCCTATAGGCACTACCCAGTAGCCATTAATAGACCATGAATTTGTCCAAGCCCCTTTTAAAGCCATCCAAGCTAGGGGCCATCACAAGATCCTGTGGCAGCGAATTCCATAGATTACAGGTGAAACTCGGAAAATTAGAATATCGTGCAAAAGTCCATTAATTTCAGTAATGCAAATTAAAAGGTGAAACTGATATATGAGACAGATGCATTACATGCAAAGCGAGATAAATCAAGCCTTAATTTGTTATAATTGTGATGATCATGGCGTACAGCTCATGAAAACCCCAAATCCACAATCCCAGAAAATTAGAATATTACATGGAACCAAGAAGACAAGGATTGAAGAATAGAACAATATCGGACCTCTGAAAAGTATAAGCATGCATATGTATTCAGTACTTGGTTTGGGCCCCTTTTGCAGCAATTACTGCCTCAATGCAGCGTGGCATGGATGCTATCAGCCTGTGGCACTGATGAGGTATTATGGAAGACCAGGATGCTTCATTAGCGGCCTTCAGCAATTCTGCATTGTTTGGTCTCATGTCTCTCATCCTTCTCTTGGCAATGCCCCATAGATTCTCTATGGGGTCAGGTCAGGCGAGTTTGCTGGCCAATCAAGCACAGTACACTGTATACTTTTCAGAGGTCCGATATTGTTCTATTCTTCAATCCTTGTCTTCTTGGTTCCATGTAATATTCTAATTTTCTGAGATTGGAGATTTGGGGTTTTCATGAGCTGTACGCCATGATCATCACAATTATAACAAATTAAGGCTTGACTTATCTCGCTTTGCATGTAATGCGTCTGTCTCATATATCAGTTTCACCTTTTAATTTGCATTACTGAAATTAATGGACTTCTGCACGATATTCTGATTTTCCGAGTTTCACCTGTAATTATGTGCTGTGTGAAAAAGTACTTCCTTCTGTCAGTCCTAAATTTCCCAGCCATCAATTTCATGGAATGACCCCTGATTCTAGTGTTGTGACAGAGGGAGGAAAAAATCCTCTCTATCCACTCTCTCTACCTCTTTCTACTCTATGCATAATTTTATACACCTCTAACATGTCTCTCCATAGTTGCCACTTTTCCAAACTAAAAAGCTCCAGATGCTGTAGCTTTGCCTTTTTAGGAAGGTGCTCCAGACCCTTGATCATCTTGGTTGCGCTCTTCTACACCTTTTCCAGTTCTACAATGTCCTCCTTAAGATATGGTGACCAGAACTATACGCAGTACTCCAAATATGGCCACACCATAGATTTGTATAAGGGCATTATAATATTATCATTTTTATTTTCAATCCCCCTCCTAATGATCCCTAGCATAGAACTGGCCTTTTTCACAGCTGCCATGCACTGAGCTGACACATGCAATGAGCTGTCCACCACGACCCCAAGATATCTCTCCTGGTCAGTCACCGACAGCTCAAACCCCATCAGTGTATATGAGGTGTTTTTGCCCCCAAATGCATCACTCTACACTTGCATTTGCCATTTTGCTGCCCACTCACCCAGTTTGGAGAGATCCTTTTGGAGCTCCTCACAATCTGATGTGGATTTCTCTACCCAAAATAGTTTAGTGTTATCTGCAAATTTGGCCACTTCTCTGCTTACCTCAAATAAACTTCTAGATCATTTATGAACAAGTTAAAGAGGACTGGTCCCAGCAGAGATCCCTGGCGGGTCCCACTTCTTACTTCCCTCCATTGTGAAAATGCTCCATTTATTCCTATCCTCTATTTCCTGCCCTTCAACCAGTTACCAATCCACCCATGAACTTGTTCCCTTATCGCACAAGATCTAGACCTGCCCTACGGGGCAGAAAACAAGTCTTTGTCCTCCTCTATGCGACAGCCCTTCAGATATTCGAGCAGTGCACTCCTGCCCTCCCTCAGTCTTCAATTTGCCAAGCTAAACATACCCACTTCCTTCAATCTTTCCTCACAATTGTATTTTTTCAGGCCCCTGACCATCACGCTAATTGCTTTCCTCTGAATCTGTTCCAATTTGTCTACATCCTTCTTAAATTGTGGTGCTCCAGATGAGGTCTGACCACTGCAGACTAAAATGAGACTTTTACTTCTCATGATTTGGAAAGTATGGTCCTGTTTATGCAGCCTAAAATTGTATTAGCCTTTTTTGCAGCTGCATCACATAGAGGAGGACAAAGACTTGTTTTCTGCCCCATAGGGCAGGTCTAGATCTCGTGCGATAAGGGAACAAGTTCATGGGTGGATTGGTAACTGGTTGAAGGGCAGGAAATAGAGGATAGGAATAAATGGAGCATTTTCACAATGGAGGGAAGTAAGAAGTGGGATTTATTTGTTGTATTGTTTTTATGCCTGTTTTTATATGTTTTTATACTTTTAACATGATGTTTTTATTGTCTTTTTATTGTATGTTTTTAACTTTTGTAAACCGCCTTGGGGTTATCTTTTTAACGAAAGGCGGTATATAAATGCATAACTAACTAACTAACTAACTAAATAAATAAATAAATAAATAAAATCACACTTCTAGGTGCATCACATTGCTGACTCATTTTCAACTTGTGATCACCTACAATCCCAATATCCTTTTACATGTACTACCATCAAACCAGGTATCTCCCACCCTATACCTGTACATTTGATTTTCCCCTTTTTGCCTAAGATGGGACTTTTGCATTTATCTCTAATATATTTCATTTTGTTAGTTTCAAGTCAGTTTTCCAATCTGTCAAGTTTATTTTGAACATTCTACTTGTCCTCTTTGTCATTTGCACACCTCTTAAGTCACTGATAAACATGTTGAAGGATACTTGGCCCAGGACAGAGCCCTGTGGCACCCGGCTTGAAACCACTCAGCATGCTGATGAGGAGCTGTTGATGGGTTATCTTTGAGAACAGTTTGTGAATCCACTTAAGATGAGTATTATCATCTAACTTGTATTTAACCAGTTTGCTAAGTAAAATGTCATGGAGAGCTTTATCAAATACTGGACTGAAATCAACATAAGTTATCCACAAAATCCCCACAATTCACAAAAACTAGTAAACTGATTGAAACAAGCTATTATATTCATCTGACAGTATTTATTCTATCTTGAGAAATGCATACTGGCTTCTGCTAATCACTACATAGTTATCAAAATGCTTACGGAACAACTGCTTTGAATTATTTCTGTTCTTGTATCTTTCCTGATATCAAAGAAAAACTGATTGGTCTGTAGTTTCACAGATCCTCCTTTTTCTCCTTTTGAGTGAAAAGTTCCAGGATTTGGTTTCCTTTGGCGCAGGGAACACAAAGACATGATTGTAATGTTTTATTTATAAGCATACAGGTAGAACATATGTGGAAGCAAGCAGCATGCTTATACCTACCATAGTTTCACTGAGAAGAGACAAGAACTTTCTAGGTTATAGGCTGACATCCAGTCTAACCCTCTGCTGACATGAGGGGCACAATTTTTTGTGATCTCCGCTTTCCTTTGTAGTCGTGTGTGCCCCATGAAACTATGTCCCCAGGAACTGGGGGGCCCTCATGGAGATCATTTTGGGAGGCATAGGGGGTTGCAAAGAAGATTGCCAAAAATCATCCACCTCCCCAGCATGCAACAAAAAAACCTAGCACATTAGTGGGTAGTTAGCTTAGATGTCAGTCAGTATTTATTTCTTCATTTATATAGTAACATCTTTTTGCACAACACTTTAGGAAGAAGGAGAACACAGGTCCCTGGCCTCACCATCTAAACATCAAGCCAAGGGAAACATCAGAGGAAGGGGAGGGAAGTGGAAGCAGAGATATATTTATCAGTTTATTTATTTTAAAATATTTATATCCAATACCCTCCTGCTCAGGGTGCTAACAACATCAATAAACAATACACTATAAAACAACATTTAAAAATAGAAATAAACTAAAAACAAATCTCAGTTAAAACCAAAATTTAAAAATAAGGGTTAAAATGTTAAAAGTTAAGAGGTTAAAAGGTTAAAAACCCACTGGTGTTTGGAGAAAAAAGTAAACTGGAGGAAAAGATGCATTCATTTCATGTACACTATTTGTACATTATTTCAGGTTCTGAAGAAATTTGTCTCAAAAGCCTCCAACTGTGAGGCAAAGCCATCTGCTCCACATAAATTTGGATGAGATGGTCAACTCTCTTTGCTGATCTTTCCCTTCATATCCTTGCATGAGAACTTAATAGGGCAAGGGGAGACAGTTGGCTGGGGGCCCACTGCCTTGGGGGGCCCCCCAGAGGCTAGTCACATGACTGACTCCCCCAGCCACGCACGCGCCCGGGCTTCCTTCCATTGTATTCATCCTCCGAAATGGATGTGAGTGTTCAGACCTGGAGCTACCAGAACAGAACATCTTTCTCTAATACCATTCAATGACTTGCGTCGTCCACAATTTAAAAAATCTTTTTAAAAATAATGTAGGATGATGTTCTATTGTGGGGTGTGTGTGTGTGTGTGTGTATAGATAGATAGACAGACAGATAGATAGATAGACAGATAGATAGATATAGATATAGATACACACACACACACACACACACACACACACAAACACACACACTTTTTGTTACCACTATTCAGCTTCATTTGAGATTTCTTTGCTTCATAAGCTGAGCTTCATTGAGGTGGGGGTCCATTTTAAAATCTTGTCTCTGGGCCCACTCCAACCTTGCTACGCCCCTGCCTCTAGAACAAAAGAACCCTAGCTTTAGTGAGAATTGAATCAGAATTCAGATGCTGATTTTTCAGACCAGTTTCCAAAACTTTCCCCTGAGATATCACCATTCTCTTTTATCATTTATTGTCAGCCTACAGGTTCTTCCAAGTATTTTCTCAAGTCTGGTGGAATTCAGGTATAAAGCTCTTTGGGAAAAGTAGATTTTGATTTTCCCACGGGAGGTTCTGTTAATTCAATGGGAATTTTGCCCTCTCAATTACCACACAGTGAGAGCTGTGACATTTTAGAACACTGCATCTGACAACTTTCAGACATCAAAATTGAGCCCCTAAAAGGCTGCTCTTGAGTCTGACTTTGCTATGCAAAGAAAGCAATTTCTC
Organism: Hemicordylus capensis; assembly: GCF_027244095.1. NCBI lineage: Eukaryota > Metazoa > Chordata > Lepidosauria > Squamata > Cordylidae > Hemicordylus > Hemicordylus capensis. The sequence continues at coordinate 236,641,229 of NC_069659.1, read as the reverse complement.
CTTGAAAAATATTAGGCAACTATGCAGTAGAGGATGAGCGATAGTTCTACAATAATCACTTTGTTCATGAAATTGCTCAAGGCTGTAGGGGAATTTTTCTCACATGTCCCTGAAATAAACTTTTCAAATATTCTAAACAAGTGGGGAAGCAAAAATAGTTTGGCTTGTCTGAAGTGTGAGTTTGTTTAGAATAGCTGAAGCTAAACTTTGGTCTGTGCATGTGGGTGCCCCCCCCCGCCCCCGCCATCTGTACTGCCCAAAGAGATTAATGGATGCCAGCACACAGCATATGCATCTCCCCACAGGAGTAAATGTACAGGCTCCAAATGTGGACATTCTAAACAAGTGTGGGAAGAGGAGGCATAACTCATATCCTTGGTTGGCACTTTGAAAGCCACCCTAATATAAACTGAAATAATTCAATCTTTGGTCTGTTGACCACAGGAAGGCAAATGCTATGCCTTCCTAGTCCTTCAGAAGCGTTCTCCTACTGCTTTTCTGCATTCTGGGGAGACTGGCAGAGAGAAAGTCAGTAGGAAGCAAACCGGGGGAGATTTCTATGTTGATTTTATACACTCTATGAATATGCCCAGAATTTCATTCATGTGAGCTCAGAAGCCCCTTGTTCAAACATTACTTGACCATATCATGTTGGCTTATACTGAGTTGGACCCTCGGTCCATCTAGCTCAGTATTGTTACATCAGGGCCATCCTGAGGCCTCCAGCTATTATTGGACTATAGCTTCCATAATCTCTGGCTATAGGGTAGTGTGGCCAAGGATGCTGGGAGCTGCAGTCCAACAACAGCTGCAGAGTCACAAGTTGGCCATCCCTGGTCTATTGTAGCTAGCAACAACTCTCCAAGGGGTCAGGCAGAAGTTTTTCGCTTTCTTGCTGTCCGAGATCTTTTTACTGGAGAACTGCACCTTGGGCTTCCTGCATGGAAAGCATGTGCTCTACCACAGTGTGCTTGTCCTTTCCCAGGGGCTCCCTAGGTGGCCTTAGACAAGCCACTATGCTTTCAGCCTTAGCCCCACTCCCTCCTTTGCAATTTGAACATAATAATACTGTCTTACCTTGCAGGATAGTTGGAATATATGTGTTAAATGCTACTTGAAATGTGCCACACATTATTATTAGGGATTTCTAATAATTATTATTATTATGGGATTTCTGCTCAAGGAATATAATCCATCAGTCATCAACCACCACAGCTGTATGGAAGCATTGTTGCCACAACAGGGAGGCTGGTGTTCCCCCTAGGGTGGCTAGTTTGGTCCTCCAACTATAGAGATCCATTTCTGTGAAATAACTCATCAGAGACAGAACACACACACACACACACACACACACACACACGCAGTCACTGTGTGCAAAGGGCTTTTCTTTTCTTTTTTGCATTTTTAATTTTATTGGATTTTACAATAGCTTTTACATTCAAATTGCATTCATTTATCTAATTTCTACACATAAGTGAATATTGACTTCCCGCTTGCCTATCTGCGCGGTTCACAATAACTATACATATAAACCATTGCTATAATTCAAAACATACATACTCCACAATGCAAAGGGCTTTTTTAGGATAAGGAGGAAAGGTCACGGGAGCTCTGCATGTATCCCAAGGGGTTCTGAACATCGGACAACTTCATGCAGTTTACATCCAAGAAAGTTAAATGATTTTTATTGTCTAACACACACACAAAATAACTCGCGTATCATAGATGCAGTTTCCTCAAAATGTGTTCATTCAGCTTGGTGACACTTAGACATTAAATCTATTAGGTAAAAAGACCATTGTCTTCAGCCGGGTTCAGGTGAGAATTGAAGGCCTCTTTCACTCCTTCCCAGAGAGAGCCCTTTTCTGCTACTGGTGGACCTGGAAAGGAAAAGGGAAAACGCCCAAACCAAGGAGGAGCCCATGCTTTATTGGCTCACACTGAGAAAGCCGAACTAAGCTAGTCCCAATACATTGATTCTAAATAGGCTGTACTAGCTGTTCTCTGCTCACATGATCAGCATGCTTCTGGTTCCTCTAACAACATAGACTAAGTTATGCTTCTAGAGTTACATAGACCAACACAAAATCTAATAATATTAATCTGGCTTGCTACTTTCATGCATACCAAACCTGTGGTGCAGTTGAGGCAGCCCACAAGGCTTATAAGAGCAATTGTCACCCTCCAGTGCGCTGGCTAATATTTGCAGGACGGAAGGAAGGAAGCTGTATAGGGCAAACAAGACGTATGAAGCTGTCTTACAGTGAATGAGCCCACTGAGCCATTTGTATGGTCGTCTTGAACAATGGCTCTTCTTCAGGACTACTACCAATCCTCCCAGATTGCCCTAGTATCTCCAGGAATCAGCATGAATCTCCAGGTAACTTCTGAAAATCATTTGGGAGATTTTAACAAGCGGATATTGTGAAAAATACTGGGGGAAAGAAAATCTTCAAGAATAGCTTCAGTCACAGTTGGCAAACCTACACTTCTAGCTTTTGAGCAGAAACCTTTCCCAGTCCTGCTATGTGAGATTATTTTAACTAGAACTGCCAGAGTCTGATTCTAGATCCTTACCCTTACCATTGCAAAGCACGTGCTGCTCTTCCAGTGTTGTGTGGTCTCTCCTCCTTGGTCAAAGGACAGCATTTGAACAATGGTGTGCAAAGTGCTGCTTGCACCATGGAAGTTGCTGTGGGGTAGGACCAAGTTGTAAATAATTAAAAAATAATAATATTTGCAGTCCAAATTGCAGACACACAGAAGGTTACAGTGCCCTGTAAGCAATCCCCCCTTTCTTAGCCTAAGTTCTGGTTTTCTCTCAGGATCTAATCTCGTCCAACAAAAAGGTGGACATTTCTGCACAAAATCACACTCGTTAAGAATATATGAGCATGTTTCCAAATCTGTATTATTTCAAATGTTACTCACCTTTTGCTAACCGTTTCTGCCACTATTTGATTGCCAGGAGGACAGTACAAAATCTGTATTTTTAAGGCCTGACACGAGCCATGTCTTTAAAACCCCCTCAAGAGAATTCTACTAAAAGGCTGTGACAGCAGCTTCTTTAAAAAGTAGTCATATCAGACTTTTGTTTGAAGTGACTACATTGTCAACACATAATTTAATCACGTCCTTTTTGGTAGGGTGGGGGAAATAATGTTTAAACCAAAGCTCCAATAAGACTTCATCATGTAAAGCACCAAGCATCTGATCTGAAAGCCACATTGTCAAGGCGAGTGGGCTAAAATTAGACTTATCAGCCATGAGTTATCTGTTAGGATGACAGATGCAAATTTGCTCATGATCCTAGCATGCAATATCATCTTTTCTCTCCCTTACACAGTTATCGAACAAGCCATTCAAGACAAAACAATACATTCTGCCTCAGAAAAAATGTGACTTCAAACCTAGGCCATTGCTTCTCCTTTGCACAGTGCACCTGGGAGAGTGTGATTTCCAGTTGAGAAGTGACTGCAGCAGAACTGCACTTAACCCTCCCCTAGCCTGCCATTTTCTCTCCCCCACCCCTTTCCCCATCTGCCATTTTTCTTCAGGTCCCAGATCCTTGTTTCTGCTGCAAGCTCAGGTTTGGAATCTGGGCTGGGAAGAAGAAGCTGTTTGTGGAAAATAAAGGGAGAATGCAGTGGATGCGGGAAGGGTTAGGCTAGTTTAACTCCTCATACCGACCACTTCTGAGTTGGAAAAATGCAGTAGGGCCAGGTTTTGGATGTTGGAGGCAGAGTGTGTGGCTTCCAGTCCAGACTTTGCCATTGTAATCCTGAGGAAAATGGTCTGCTCTCCCTTGTTTGTTCCTTCTCCACTTTCTCTCCTTTGCAGACAACCTCCTCTTCCAGTGTATGTGTGTGAAGCATTTCCAAGATAATGCCAAATATGTAATATACAGTAAGCATGTTTCCTAAAACTACTCCAGGAAATCCATGTGCAGTGAAAATGCCCTTTGCCACCTTGAAAGCAGACTCCCTTCTGTCCAAAATTTGCCAGTCAGGTACTTGGGCAAGAGAAATAATTCTCCTCCTCTCACTGTAAAAGACCTGCCACACACTCCTCACAAGAGTGCTCTGCTCACTTATTTCCATCATGCTTAATTCACCATCTCTGTTAGTCTCCTGAGTACTGGAAAAGCAGTGGGTAAGGGTCGATAAAGAATCATGCTGAGTCTGAGATTTGGCCCTGTAGCCCTTCTAACACCCATGCTCTGTGAAGTGGCCTAGTCTTGATGGGTGCTGGCTCCAGGCATGCCATCACCCTTAAATTTACCCTAGATATGCTGCCTTGGCAGGGCCTTTAGCCCACCACACAACTGATTAAGCCTTAAAGGTTAAATGTTTTAACCTTTTCTCTTGTCATCTCTTTTGTTTTGTTGTAAACTGCTCAGAGACATATGTTTTGGGTGGTATAAAAATGTGTTAAACAAACAAACAAACGTTAATTGTAACTGGGGTGTTTCCAATGAGCTTTTAAACCAGGTATTATGTGAGATATGTAGACACATGACATTCATTGCAAAGTGGTACTATGAGGATGTTGCGGGGAAAACCTCTAGAATCTAGCCTTCCTGTTTGATTCAGCCACTGGCTTTCATCCTCCTATCGTGGATAGGGAATGGGGCGTCTTGCCAGAACCAAAGAAGATTAGGCTCAATTCTTGCCGATATACTTGCTGTCTAACTGAATGGAGTCAAACAACAAGGGTGCGTTGCTCAAAAAAGCTTTTATTTCATGTCATGAAAGGCACGAGTATCATCAGAGAGCATCTAGCTGATACTGCACGCCCGAGCCATACAGTTGGTTAGTTTTTATAGGTCTCAAACATACAAGCATATCAACAAAGCGATTAATACACGTTATTAGTTATTAAACTTACATATTCCAGAGGTGTCATCTAGAGCCTGAGAAGATGAGTTACTACCTGGCTTTTATGACAACTTTAATCCCTATGGTATCTCTTCGTACCAGCAAGACCCTCTTTCTGCTGACTGAGGAATTTAGCTAATGGCGTGTGTTTGACCACTCCTGGTACCTGTTATCTCTGGTGGGCTTCTCAACCCACATTCTTGAGAGGGGGCCTCCTGCTCTTGACTTTGGTCTCTGTTACCGAGAGGCTTCTCAACTCTGAATAACCTGCTAGTTTTATATTCCATTAGGGATATGAACCCAACTTTCCTGAATTATACTTTGATAATACTTTTATATACTTGTTTGTAGGCCTGGATTAAACAATTCGTTATCAAGGAGAAGGTCGAGCAGGACAGGTTTAATCCAGTAAAGAAATATGGGACAACAAGATAACAGGTTGGTGTTGAAACAGGTCATTTTATCTTGCCTATAGCATCGTGGTCCTTTCTGTTTATGCTTGTCACGGCAAGGCAGCAACTGCAACCGCCTGAATAGCAACCTCATGGTAAGTTAACAAAGCTGCATCTAACCTTTTCTCTGTTTGTACAGCTACTAGGTAAATAGGGAGGTGGGTGTGTTCAGACAGAGTGAAATCACACCCTTCTGCTCTGTTGCATTGGCGTTACTAAGGAAAACATGGTTGTAAACCTGAAGCAAACATTTGTCAAGAAGCAGTTTATATCTCTGTTCCTGGAGTGCAGCCAAGAGCCTCGGCAATGAGAAAGAGTCCATTTTAATGCGTATGTGTAAAAAACACAGCACATAAACTGCCGTTTTGGTCGGGAAAATGGACTTTAAATCTTGATGTCCCATATTTCTAGACTGGATTAATCCTGTCCTACTCAAAGGCTTACTTGACCTCTCCTCACAATACAGTCATTTTTTTCTGTGCAACTCACAAACTAAGCAATGAGTTTTGCTGGAGAAATCATTATAAGGCAGGTTGCCAACTTTTGAATTAAAACATTCTGGTTTCTAGGCAGGGCTGGTGGGTGGAGCCAGATTTGGTTGGTAGCATTGCTGGCAGATTTCCATGGGAGTGGAGCTAATGGCAAAAGCATTCCATTTGCTCCCATGGTTGCTGCTGACAGATATGACGGACTGAGTCCATGCCTTGTGTTCTGATGTGGACAAAAGAGCAGAGCAAGGGAGTGGGTGTGTAATTCCCACAGTTATCATGGCCAAGTGGCCATATTTTTCTGTTACCATCCAGCTGCCTGTAACCCAGCCTCAGGGCAGGGGGCAGTTACAGCACCTACATGCATAGGCTTGTACACAGAGTCAGACCCTGCTTTCCGTATGGTTGCTGACCACACATATGGAGCCTATATACATACAGTTTGCATGCATATAGGGAGGTCATTCACACAATCAAAAACTGTGTTCTACCCAGGTTTGGGAGCTGAGTGTGCTCCCAATTTTCAGTTGTGTGTAAGCAAGGTAGGAGGAAAAGCTACCCAGGTTTTCCTCCTACCTTACTTCCACACAATTGAAAATTGGGAGCACACACAGCTCCCAAACCTGGGTAGAACACAGTTTTTGATTGTGCGAATGGCCTCAGTGTCTTAAGGGCAGTCATGAGCTGGTGTGGTTTAATCACCATATCCGACACTATAACCACTACTGCAGTGGTTAGAGTGTCACATATAAAGCTTACCGGGTGGTGTTAGACCAGTCTCATTCTTTTGGCCTAACTCACAGGGTTGTTGTGATGATCTGCCTGAACTCCAGCAGGATCAAGGAGGAGGGAAGAACCATGTAGGCCACTCTGAGCTCTTTGGAGAAAGGGTGGGATATAAATGCAATGAATGAATGAATGAATGAATGAATAGTGAACATGTGTAGGATGTTCTCACTAAAGAGTAGGGCTTGCTGCTGTGATCTTAGTTTCCCGCTACATGTTTTCAATGTGTCTGCATCCTTTGAAAAGTGTGTTTGTGGAAATGGTGATAGGAGAGCTGGTCTTGTGGTAGCAAGCATGACTTGTCCCCTTAGCTAAGCAGGGTCCACCCTGGTTGCCTATGAAAGGGAGACTTGATGTATGAGCACTGCGAGATATTCCCCTCAGGGGATGAAGCTGCTCTGGGAAGAGCAGAAGGTTCCAAGTTCCCTCCCTGGCTTCTCCAAGATAGAGCTGAGAGAGATTCCTGCCTGCAACCTTGGAGAAGCCGCTGCCAGTCTGTGAAGACAATACTGAGCGAGATAGACCAATGGTTTGACTCAGTATATGACAGCTTCCTATGTTCCTATTTATTTAAAACACTAGCTAGAAATTCTGGCAATTGGTACAGAAGATTTTTTTTTAAAGAAGAACAGGCTAGGCCATTTTCTTCTGGTCATTTGGCAACTCCAATTATCAGCAGAAGAATTCTGAAACCACCTCAATCTGAACAGGGCCAGGTTGCTTTCTCTTTGCCACAGGGCTTGCTGTAGGCGAAAAGATTCATGCTAACTCTCTGGTGCTGGAATTTTGATGCTCAAGGCTATGGATTCACGTTTTACTCTGAGGCATTGTTTAAAAATAAAATAAAAATAACTACAAAGGTTGAAAGGCCCTGGGGCAAGTAAAAAGGAGGGTCATGAATCAGGTACATTTTTAGAGCCACTGTGGCTCTGGTTGAAAACAGAATTATGCAAGATTTTGAAAGTGGCCTTTATCGATCCTATTAGATTCCATCCCCTCAGGAGTCTCAGTTAATGGAGGACATCAATTTCTGTGGCAATTTCTCTTAGTATCAAGGATGCTCTGATTGCTGGATCAGTTGTGCATGAACCTAGTTTCTAAGTAGCTGTATATTCTCCCAAGATTAAGATTTTGGAGGAGAGCACATAAACAAGGTGGTCTACATAAGATTCATTCACTTTTTTCTATTTCTGTCCAAGTTTGTGCAATTTCCAGACATATTGTACACAGTGCCCTATCTTCCAACATTTATATTTTAGTGCACAAGTAGATTTTGTAGTAGCAATGAAGCCTATGGCAGTGAGTGACTGCCTCATTTGCTTGCAGATTTACAGAGGGTCTGAGCTGTCAAAGGTTTTCTGGTTCTCAGAGGCTGAACTGTTCTCATTCTAAATGTCTGTGCCCTTTTCTCAATAATTATTTCACATAGACCCAATTCAGGTATGACTTTATACATGCATACAGATGTCTGTGCATGTATATTATTTCTTGTTTACACAGTCAGACAGGTGTTATTGACTGGTTTGTTTTATCCAGACATCGAGTCCTTGCTGAATTTTATTGTCAATTGTTATAGATATCGTCGCAGAATATAGGCTGTTCCCAGTAAAGCTGCTTTTTGTAATTGGCTGATGGTGATTTCTGTGACCCCTATGGTGTTGAGGTGCTCTTCAAGGTCTTTTGGAACTGCACCCAGGGCGCCAATTACCACTGGGATTATTTTGGTCTTTTTCTGCCACAGCCTTTCAATTTCAATTTGTAGATCTTTGTATTTGGTGATTTTTTCTATTTCTTTTTCTTCTATTCTGCTATCCCCTGGTATTGCTATGTCGATGATGATGATGATGATGATGATGATGATTACATTTATATCCCGCTCTTCCTCCAAGGAGCCCAGAGTGGTGTACTACATACTTGAGTTTCTCTTTCACAACAACTCTATGAAGTAGGTTAGGTTGAGAGAGCTCTGTTCACACATTATGTTCAACACATGTAAAATTGGTGTATACTGTATGCATGTACAGATCTGTATGCACATTCACTTATTCACACTTTATTTATTTATTTATTTATTTATTACATTTATAAACCACCCCATCCAAAGACTCTGGGTGGTATACAACAAATTTTAAAAGACATAAAAACACACACAATTTAAAACACAGTGCTACAAACAACATAAAAAGAATTAAAAAGCATAAATTAAAATACTTTTAAATTTTTTTACAAACCTTGGAAGGCCAGGCCAAACAAGTAAGTTTTTTAGGGCTCTCTTAAAGGCCAACAGCAAGCCTAAACTGCGGATATCTGCCGGGAGTGCATTCCATAGGCCAGGAACAGCTACAGAAAAGGCCTGGTTCCGAGTTGCTACCAGACATACCGGTGATAACTGGAGACGATCCTCTCCAGGTTACCACAATGAGCGATGGGGATCATACAAAAAATTGCGCTCTCTAAGGTAGCCCAGACCCAAGCCGTTCAGAGCTTTAAAGGTAATAACCAGGACTTTGTATTTTGCCCAGAAACATATTGGCAGCCAGTGTAACTGTTTTAAGACAGGCATAATATCATCTCTCTGGGTTACCCCAGAGACCAATCTGGCTGCCGCATTTTGAGCTAAATGAAATCTCCAGATTACATACAAAGGCAGCCCAACGTAGAGTGCATTGCAATAGTCGCGTCTGGAGGTTAGCAGCTGATTCACCACTGTTTTGAGATCATTCTCTTCAAGGAATGGATGCAGCTGTCGAATCAGCCGAAGTTGATAGAAAGCGTTCTTGACCATAGCCTCCACCTGAGATACCATGGTGAGGCCTGGATCCAAGAGCACTCCCAAGTTGTGTACCTGTTCCTTCTGGGGGAGTGTAACTCATCCCTTAAATTCCGATCCCCCACAATGAACACCTCTGTCTTGCTTGTATTCAGCTTCAATTTATTATCCCTCATCCAGCCCATTACTGCTTATAGGCAGGCATGTACAGTTGGTCAACTGCACAAAAACAGACACCTGTACATAGTACAACTTAATGTCTGAATAGAGCTTTTGTGAATGACTGCATATGTGCTCATTTTAAAAGTGAACCCAGGTACAGGCCCCCTCAAGTGCAGAGTACAGAGACGAAATTTATTATGAAGTGTACATCAAATGCAATGTGTGAATAACTGCATGTACATGCATTGTACACAGATTTATGTACATTGAACATAACGTGAATAGGACTCTAGTCAAAGGCTAAACACTGGCACTCAAAACAGATTCAAGGCCCTAGTTCAAATTATGCTCTGACTCTGAGCAATGTAGAGAGCCTTTTCACATTATGAAAGAGCAGGAGTTTTCACATTATGAAGGAGCAGGAGTTGCTGCTGCTGCTGCTGCTGCTGTGCCTCCCTACCCACGCTTTTCTGGGTTCCATTTCTCAACCTTCTCCCCCGTCTCCTGGAACCACAATTAAAGCCCTGCTTGCTTCAGCAGATAAACAGGATAAGTGACAGAACCCAGAAAGTAACAGGGCAGGGAGTATAGGGGCAGCAACCTCTCCTTTAGAATGGGTGCCAAAGATAGATGTTGCACGTGGAGTTTCTAACTAATTAAGAGCCAGGCAGAATAAAATGAATAAAGTATTTGACTGAACAATCCAACTTCGCTTCTTTCTCGTCCCTCCTCCACTCTCTCCCAGCAGCTGGCTGAGTCACTTCCTGTTAGCTGTTCCTTCATTCAATGCATTCACTCTGTGTCCCACAATTAGTCCCTCTGTCTGTCTGCTTTCTTAACTCTTTTATGATTCCACATACATTGACTCCAGGTAGCAATGTCTCAACCCTAGCCTCATGGGGAAAGCTACCTGTGTTCCTATAAGCATTTAGATTGGAACAATTCCAATTACTCTGTCTTGCCAAACCAAAACCTTTGGCACTGAATACAGTCTCCCGGTTAAACCAGCTTAATGTTTGACTTGGGACCTGCAGAGTGTTCCTGCACCATTATCTGTCCTGCCCATAAACACCCTGTTAGCAGATATCAACACCCTGCAGGAGAAGACAACATTCCTGCTGGTTCACTGAAGCAGGAGTGCCTTTTAACTTCATCTGATTATAAGTAAGCCGGGTGTTGCTAATTTAGAGCATTGATAGAATGCTGGTTTGCATGGAAGTCCAAGGAACATTCAAGCCTAAGGAGTATGTGCAGACAAATGTTTATTATTAATTTGGATAGCAACAGAAGTATAAGCCAGGAAGTGGGAGGGTTTGCATTAAATACAGTTTCTGCAAATACTATTCAGGAGGAGGGCAGAAAAGCCAGCTGCTTTCATTATCTTTTCATAGAAATCCTGTGTAAAGAAAAGATGACAAACAAGAACTACATAAAGGCATGGACATCAGACAAAGCTTTGGAGCTTTGCTTGTGTAGAATGTAATCCTGTCTCGAGCTCACCACGAGTTTCAGAAGAAAAAGCTATAAGGCATAAATGAGGGAAACACCAGGGGGCTAAGAACCTTTAATTCAACCATTTCACCCATGGCAACAAGACACAGATGTGAAATGTAGAGAGGAGGAGCGCTCATCAAATGCCACAGAATAAAGCTGCTGGATTGTTGAGTTCCATGTTGCCAGTCTTCCAGCAGGGGTCAACTTAAATAGGATTGTAACAGGTTTCAGTAAAATAACTGTGGGCCAGTTCAGCCCATACCTTCCTTACTAGGCCATATGATTAGAAAGGGGCATGCCAAGAGTGCACCCATTACGATGTCTTCCGTGGATGTTTCAATGCTCTCTCAGCACATTCTTCTATCATGGGGGGAAGGGCTATTAATCTGAATGGCTGCTCTACACATGCTCCCCTTATAATTGCGTGGCCTGGTAAGGTATAATCTCAACCAACCCTGTTGAGAGATACCAGATGTTCAAAAGGCATGCACTATCAGATCTAATCAAATCGAGGCAATTGATAAGCAATGTCTCATGTGCTTCCTAATCCTTACCCAGAACAAAGTTGGTATTAGCTGTCATTCCCCCCAATACACATGCACTGGTTTTTTAAAGTACTAAAGCATGTGTGAATGTAAATACATAGACACAAATGCAGAGAGTGTCCCTGGAGAAGGCAGCAAATTTTGAACCTGTATGCACCACTTTTTATTTTCCTTTTAAGATTGTAATTTGCTGCCCCAACTAGGGATGCAATAGAAATGGGGGCATCCTGTACAAGCTACAGGAGCTTGCTGTGGACAGTCCTGGGGCTTAAACTTCGGCACTTGAGAATAAGGGATATTCTAAGCATATCCAGTCTGAAATAAGCACCATATGTTTGACAAAGATCCTAGGGGAAAGGCATCAATATGGCCCTGTTCAGGCAATCAAAAAATGAAGTATTGGGTTGGGAATGTGACCCAAATGAGCACTGAGCTTCTACCTTGGGTGCACAAGAATCCTGGTATGCTAAAGTTTGTGTGCTGTCTGAACCCAGGAGCTGTGGTTTAACTGTGTCTTGTAAACCAGGATGTGAAAACGCCTGGTTTCATATCCTGGTTTATAAGGCCCAATCAAACCACCTTTATGTGTCTTCAGGAGACACATGGAGCTGTGTTTTAACAAACCAATATTCCTCCCCCAAGTTGGGTGCATATGGTAAGAGAGAGAGGGGAAGGAGGAAATAGGAACATAGGAAGCTGCCTTATACCGATCCAGTGCAAAATAAATGCGAACCAAGCCAGACCATTGGTCCATCTGGCTAAGTATTGTCTATTCTCACAGGCAACAGCTCTCCAAGGTTTCAGACAAAAGTCTTTCCCAGCACTATTTGGAGATGTCAAGTACTGAATCTGGGATCTTCTGCATGCAAAGCAGATGCTCTACCATTGAGCTATAGCCCCATCCACAAACCCCAGTCATGCCCACATCTCTCCTACAGAAGCACCCTCTCCTTTATTTGCATTTCATACAGTCTGCCCAGATCACAGGAGGCTCTTACTAGCCCCTCCCCTAGGAGTGCCTCCCTCCATATTTATCCTCTTCCCTTTTGACCAACTCAGATCACCTTCTCCACTTCCCAAGTGCCTGTCGACCCTTATCCCCAATTCACCACATACGCCCAGATGCAGGGCTTGGTGCTTGCTCAGGTTCCATTGATGATCCAACAAACCATGGTCAGCATTTCAGCAAATCATGGTTTATTGGATCATTGGAATCAGGCCACTATCATACCAAACATCATACTTTCCATTGTAATGACAATATAGATACATTGTTTATTTCCTCACCAAAAATTCCTACTCTTCCTATCTCCCATCTAGTTGTTCTTGTCACAATATCCATATATTTTCAACCTCCTAAATATTGTAAGAGTAATATCTCACAGGATAGATGATGGAATCACCATTAGGTTCCCACCCACATAAAATCCTTACAATATTACAGGGATTTAAAAAATAATAATAAAGCAGGGTATCAGCTTTAAGCAGCCTTCAGACTGCTGAGAAAATGAAAGATGACTACAATTGTGTGAAAGACACCAGCAGCTCAGCAATTATAATCCTAATTAATAATGACTGAGCACAGTGGTTCTAAACATATTGAGCCATCCATTCAATCTTCTTCCAAATTCTGGGAGTTCAGTGAGATAATAAATTGATATTTTTGTGTGTGTCAGCAAATGTCGTGGTTCTTAGAGAGCTGTTAGCCTATATGAGCTGTATGTACAGGATATATGAGCTTCTCTTCCTTTCACCGCTACCTCTTGCAGTCTCTAGATTATCTGCATTGGCTCTGGCAGGGTCAACTGTAGCTTATTTTGGGCCTGTAGGTGAGACATTTGAAGTGTGAGTACTCTGGTCAAGGGACCTGACCTTGACTCAGCAAAAGCAAGTGACTTGCTCGCTCACTTCTGTGATCTTTAATTCAGCCTCTTGTGTGGCATCCTGAGTTGGGTTGAGAGGGCAGCAAGGAGTATGGACTAGGGATCCATTCACCAGAACAGAACGTTTCAAGTAGCTGGTTTGAATGATACTTCATCTGCTGGCTTGACTTAATGAGAAAAGGACATGCATCCACACCATGAGTACACATGGCTTTCCCTGCTCTTGTTGTGAAGGAGTGCTGTTCATTCATCACAGGGGGGGATGGTTCATCCAAATCACTTCTCTATGCACAGCTAAAAATACTAGTTTAAATAAGAGTTAATGTATACTACTAGTTAAAGAGGCTATTCTCCCGACCAGCCGAAACCGGGCTAAGAGAGCTTAGTCCCATTTCGACTGGTCGTGTACTGCAATGAGAGCAGTGTGGCTCCCAGCAGCAAGCCGAGTTAAATGCCCCCCCCCCACGAGGTTAGCAGCTTGCGTGCCCCACTAACCTCATTTCTTTGATTGTGTGTTGCTGTGCTGTGGCTCTGCACTGCGGCAACTCACATGTAACACAACACCCCCCCAACAGGAGGTGACAACAAGCACTCGCATGGGGCACGCTGGGACTTCCGGGCACCAAGAGGCCCTGCCGGTAAACGTGTGGGCAGCCAGGAGAGCTGGTCTTGTAGTAGCAAGCATGACTTGTCCCCATAGCTAAGCAGGGTCTGCCCTGGTTGCATATGAATGGGAGACTTGATGTGTGAGCACTGTAAGATATTCTCCTCAGGGGATGGAGCCGCTCTGGGAAGAGCAGAAGGTTTCAAGTTCCCTCCCTGGCTTCTCCAAGATAGGGCTGAGAGAGATTCCAGCCTGCAACCTTGGAGAAGCTGCTGCTAGTCTGTGAAGACAATACTGAGCTAGATAGACCAATGGTCTGACTCAGTATATGGCAGCTTCCTATGTTTCCTATGTTTCCTAATCCGGCCTCCCCAGGACGAACTCCCAGCTCATCTGCGGGGAGAGTGGGTCAAGCCTGCTTTCCCCACAAAACCCCTTTAGGCTCTCCACACTACTCGTATGGACAGCCTTAAAGGATAGTTTTAAGCTAGAATTTGAGCCACATGTACAGGAACAATAGCAGACAACCTGGCCCCCCCCACCCATGATTAACAAATGGCACCCCTACATGCTGGGAGGGGGAAAGGATGTGCATACGTTATTTATTTATTTAGCTAGATAGCTAGTTATCTAGCACATTTGTATACTGCCCAAAACTCACATCTCTGGGCAGTTTACAATAAAACAACACAGATTAGAAGCAAAGTATCTATCTATAGAAGCTGTCATTGTTCTAAAACAATGGTAGATTCTATAAGTCTAATTACAAGCTTGCATGAATAAATGTGTCTGGAAATAGAAGTCAGTTACTTCCTCTGGTCCAAATTATGAAGAACTTCCTCAGATTTTTCCGCAGATGCTACCTGACCCCACTAAAAATAGCATACATCCAAAAAGACTGCTCTCCGCTTTGCTGGAGTGGTTGTGGGATAAAGGGTACATATTTTCATCTTTGGTGGACTTGTCCTAGGGTCCTAGGGTCTAATCATTTTGGACAGGGGTATTCATGGAGATGTGCAGGATTACAAACCAGAAAATAGGATTATGCCCCCAGCTTGCATTAGTAAATATATTTTCTGGGGTCAATACAGATGTTCCTAGCCTTTCCTTTTTAGGCAAGGAGACAGAGCATGTGGTGGTGTCTCAGCTGCATGATATGGTACTGGATGATATGGATTATCTAGATCCCTTTCAATCTGGCTTCCATCCTGGATTTGGGACTGAGAGTACCTGCTGGTTCTGCTGGACCTCTCAGCAGCGTTCAATATCATCAATGATGGTATCCTTCTGGGCCGCCTTTCAAATTTAGGGATTGGAGGCACTGCATTCGAGTGACTTTGGTCCTTTCTTGTGGGGAGGGTGGTGGGGAACTATTGTTCAACTCCTTGGCCATTGGCTTGTGGGGTCCCGCAGGGTTCAGTCTTGTCCCCCATGCTATTCAACATCTACATGAAACCGTTGGGAGTGGTCATCTGGGGACATGGACTGCATTGTCAGTAATATGCAGATGACACTTAGGTCTATCTCTCCTTATCACCTGATCCTAGGGAGGCAGTGGATGACCTGAATCGGGGCTTGGAGGCTGAGATGGGCTGGATGTGGGCTAGTAAACTGAGATTGGATCTAGACAAGACAGAGGTGCTGTTGGTCAGTAGGAGAGCCAATTGGGATGAAGGGATCCAACCAGTTCTGGATGGGGTTGCACTCCCCTTGAAACAGCAAGTGCGCAGCTTGGGAATACTGCTGGACCCAGCCCTGCTTTTGGAAGCTCAGGTGGAGGCAGTAGCCAGAGGTGCTTCTGCTAGTGCATCAGCTGCATCCCTTTCTCGAGAAGGCAGAACTGGCCACAGTTACCCATACCTTAGTCAAGTCGTGGCTGGATTACTGTAATGTGCTCTGTGGGGCTGCCCTTGAAGAATATCCTGAAACTGCAGCTAGTGCAAAATGTGGCAGCTAGGATTGTATCTGAAACTGCCCATTGGGATCATATTACACCCAATCTTATTGGGAGCATATTACACCCAAATTTGCACTGGCTACAAATTTGTTTCTGGGTCCAATTCAAGGTGCTGGTTTTGACTTTTAAAGCCCTTAACAGTTTGGGCTCTGGATATCTGAAGGACTGCCTGCTACCAAGGGTTTCTGCTCGCTTGACCAGATCATTAGAGCGAGCGGGCTCTGCTCCACTTGCCGACGGTGAGAGAGGCTCAGTTGTTAAGCATGTGGGACAGGGCCTTCTCATTCATTGCCCCAAACTTTGGAATGCTCTCCTGGCTGAAATCCGCTCTTCAGTCTCCTTGACAGTTTTTAGGGGAAAAGTAAAGATGTGGCTCATTCACCCAGGCTTTTGAATGAGAGGTAGTTGGGTTTTTTTTTTTACTGCTGCTGCTTTGTGTTATAGATTATTATTATTTTGTGGGTTATTAAATTTTTATATAGAATTTATATTTATATTATCTGTACTTTTTATTATATATTCATTTTTGAGATCATCTGTACCTTTGTATTTTAATTATGCATTGTTTTAATTATATTGTAAACTGCTTTGAGATTATTTTAATGAGAAGTGATATATAAATAAATCAGATATCCCATAATATTTGGCCCCGTTCAAACCAGACTGCAAATAATGCTTTTTATTTTTGGACAGATTTTATTCTTTACACTAATTGGAAAAATTATATTTGTTTTCCTACTACAGACAATTTAAGAGTTTGGAAGGAATGATGAATCAGGGTTTGTTGTATTAGGTTTTGCTGTTTGTGTCTGAATCAATGTTTTGTGTTGCTAATTTGTTTTAATAAAGAGATTGTTTTAATAAAGGGGGTGAAGTATCTTAACAGCCCTTTTAAAAGCTGACAGAGATGGTGAAGCCCTGGTTTCAGCAGGGAGCATATTCCAAAGTCTTGGGGCAGACACAGAGAAGGCCCTTTCCTGAGTAGCCACCAGGGAGTTATTCACACATGGCTTCATGCCATCTGGTATCTGAAGAGCCAGTCTGCTTCACAGCAGATTCGCAAGATGTTTAATTGACAATTCACATAGCGGTTGGCTCATCCCCACCTCCTGGCAGATCTTTTTCCTGTGCACTCCCATCTACTTGCTCCAGGTTTTTCCTCCAACCAATCACAAATCACACCACAGAGGAAGAGGCAAGAGAGTGAGGCAATTCTCACGATTGCCAAAAAGCGGGCTAAGGGAGCCAAGCCTGCTTTTTGGCGAGCATGAGAACCACCGGGTTTGCAGGTGTGCCCGGTGTCCTCAAGTGGGTAACCCGCTAAACTTGCTCTCCCCTTAGACGAGGTTAGCAGAGCAAGTGCTCCACTAACCCCGTCTTTTCGATTGTGTTTGCCATGCTGCAGCAACACACGAGGAGACCCCCCGACCGGGAGGCTGAAACAAACCTCCCAGTCCTCGGGGTCTCTCCAGGATGCCCCATGTACTCAGTTGGGACATCCTGGAACTTCTGGGGGCCGTGCAGCCCCCGATCCCCACAACCCCTGCTGGCTCCGTGACGGAGCCGGCAGTCGTGTGGGCAGCCGATCCGGCCACCCAGGGCTGCAGCCTGGATCGTCTGTGGGGAGAGTGGGCCAAGCCCACTCTCCCCACAAAACCCCCTCCAGCGAGTCTCACTCATCATGAGACTCGCCTCAGTTTATTTTTTTATTTTTTAGTTTGATAGCTAAAAGTGGAAGGACAGCATGACAAGTTGCCAGCTGAATCAAACAGCAGGACGCTTAACCCTTGCCTTTGTGAGTGACTGCCTTCATCACCTCATGTTTCACCCCTCCCACACACACACCTAATGGAATCAGCTCAGACAAAAAAGGGCTCAGGTCAATCCATTTTGCATATCTGAAGCCTATGTAAAACATAGGAAGACACACATTTTGCAGTTTGCGTTTAACTCAGGAATTACTTAGAGCAGACCACACCCCAAACAGCTGTCAAACTCCCCTTCATTGAGTTTTGAAAAATGCTGATTTACTGGCATGACCACCCCACATATAACAGAGAAACTGAAGGGGGAAACAGAAGCCCCCTTTCCCCCCACGAAAACCTCTGAAACTAGGGTTTTTTTTAAAAAAGCCGGACATACTTTGGGCTAAGCTAGAATGTGCAGCCTCCATTCGGGGGGAAACAAAGTCCTATCTGTCTTGGTCCCTGATAGCCTATAGGGACTTCAGGGTAAATCCAGCTAATATGTAGACTGGCACACTCCAATCTGGAGTGGATTCGAAATAAAAGCCCTGTCTGTAAAGCCTCCAGATGAGCTGATGGCAGGTGCCGATGGATCTCCCCAGATGATCTCAATAGGCGACACCGTGGGTCTTGGAATGGAAAAGGTGTTCTCTTAAACACCCTGGGCTTAAGCTGTGACAATGTGCATGAGTCCTTATCTATGGAGTTGGGTCAGTGAACCAGCCCAAGCAGTGCACTCTACAGGAGAAAGAGCCCATTGCCTGGGCATAATGGAACACTAATTTTTAGGCAGCATCCTCCTCCCTCAATAAGAGTCTTCCATTTCCAGGTCCCTGTGTAATTCTTAAACTACCGAGCCATGTACTCTCCCAAGCACCAAGAAAGCAGCCAGAAGGGTGAACAAGGGTTTATGCTGAGTCCAGGAATTTGAGTGTAATTGGTTCACTTTTTTGAGTGCTCACCCCAGCCATGCTCATCACACTTATGTGTAGGGTTTGCCCTAGGATAAAGAGCGTCCGGAGCAAGGAGTGTCTTTGGCATTCCCCATAGTTAGTTGAACAATGCTGCCAAGTTTTTTTCTCCCTTGCTCATTCACTCAACAAACAGTGAGCCTCCAAGCTCAGCTCATTGCCCCCTTTCAGGTAGGCACCCTGGCTGACTGCCTGGCTTGCTCACTCCAAAGGCTGGCTCTGCGTAGGGGGGGATCAGCAACAACAGGTGAACACAGGAGCCCATCTGGCTGGCACAGGCTGAAAGCACTTTAAAAGTGTATTCTATTTCTGAAAAATGCAAACACGCCACTTTGCATTTTTCAGAAATAGAATGCACCTTTTTAAGTGCTTTCAGCCTGTGCCAGCCAGATGGGCTCCTGTGTTCAGAAGGCCCCTTCTACTCGTGCTTCATTGTGGTCCATTCAGGCATAAAAACACCTGGTGGTGTTTACTCCCCCTTACTCGAGGGGAGTAAGAGCCTTGTTATATTATCAGCCTCCGAGTGTTGTGCCCTTTGACCCAGGCCGCAGACAAAAAATTTTGTGACCTAGAAGCCAGTCCAAATATTTAGGAGCCAGACAGTGGACACATGAGAAAATTACCAGACTTAGTGATTAACATGGGGGGCAGGGAGGGCAAATGTGCTTCTCTTTGTCTCCTTTACAAGTAATACATTTCGAACAGAAACAGGGCTGTCTGTGGCAAATAAAGATTTTATTAATTAACTCTCTTGTGTAGCCATAGGCTATTATAATAGAGTACAAACAGCATACAACAAATTAAAAACACACACCTCATAATAAAATAATTAACAATATACAAGAACTTACAGAGGTTTCAGATCTCAGGTCTACAGCTTACATTCATATTTATCGGGTATTAAATTCTTTCTAAGTTTGGCATCAGCTAAAGCAAACAAAGCAATCTGGTAGCTCACATAAGGTACTGCATTGGACAAAAGATAGCACACACATTCTGCTTCAGAGCCTGAAACGTTACAGATTAGCTGGCCCCCAATTTCCCCCCTTATATCATCATAGTAAGGGCAATGTAGAATATAATGCACAACATCCTCCACTTGTTTCTGATTACAAAAACATAAACAATGGGCTAATGGAATTTTATGAAACTGCCCTCCAGATACGCTGATGAAGAACAAAAGGTTGTAGATAGTTGCACTGGTTGTAGATGGTCCTAATAGGTGCACTGGTGATATTAATCAAATAATGTGAAATATATATATATATATATATATATATATATATATATATATATATATATATATATTTTCCTCCTTGCCTTGTTTTTATAACTAAATCACATGAAATATTGGACTTGTTTGGAAACATGCATGTTTAGACTCAGATGATGAGCTGACATTCCAGATAGGCATTCTCAGCTCTCCTAACTCCTTAAGAATAATGACACTGATGTTCAAGTATTCACATGGTACTAAAAATACTCTCAGTATTGCAAACCTAGTAGATATTTCCCACCTAGAATTTCACAACAGAGGTCAGTGCAATGAACCCAAATCTTCTTCTAGCATATCTTCTAATTATCACAGGGATGCTTTTTCAAGGACATGCTGTTCTGTTCTATTTTGATTTTTACACCCAAGCTGTCACCATGGTATCTTAACTTCTTGGTGATTTATCTGCCCTTCTTGGTAACATGTTCTTTCTCCATCACAGAAGAAGAATCCAATAGAACCACTGCATATTGCCAAATAACTGAAGACAAGACTAGCCACTCATATTTCCCTCCTCTGTTTGACTTAATGAGCCCAATTGACCTTGGCCCAATCTCTCTATTCCATAAAACAGAATGCTTCATTCAGCCTATTTCCTGGGCTTCTGTTCTCCCTCCATGCTGTTGCCCCAATTACTTTAGGCTCCCAATCCCTAAACCTTCTATTTGTCCTTGCCAACACTTTCCACACCAGTTTTCCTTTCTTCAACTCTATCTCACTTCTTGACTTCAAAAAGAGGGGACAAAAATGTTTTCAACTAGAATAAAAACTGCCAGTTAAATTACTTATTGAGTTACAAACACAGAAACATTTCGATCACATAATTTAGAATTGTTTAATGTTCAACTCTCTGTGCAGTGAAAACCTTAGGATCCATGGCTGACACTCAGAGCAAGAAAGTGCCATTGCAGTAGAGAGCAACCTAAAAGAACTTCCCAACTAACTGCTCCAGTGAAGCAGCAATTTTTGATGCCCTTCCCTTTCCCAGGAAGTCCTCTGTGCCACCTGAAAATATGTCCTCAAGGGCTGCACAACCCTCAAGGACATATTTTAAGGTAGCACAAAAGGCTTCCTGGGGAAGGAAGTAGTGCTTCCCCATGCACTGGTGCAGTTAGTTTTAAAGTTCTATTAGGCTACTCTCTCATCACACTGGTGCTTCCTTGCTCTGAATATCAGCTAATGTTTGTGGGGTCAGCTTTCCAGGGAGGAGAGAGACCCCTGGAAACTCACTAGGTCCTGACCCAGAGACTATCTTATTCTGTAAGAATAAAGGCAATTTAAGACAGACTAGGCAAAAAATCCTTCCAGGTTGCTGTACTATGCCTACCCTTCTCTCCCTCCCTCCTGCTGCAGCAACCAGGCAAACTCTAGTAATGGTTCACAAGGAGAGAAGACCCCATTGGATATAAAAGATAAGTGGTGTTCCTCAACGCCTGTAATATATTAAAGGAAAAACAGTGTTTCTGTGTTGGAACCAAGCAATCATATCATATTTTACTGTGAACTGCTTTGGGAGTCCTGCTAAACTGAAAAGTAGCACACACACTTATAAATAAATTTTATACATATTTGAATGTCTTCATGAAAAGCCATAATACATATGCATGAATGTCTTCATACAGAGCTGGAGCTTGTGGTGCTCCACTATGTTCCACAAACATGGGCCGCAGGGTGCTGGGGCTCACCATCCGCCCCATGCCGTGCTACTCCCCTACCACCACCACCAACCACTGCACTCCCCGCCCTCACCAGGGGCACCATGGTCCTGCTGCCCACTTCTAGCTCGCAGGTTTGTCAGAGGCAGTTTCCCACTCCATGGGCTACTGCCGCCGCGACCACTTCCTCCTCTTCTTCCACCAACTCCAGTTCCGGCTCCAGTTCCTGCCCCCGCTGCCAGCTCTTGTGGCACTGGTAGCAGAGGAAACAAACAGCTGGCATTTCCCAGCTGGCTGTTCTCAGGCTGGGTGCATTATTTGATTCTTCTGCCACTGGCACTACATGAGCTGGGGGTGGAGGCAGGAGCAGGAGCCAGAGGTGGAGGTGGTGCTGCTCTGCGGTAGAAAAAGAAGGGCAAGAGGAGGTAATGCATGCTGCTGGTGGGGCAGTCCCATGATGGTGACGGGGACGGCTCTGTAGTGGTGGCGCGTATGGCCCCCCAAATTAAATCTAAAAACTTTTCTTGGCACATAAGGTTGTTGCAAAAAATGAACTGGGGGGTGGGGTTGTGTTCATTTATTGAACACAGGCCACCTCTGACCTCATAATGCCACTGTCATCACACATATCTGAATGTCTTCATTTCTGAGCTTTGAATGTCTTCATCTATTTGTTTATAAATTTACAGGCTGAGATGAAATGAGAGAGAGGTAACAATTTCTCAAAAATGTGACTATGTACCTTCTGTACATTGCGCAACTGTTGCTGATAAGACATGCAGGGCTGTTATAGACGGTGTTCATTTTTGGTGGGTGTTTGATCTAAAATGGACAGGGGGACCTGAGCCCTAAAATGGACAGGGGGACCTGACCATTGTGACACAAGAAAAGCCATTTTTGCACTGTCTTCTTTGTGCTGAGAACAGCTGCTGTTGTTGGGCACTTGGTGTATGGTCTTCACTGCTCCCCACCAGTCAAAACAAAACCAGGCATGACAATGAGATCATTGGCTTCTGACTTGCCTGAAGTGGGAGCGGGGAGTGAGAGTGAAACTGTGTAATGGAGGCCTGTACCAGTGTTCCGGGGCAGATGAAAAAGACCTGGAATGGATACTATTGTGGAGTGAAAACAACGGGGAAGGAAATGTTGTTTGTACAAGTTGTATTCCTGGAGAGAGAGAAACTGTTTTGTATACTGCTTCTGTTTTTTGGTGTCTGAACTGCTATTTCAGTGTGTGCCTTGACTTGATGTCAATGATTGCGTATTAATGCTGCATCCTTTCTTTTTTCTTTTTGCAATAAAAGAGATACCACGGGAGAAAAGCGTTCCACTTCTTCATTTTTGGAGAATGGACTATCCTTGGCCTTGCTTGGACTGTCCTTGGCCTAGCTTAGTCTAGGACCATAAGCGTTCACTTTGTTGGGTGAGAGGTCCGACTGGGATAAAATATACATTCTCGGCAGGCACACACCTCTCCCCATCAGGGGTGTCATATACATATACATATACAACACACTTCCTATGGAGTGTGTTGGACAACTGCTACCAGTGACTTTGGCAGGGCTGTGGCACTGCTCCCTTTTTGAGGGGAGCAAAGCTGAGGTGGACCAGGACATCTTTCTTATTAATTTAATTTAATTTAATTTAATTTAATTTAATTTAATTTAACATTTTGTACTGCCCAAAACTTATGTCTCTGGGTGGTTTACAACAAAGCAAAACAAACAGAAAAAGTTAAAGCATTAGTTAAAACAAAATATATGACAACAGAAAAATTAAAACATGAGTTAAAACAGAATAAATAACAAAAAAGTTTTTAAAAATTACAGCAATTTAAAAAAATTTAAACAATATTTTAAAACAATAGTAAAACTATTAAAACAATATTTAATGTTAGAGCTCAAAGCAGAAAATCTAAATGATGCTTCACACCATGGTCATAAAAATACAACAGTAACCTGAATAATTGCCAGCTTGCTGCACTCCAGTTTCCCCCAAAATCTGTTGCTTCACACTGCCTAATGGAAAGGCTAGTCCTGATAAGCAACTGTTGTATAAGATAATATAGCCCTATTCAGACATTACATTGTACGTATGCACAGAAAACTGTACATAGGTACATGTTTTAGTTTGAATGACTGAACAGGCATTCATCTTAAAAGTGAACATGGATACGGGTACCCTCAAATACAGGGTACACATGCATTGAGCACACTGTATGAATAACTGTACATGCGCACAGATCATGTGTACACTGTACAAAGACTATCTGTGCATTGAATATAATGTGTGAATAAGGCTAGAGAGGAAACATGTTCTAGTATTATTACCAAACACTGGTCATGCCACCTGCACTTATGTGCTCACTTGTCTTGCCCTCATTCAGCACTTGTCCACAGAGGGCAGTGCTGAATACAGAGAAGGTTCCTTGATGTGATGTACAGTAAGAGGTGCAGCAATAACAGCCATCATAAGAGCCAGTTGTGGCTCTTACAGTAAAGTAAAAACATACAGCATGCTTTAATCTAAACATAGGTTCAGACTGTCCATTGTAGTGGATACAGGGCTGTCCTTCGAGAGCCCTGGCAGGGTGCGGGGCCCTGGGCAAATCAGCTAGTGTGGGGCCCCCTTCCTGTTAATTCTAATGGGAGTTAAAAGAACAGGACCCGGGGCGGTCGCCCTGCTTGCCCTGCCCTAAGGACAATCCTGAGCAGACAGGCTGTAGCTCAGTGGTGGAGCACATGTTTTGCATGCAGAAGATCTGGCATCTCCAGGCAGGGCTGGGAAAGATTTCTGTTTGGAACACTGGAGAGCCACTACTGGCCAGAGTAAACAATACTAGATGGACCAATGGTTTGATCTGATATAAGGTCGATTCATATGTTTGTATGCCTGAGATAAATGGAAGGCCCCTTTTTGCAAAGCACTAGAAAGCAAACAGCTCTCTGACCAAAGATGAATGGCTGTTAAAGCTCTGGCAAATTATAACAATAGTGAAGCTAATGGCCTATAAAAACTTGTGTAAAGGAAGACTAAACTCTGATTGTATCAGAAATTGAGTACCAGTGATTAAGTATTTGACACTATTTAACTTAATAATATAGAAACAAATTTAACTATATTAACATGATACATTGGGAGATGTTTTGTGATAACTCTGTTTGTTGTTTCCTGTTTGCAAGCAGCATATAGCACTGTTGTTTCTAATGATAACTTAGAATGGCAAAATAAAAAGTGGAATCATGTTTAAGACCAGAAGAAAGGGGAGACTGGTGAAAATCATACCTCCTCTATTGTACATGCACAATATTAGATTGGATGTCAGCCAATAATCTGAGCAATTAACTGCATAACTAGCTGACCCCGCACAGAGCATCTGTGCAGTTGTGTACTGAGCCTGTGACATCCCCCGCAGCTCGCTCTCCCCTCCGCAGCTCGCTCACTCGCTCTCCCCCCGCAGCTCACTCACTCCCCCCCGCAGCTCGCTCACTCGCTCTCCCCCTGCAGCTTGCTCACTCGCTCCCCCCCCCCCCACAGCTCTCTCCATTGGGTGGGCCAGGGCCAGGCCATCCCACCACCGCCTCCCACCTTCTCCTCCCGGCTGGTAGGGCTTTGCCCGCCGTCTGCCCACCTCCTCACCACCGCCATCATTTCTCCCCGCTACTGCCTCCTCTTCCTGGCTGGCGGGGCTTCGCCCACCATCCACCCACCTCTCCTGGCCAGAGGGGCTTCGCCTGCTGGCCCTCCACCTCTGCATCCTGACCGCCGCCATTATTTCTTTCTGCTTCAATGCTAGAACTCTTGCACGCTCTAGAACATCTGCGTGTTAGTACTTGATTGCTCCCCTCACCTCAGAGATCTCCCCACCCTCGCCTGGTCTGCACTCCTGCTCCTCCTCTATCCCGTTGCTTCCATCCTCCTCACCCTTCTTAGTCATGGCTGCAGCATTGCTGCCGCCTATTGGCCAAGCTGCAGCCCCCTATCCCCAGAGACCTCCTCACCCTCACCCGAGCCCTGCTCCTGCTGCTCCCTTCAGGAGCAGCAGCAGTGGTTGACCGGGCCATTCCTCGCTGCTGCCACCACCATGGCCGCTTGTTCCCCTCAGGGTGTTGACAGGCCCAGGCCCATCCCTTGCCTGACTGCCTCGCTCTTACAATGGCCTCAGTAGCCCCAAACAGCAGCAGTGGTTGCCTGGACCCTTCCTTGCTGCCAGTGCCGCCATGGTCACTCATTCCCCTCAGGTTGCTGACAGGCTCAGGCCCATCCCTTGCCCTTCCTTCTGTCTCTCTTCCCCCTCCCTTCTTTTTCTCTTTCTCTCTCCTCCACTCACTCTTCCCCACTCTTTCTTCCCCCTCCCTTCATGTTTTTTCTCCCTTCCTCCCTGAGTTAACAGATTTAATGGCATCCTCCTTCTCCTGAAGGGGCTCTTTCCTCCCTCATGACCTTTTTTTTTGCAGATGCCTGCCTGCTATCCTTTTATATCAAGAACATCTTCCGACCAGTAACAGCTGCATTCCAACTGACCTTAACCATCACAGGCCCCTCCTCCTTATCTGCATAGGGAATCTCCACTGCCCAATCACCATAGTGCTTCGTCTCTCACAGGCTCCTTCTCCTTATCTGCATATGGAATCCCCACTGCCCAATCAGGTGCTTCTGCTTGCAAACTCAGCCAATCGCCTCCTTCCTACCATGTCGCCACACATGGCCCGTCTACAAGAAATAAGTATATAGATTATCTAACCCTCTGGGACATATGTCTGAGTACATATACATTGGATTGGCCTGAAAAGTGACTGACATTGGCTGGCTCATGCCCTAAGACTCCAGTTTTAAGAATACAGGTCGACCTTGCTATACGCTGATCCAGCACCTGCAGTTTCGCATATCTGTGGTCGGGTAATTGACACCTGAATTCGGCATATCTGGGGGAGGTGGCAGAAAAGGGGTTAATACCACATATCCATGGGTCAGGGATGCCCAGAAATGACCTCGGAGATCACATCCGACCTCCGTTTTGTGGAGAGGGGCCATTTTGTGGCTCATTCATTAAAAAACAACAATCACATGAACAAACAACACCCCCCCCCCCCAATTTTTTTGCAGAATTTCAGGAACTTTGGGACTTGGGGGTGGCATCCTTGAACTCCTGAAGGCCCGCTGAGCATGGCAGGCCACTTTATTTAGCCTGTTTCACTTTTTTGTGATTTTTGTTTAAAGTCCAGGAACCTAACCCCCACAATCCCACAGACTCAATGCCTCATTATCCGCGGTTTCGTTACCCGCAGTAATACGCGGGAATGGAACCACTGCAGATAATGAGGTCCACCTGTACTCACAAATGAGTATTCTTAGAATTTGAGGCTTAGGACACAATCCAGCCTAATTTAATTTAATTTAACTCAACCCAGGTAGACTTATTTCTGAACAAACATGGTTAGGGATCAAATGAAGCCTGCCTTTGGACATAATGCCAGACCAGGGGCAACTATGCCAGAGGTTAAGTTTGTGGTCTGAAGGAATTAACCCGCAGTTTCATCACCAAACCACGGGTTCGTTTTTGACCCCAAACGTGAACCTGAATCTTCAGTTCGACTTTAGTTTCACTGCCAAAACCTTGGGTCCATAAGCAGCATCATGTGATTGGGATTCTGCCACTGTGCCAAATGAGTTGAAGGTGGGAAGCTCCTCCCTTTCTCTGTCTTGATTGGCTGCCAGGGCTTTCCTTCATGTGAAGGAGGAAGCCTGCACAGCCAGTTCCTCTCCCCTTGCAGTCTCCCAGACTGCATATCGGGATCAACTGGGAGCATGGCAGGGGGAGGGGATGGTGGCAAACTGCAGGTCCGTGGAACCTGTGGTTTGCCATTAAGTGTGAAGGCAGCTGAAAAGTCTGTTATTTGATTAAAGCAAAGGAAATCAGTAAAACTTGAAAACAACAACACACAGGGGTGGTGTTGTGCTTCATATGAATAATAGATGTTAGGGAAACTTGAAATAAAATTCACATATATTAAGTGAAAATCTGTTAAAGAGCAAACAAGAAGTCAAATTAAATATAAATATCCTTCTAGTGGTTTTTAGAATATTTAAAGATGTTGGTATTTGCTTTGGATTTGCCCATTTAAAATGAAGTTCCTAAGGGAGAGGTTCTTGTGTAAACTCTTCTGCACTGTTCCCATTTTATCTCCTTTAACATTGCCGTGCCTGCCCTTTCCTCACAGGCAGCCCACACAAAAGTCAATTCAGAGGGAGGCAAGAGAGTGGTGTTAACTTTAGAAATAGGTACATACGCTTCACTTATTAATAGAATCCCAGATTGCATTGTTGAATGAATATTTAACTAGTTTTCCACTCTGGTTCCAAAGTGTGTAAAACTAAATTGTGGGTTATATATAATATGTAATATTGTGAGGTTGGCATCAAATAACTCCATCATTTTTATTTATTTATTTATTTATTGCAATCTCTGTTGATGAGTAATTTCCCTCTTATCTGCCATTCATCATGGATGTTGATATTGCTTTGAAAATAGTTTATTGAAAGTATAATAAGGGACATTTAACAGTCATCAACAGCCAAGCCGTGAAGTTCTGCGTGGAGAAGACATAAAAACACATTACCGCACATGCATGCACAATGGCTGTCTGCAAGGATGAGGTTTCAATGGTGAGTTTAGGCAAATGGAGGCAAATAGGGAATTCTAACTGTACTAGTATGTGTGCAACCGCTGTATGCAACTTGGCATGGCTGTGCTATTCAAGGGGCTTTTAGGGTATAGGAACATAGGAAGCTGAGTCAGACCATTGGTCCATCTAGCTCAGTATTGACAACACAGAACGGCAGTGGCTTCTCCAAGGTTGCAGGCAGGAATCTCTTTCAGCCCTATCTTGGAGATGCCGGGGAGAGAACTTGGAATCTTCTGCTCTTCCCAGAGCAGCCCCATCCCCTGAGGGGAATATCTTACAGTGCTCACACGTCTCCCATTCAAATGCCAACCTGGGTGGACCCAGCTTAGCAAAGGGGACAATTCATGCTTGCTGCCACAAGACCAGCTCTCCTCCCATGTGTAGAAGGAGGCCAGGCTGTCAACTGTCACTGTGTGGTGAAGAGTATAGGTGATGCTGTGTGTTGAACGACATAGGCAAAGCTCAGTTGGAAGCATGATTAAGGGCTTTGTTAATGCAAGCAGAACAGAGCTGCACTCTGCTTCCAGCACCACAGCATGCTTGCATAGGACTTGACTGTCTGTTGGGTATATGATTCTTTGTTAACCTTATATTACAAAATCAAACGTATTGGTGCAACAATCTAGTGACCACACTTAAGCAAAGGGAAATATATCGAATCACTTATATATGTAATCACTGCTTTCATACAAATGAACATTTAGTGGCAAGCTATTGCACAAGAGCTATATTTCAGACAGCACCAAAAGTAAGGCCTTCAAATGCGAACTGCCATTAAGCATACCTTACCAACACTGAAAAATAAAAATTTCTCACATTTTGAGGAGCAATATTTAACATATCAAAACGCAAGTTATGAACTATCATTAGAACAAGGCGGGATGGCCTAGAAATAATCTGGGGCAGGATGGGGAGTGCTGCGAGGTTTCTACTGGCAGAATTTCCCCTGGTGATGTCAGCAGCCTGCATCCCTGCAGGGATGACTCTCCAGTCTGAAAGCTTGTACTTGCACCGTGCTGACTGCAGAATCCTCCGCGTCGTCAGGAAGGGAATTCCCTTTACCTCTTGATTGCCACTCAGCAGCTGGCAACAGTTTCACCTGAGCCTTATTCAGACGTTACATTGTGCATGCATACAGGCATGTGGACACATGTACTTTCGGTGTGTGACTCTTTGTACATGTGTTCATTTAAAAAGTGAACCTGGTTACAGGCTCCCTCAAATGCAGGGCATGGATAGGAAGTGTACTAATGTACATGTGCTGGACATAATGTCTGAATAATTGTACCTGCACACAGATCTGTACGTTCATTTATACACCATATACAGATTGTATCTGGACATAATATGTGGATAGGGCTGAATTGAATTGCCTCACTGGCCACCACTACTTAAAAGAGTAGTACCCTTTGCAAGGATACCACTGAAGGATGACAGGGGGAATCTTTTCCTAGATTTCAGATAATATGTGATTACTCCAATTCCTACATATTTCTGACCAAAGTAAGTAACTACTGTAAGTGCTTTGAGAATACACTAAGAGATTTTGTTGTTTCATTTCCATTTGTTGTTGCAATTTAATCTTGAATCTCTTAAGATTTTAAATTTGTGGGTAATTAATCTGAAAAGGCACACATGTGTGTACTTACTGTATTTGCCTAGAACTTTCTAAAACCTAGAGTACAAATTGTGTGAGGGTGAAGCATATCAAATAGAAAGAAAATACTCTCTCTCTCTCTCTCTCTCTCTCTCTCTCTCTCTCTCACACACACACACACACACACACGCCCCTTCCCCTTCCATTGTGGCAATCTCTGAGCACCCCAGACTATTAGTGAAACAATTGAGAATTCTACCAATGATTCTATTGA
The DNA here is from genome assembly GCF_027244095.1 of Hemicordylus capensis. Lineage (NCBI taxonomy): Eukaryota > Metazoa > Chordata > Lepidosauria > Squamata > Cordylidae > Hemicordylus > Hemicordylus capensis. Next base: position 236,611,010 of record NC_069659.1, on the reverse strand, counting down.
GCTCGTCATGCCAGAGTGACTGAGTATATGGGTTAAGGTTTCTAAGATGCATATAAGTGCTCTTGAAATCAACAGATTTCTCCACCTGCTCCCACTTGATACAATCTTTTTTTCTTGCGGTGCATATTCTGGTATTTTAAGAAGGGGGAGAAAAATCAAGAGATCTGTGGTTACTGAAATGAGAGATGGGCTGTCATAGAAGCGCTGGAGCATAAAATGTGTGTGCTGCCTTCTTTAATAGGAGCTCTCTCTGTTTTCGCTGCTGCATGCTTTCAATACCCAAGCCTTGTACTTGGCTTATAATTAGAGCACATGCCTGCCACCCAATAAACCCTTTATTTCAGTTTCCACCACAAAATTCTTCTGTAAAGAGGCTTATACTGCACTTCAGGTTTCCTGTGTGGGGAACTTCATCACAAAATGAGTCAGTGGATAGCTGCAGGCTTGGTGCTTGGAGAGTTGGAGTTGTTAATTGATATAGTCATGAAGGTTAGGATGGATGGTACAATGTATTACATGCAAAATTTCAATGGCTTCTTTTAATAAGAAAAAACCGTTTCAGGAGGGGGACTCTGGAGTGGAGAAGCAGAAATAGGAAATAGGGTACTTAATCCTCCCTAACTGCTCTTGCTGTGCTCCAAATCACTGCCACCTGAACTGGTTTCCATTATTTCTATTTAGAATGTATATCTAAATACAAGATAAAATAAGACGTTGCAGCTTTCTAAGTGGTATGTATTTAGGAATGGTCCCACACCTTTTGGCACCTGAGGCTGGATGCCAAATGCCACCCTTGTCCCCACCTGCCACTCATCTGCTGCCTCCTGCCACCCTAACCCTCTTCCTTGCTTTCCTCTTCATCTATATCTCCACGACCTGCCTTGGTAGTATTATCCATCCATCCATCCATCCATCCATCCATTCATTCGATTTTTATACTGCCCTTCCGAAATGGCTCAGGGCAGTTTGCAGTTAAAAACAAAACCATTAAATGTTAAATGGATGTGCAATGTTCTTCTTTGTAAGGCCCAGGGCCAGTGGCAGCCCCTATCAATCCTAAGTGCAGCTCCCTAATTGTTTATTGGATCCATTTGAAGCTTTGGACAAAACTGAATACTCTGCACAGTCCCCTTGGCTCCTTGTGGAGGCAACCGTTTCCACTGTTCAGTGCTATGTTTTGCCCAGTGCGTATGGCGGGGCTCCTTTAAGGGAAACAGAGCCATCTTGAGCCCCTGCACCATCTTGGTAGGTGTGTACAGACTGCTGAGAATACTAATTTCCCCCTAGAGCTTTTAAGAGGACTCAGATTTTCTTAAAGGTTCCTCCCTGCCCTGAGAAAAGTACAGTGCTGTCTGGAGTAGAAAAATGGGGGTTTTTTTGGTCAAAGTGGCCCCTGCTTGGAAAATAGTGGAAATCACTGCAGTAGTGCTTGAAGAGCTGTTTCATTCTCACTGGTGTGCTGTAATGGAAAAGGAGGAGTTGGAGTACAAAAGAATGTGGGGAGGAGAGCAGAGGAAATTGGTAGGCTAGAGTGTCTCGCCAGAGATGCTATAGCCCATAACTCTGCTCGTCTACTCTGTCGTCCTCCTTATCAAATACAGCATGTTCAGGAGCAGGATGGAACGGCTCTTTGTGCACTGCCACTGTGGCAGGTGGTGGTGGAGGAAAGCAGCAGGAAGGTGGCAGGTGAGGTGAACTGAGGTGGCTATGAGCAGGGGGTAGCAGCTACTGCCCCCTCCCCACACCTGAGGTGACTACCTCAGTTCACCACATTCTGAGGCCAGCCTTGTATGTATTTCTTCACTACTTATCTGATTTTCATGAAAGCGGCTCAGTTCTACAAGGCTAATTCACCTATGATAATAAAACATGCATTACCTTTGATTTTGAAATAAGTACTTTTGGATAATGTACTGTGAAATATGTGCCTTTCAATCACAAAATAAGCAATTGCTAACCATGAAAAAACAATCCCAACTAATACCGCCTGATGAGCTTTTGATCAGATAAACACAGTAGTAGTTAAAATTCGCCTACCTGCTTCTGTATAAGACAAAGTGGTTTTTTATTCTTTTGATGGCAGCATCAAATGTATGTGTCTGCTTTTGGGCACATGCTGATTAATGATGCTTATCACAATGCAGCAGCACTAAAACAAAACTAGCACCTGGCTATTATATTGTCAATCCTTTAAAAACATCCGCAAGGTAGGTGAATCACTATTATTCTCCTAGAATAGCCCTCATCTAGCCTCTGTGGTACACACCTTGAGGCATCAGTGCAAACATAGAACTCCAGTTCAGAAAGAGCTTCTCGCAATCACTTCACTGCCAAATAATGTTCTGCATAAATTAAGGAGCATTCTGGGAGATGAAGTGACATGGAGCTTGTTGAGAGAAGAGTTTAGGATCAGGGTGCTTATGTTGTCCATTAAACAAGATTTATTCAAAGGACCTATTGCTGAATCTAGGTTTGAAAACAGATTTTCCCAGTTGTAAGAGCTATGTTCTGCCTAACTAGGTACAGTGGTTGGAATGCTGGATTTAAATCAGAGTTAAAATTACTGTACGAAGATCATGAAGTGTCAGGCCTCCGCTGAGTTTAAGGACAAGTTGCGAGATTCAGATCAGATTCAAGAACAGACACTTTGGAAGTGGGACAGTACGCAGTGCATAGGCCAGGCAGAAGTCAAGGTCCCCAAAGGTGGTAGTCTGGGGTGAGGGAAGGAAGCCAGGCCAGACAGTCTGCGTAACTATTAATAGAGACAAGTTGCTCAGATCAAACAATTAAGCCTGAAGCAACAGTTATATAGAGCCAGCCAGACCACAATTGGTTCCCCAGGTCACATGGTCTGACTGAGCTGATGATCAGCATCTTCCCTGGCCATCATCTGGGTGGCACTGCAGTGCAGCAAAAACCAAGCCAGTCATTCCTGACAGCTGCCCTGGTGGTGCAGGGAATAAGGTGTGGGGGCCTGGCTTCTAGAGCTTTGGGTTCAAGACCACCACCACCCCTCAACACATTACACTGGGGTCCTTGGGCCAGACACTCTCCTTCAGCCTTCCACACTGGGATAAGACAAAAATGAAATATTCACCCTGTGAGGAGGCAATGGTAAACCCCTCCTGTATTCTACCAAAGAAAACCACAGGGCTCTGGGGGTGCCAGGAGTCGAAATGGACTTGATGGCACACTTTACGATATTCTGAGATCCTTGGAGGAAAGGCAGAATACAACTGAGGGAAATAAACACCAAAGAATCCAGTTTCCTTTGGCAGGCTTGGCCCTGGAAATGTGGTTGGGTTCTCACTTAATCAATAGTAGTTTGGTGCGAGGTTAATGGTGGCAGATCTAGCAAGTAGTTTCAAACACCCCAGGAAAAATATTGGAGAAGGACCATGTAATCGTTATGGAGTACTGAAACAGACAATAGCTGAACAATGTAAAGAAACACAGTGGGTGATGACACAGTTATCTGAATGCTGGAAGAGACAAATGGCTTAGACTTGCTGTGCTTATGCAAGGTTTCGAAGGCTTCCTCAGTCAGAGATGTGTCTATCAATCTCCAAATAGTTTGAAATAGATTTCTGTGATCTATTCAAGGAGCAGAGCTCAAAAATTAGGGCTGTGCTAATTAGCACATCCTTAATTTTTAAGCTCTGCTCCTTGAATAGATCACAGAAATCAGTGTTGCTCAGTGTTATTGAGCACTTAAGATGGTGTCCGCACATGCTCAGATGCCATTTATTGCTGGGAATAGGGAACTTCTTGTTCCTAAGCAAATGCAGCTGGCAAACATAGAGCCCAGCTGTTTAATACAAACAATGCCACTCTGGGGCTAGTGGGAGGGGGAGGCAGTGCAGGTTCAAGGTAAAACCAGTGGAGGGGCAGGTAAGACCTGCCTTCCTCCTTTTAAAGTGCCTGCTCTCTTGATATCTGGAAAATACCCCTAGACTCAGTTTTGCTTTAGCTGACATAAGCTACGCCATTTTAGATTGCTAATACTGAGCCACAGGCTCTGTATTCCTTTCTTTTTCACACAAATGGAAGCAAAACACACTGGCTCTCTCTCTCGCTCTCTGCACCTCCCAATACTTTCCTTCTTACGTTAAACTTGCAAAAGCAATTCTTCTGTTAGTTTCCCCTCTGCAATCCTTTGTACTCAACCACAGGCATGATTACACAGGCATTCCTTTCAAAAACTCCATTCCTCCCGTGTCCCCCCAGACACCTCCCTCAGAATAAGAGGGTTCGTTTGTTCTCGGCAGCATGCTGGAAAGGAGAAACTGCTTGTAGCGAGCTGAGGGAACAGTGTGCTCGTTTGTACTGGATATTAGCAAACGATTGTCTCCAAAACTACTTGCGCTTTTAAGGAACCTTTTTGAGATAGGCTTGAAGGGTTTCCTATCGGAGGAGGTAGTGGCTAAAGAGGGTGGAGGAATTTTCTAAATCCTAGCTGGAAAAGTCAAGGGACCTTGGGCGAGTGCTTTTTCCCGCTACACTCCCCACCCCATCCCTTTTGGTCTGGCTTTCCCTTCTGGAGCAACCAAAAACGGATGTCACCTGCGCATGGATATGGAGTCCCAGCACTCTCCCTACTTCGCGCAGGAGAGGCTCTGCAAACGCTGCATGTGGACACACATGGCGCACTCCTCCCCACCCTCAGTAAGCAGGAGCTGCCACATTCTATGCAAATGACAATCAGGGGCTCGCTCCCTGCTCTCACTAAGCAAGAGCAGCTCTACACCAGTACAAATGACCATCAGCAACCACAATTCCAAAGGGGTCCGGATCTCTGGATCCCGTTTTCATGTACAAGAACCCATAGCAGAGTGCCCCCTCGTCCTTTGGTCTTATGGCTCAAACGGATTTTCTGCTGCCCCCGGTCCCCTCGGGATGGCCTACTTCATACACTAGGCTACCTTACTTCAGACTTACTTACTGCAAATACTTGCTCCTTTAACGGTGGGAGTCTCACCGTTGCACAGTACTCACGCAGGTGCAATTCCACGGCACAGCAACTATGCACTCGGTACCGGTGCTCAGCGCTCACGCGCTAGCATTACAACTAGTGACAACTTTTGCGCTCTCCCTCAGACTACTGGCTGGCCTCCTATGGACATGTCCTGGGTTGTTCGCACTTAGTACCTCCGACTCAAGTGCGGTCTTATACCCATGTAACGGGATCAGTCCACTTAGTGGGAGCGAGCTCTGGCACAAGAGCAGTTTCACTAGCGGCTCTCCAGGTTGGCTTCCACGCCTGCTTTTGGATGTCTATGGGGAACTTACCTCGCTCTTCACTGTAGCCCAGTACTTCAGAAATATGAAGTTTCAATCTGTGCAAAAACCACACACTCACACAAAAAGGGGAAAATAACCACTCACACTAAGACAATCAGGGGAAAAGATTAAGATCTCCTTATTAGCGCTGCGTAGTCTAGCTGGACAGCGCCCAAAACGGTCCCCTCAAAGCCTGGGCCCCGTCAAGAAGGCGGGTGCATGCTGCCCACAGCATTGGAAGGGCCCTCCGGGGGCTGCTCTCAGGCTAGGTGAGTGAGGCCAGGGAGCCAAGAATCTCTAGAGACTCCCCCACTCTTCTGATGGACGAGCCCCCAAATTAATAACTGCAAAGGGTTCAAGCACCTGGTGCAACGACGCCAATTGATTACACCAAGAGGAGATCTAACTTACTTTATTATATTCTGCAGAATACAAGAAAGGTGATGCTCTACAGGTGAAACTCGGAAAATTAGAATATCGTGCAAAAGTCCATTAATTTCAGTAATGCAAATTAAAAGGTGAAACTGATATATGAGACAGACGCATTACATGCAAAGCGAGATAAGTCAAGCCTTACTTTGTTATAATTGTGATGATCATGGCGTACAGCTCATGAAAACCCCAAATCCACAATCTCAGAAAATTAGAATATTACATGGAACCAAGAAGACAAGGATTGTAGAATAGAACAATATCGGACCTCTGAAAAGTATAATCATGCATATGTATTCAGTACTTGGTTTGGGCCCCTTTTGCAGCAATTACTGCCTCAATGCGGCGTGGCACGGATGCTATCAGCCTGTGGCACTGATGAGGTATTATGGAAGATCAGGATGCTTCATTAGCGGCCTTCAGCAATTCTGCATTGTTTGGTCTCATGTCTCTCATCCTTCTCTTGGCAATGCCCCATAGATTCTCTATGGGGTCAGGTCAGGCCTGTTTGCTGGCCAATCAAGCACAGTACACTGTATACTTTTCAGAGGTCCGATATTGTTCTATTCTTCAATCCTTGTCTTCTTGGTTCCATGTAATATTCTAATTTTCTGGGATTGTGGATTTGGGGTTTTCATGAGCTGTACGCCATGATCATCATAATTATAACAAATTAAGGCTTGACTTATCTCGCTTTGCATGTAATGCGTCTGTCTCATATATCAGTTTCACCTTTTAATTTGCATTACTGAAATTAATGGACTTTTGCACAATATTCTAATTTTCCGAGTTTCACCTGTATATCAAATGCAGCAAGGTAGATCAACCCAAAATGGAATCCGCTCTAAGTATATATACAAAATGACAAGAAGTCTCACACTTCCAGCAAATCAAAGGGCAGGAGACAGTCAGGTGATATATCACCATAGCAAGCTTCTGCATCAAACAATGACTGACATTGTTACCATTTTACATTCCTAAAACTATGCATTGTTATTCTGAGCAAGAGGAACAACCCTCTTTCCCACCAAAGGGAAAGAACAGGATGGCCCATCACTTCATGACTGTTGCTGAGTTCAGGATACAAAAGTAACATAGGAGTGTGAGAAAGGAGGAATACATGGGAACTCTGATAGCAGCTAGCCAGATCCCCCCACCGTGTAGGAAGACATGTCAGGGCAAGTCTCAGAGCCTGTGGCTCAGTATTAGCAATCTAAAATGGCATAGCTTATGTCAACTAAAGCAAAACTGAGTCTAGGGGTATTTTCCAGATATCACTCTGCTGCCCCAGATGTGCACGCAACGCTTCGTGCACATCCCTGTCAAAAAACTCTTGAACCTCCAATGGCTCTCATATGTCTGATAGGTTCCACCACAAGAACTAAGTAAATGTCCAAGCTTCTTGTTCTCAAAGTCAATGCTGCTCATTGTGAGTTGATTTCAAGTACTTGGAGATCGAGAAACACATCTCTGACTGAGGAAGCATTCAAAACCTTGCATAAGCACTGCAAATCTCAGCCACTTGTCTCTTCCAGCATTCAGATAACTGTGTCATCACCCATTTACATTGTCAGCGATTGTCTGTTTCAGTATTTTGAATTTTGTGTTATCACCTATTGGAATATTTGTACATTGTATGCTTACTCCTCACTTATATGTATATTCTCTTACCATTAATATTATAATATACATTAACATTTACTAGGTACTTCTCTTTTTTGTGTTTCATCTTGAGCCAGGGACTCTGGCAGTAAGGCCTCAGGCATCTTACTCCCTGCGCCACCACAGAGAGAGTTATCAGCCTGCTTTCTGCTGCAGTGCAGCGCCTTCACCCATATAATAGCCAGGACTGGTATTGCAGCTCTTCAGCCAAGATGATCTGAGGAACCAAGAAGTGCCCGGCTGGCAGTTGCTCCAGACCTGGTTCCTTAATCTGAGGGATGACAGAGCAACAGTACAACACAGTCTTGCCTTGGGAAGGTCAACAAGTACATAAGGCCAGCTTAGATGATACTCGAGCCAGTCTCCCTTAATTGCATGGGGGAGAAGTGCAGGCATGCACAACTCCCTCCTGCCCCCTGGCACATCGGCGCCTAATCACATGAGGAGAGGGTTAGTTAGTCTGAACCTCCCCTCTATGCGTGGTTCAAATAGCTGAACCACTCATAGAAGAGCAGTTTGGATTCACTGCTCCTCCTCTGTGATCAGACAATAATGCAGCAGGTGAGGAGCGATGTGCATGCCCATTCTCCTCTCTCACACAATTAAAGGGGGCTGGTCAGAGTATTGTCCATCCTTGCCAAGATTTTGCTCTGATATTGCCATCTATACTAATAATACATACTTATAATACTTAAATTTTGCTCAACCAATACTTTCTTTCAGAAAGTACAGCACTGAAAATATTGGCAGCTTGGGTGTGTGTGTGTGTGTGTGTGTGTGTGTGTGTGTGTGTGTTTCAGTGTTGTGCAATTCTACACACCTTTTGTGGATCATGGATTTCTTGCCATTACCAAACATTTATGGTGACCATTTGCAGTACCATGGAGACAAACTACTTAGCAGGGACTGACCCATGGAGTAAGCTATAATATTGCTTGCCATGTGGTGGAACAGCTGCAACTTGGAGACAATTTTAAGTGGTGTCTATAGCATGTGAAACATCCTACTGTGGAGAAGGATCTAATTCTATGCATATTCCTAGAGATATTTGCTTTATTATTATTTGGGGGGGAACAATTCCCATGAAAACACATCTCAGAGCTCAGCAGTCTCAGATTAAGCCTAGTTTGTCTCTCAGTAGTTATGCCACTGTGTTCATGATCTGAGATCTTGTAGGTTCAGACATTGATGAAGAAAGTCCAAAGGCCAAAACAGGGGCCCAATAGTCCAAGGGCCCAAACAGATGTAATGCGAGGGATCCATGAATAGGATCTTCTGTTATTTTTTCAGTGTTAGTAGAAACTGCATTGGGGGGAAGCTGATTCAAACTGGGACCTCAGTGGTTCATTCTTTTCCTTTGTAGAATCCAAGGGAAAGAGTTGTGGTATGCAAGGAAAAGGCAGTGGAGTGGAATCAGGAATATTATTAGTTTAATGAAATAGATAGTATGTACAGAGAGGCAAGTGCAGACTGCTTTTCAGTACTCTTGCTGCTGGCTGTTTTTTAGCTGCATCTCTGTTTCAGGACCGGAATACAAGTAACAAAAGCCCCATTCAAAAGCTGGCCTGGATCAAGGAATGGATTAACCAAAAACACCACATCCTTCATGTCACCTTTTCTGGTCAAAATCCCCTGAAAGCTGCTGTTTGCCCACGAAACTTACCTGTATGTTCTGTCCTATGTGGCAAGTAGTAGCCTGGGGGATGGCAGCATATGTTAATCAGGAAAGCGGTGCATGTGGAAAGGGTTCAAGCCTCTTCCCCAATATGAATCCTGCCCCCACCCCTGCTCAGTTGCTCTTACAGCTTTTTTAGAAAATGCTGTGGAAATCCTCATAATGGATCTTCTGTGTCATTTCTAGTTGGGATTGCTCACAGGTAAGCATGTATCTTTCTTTTTTTTGCACATTACACGGCTTAGAAAGGTAGGTTCATAACACAAGCTTAAAAGTAAACCTATTTGGTGACACTGAATTCAAGGAGATTAAATTTGTTTTAATACAATGTTCCAACATTACTGGGTTGTGGGGCTTGATTAGAAAGCAATTCCTTCAAGGGTTTGGAGATTATCTTTTCTAAAAAGCCTTATTCAGCACTATCAAAAGCATTTCCAATTAGATTTTATTACAGAAAAGGAGCTCAGATGAAATGTCTTTTGTAATCTCAAATTCCCTTCCTAAATATAAACCAAGAAAATGAAACTGAACAGGCTGGAGTTATAAAAAATGTGCAGGGGGGGAAACCCCCGACACTGACAGCCTGATCCTGCTCATACTTACTCAGAAGTAATTCCCACTGAGTTCAACAGGGGTTACTCCCAGACAAGTGTGAGCATCCGGGCTGTCCTTGGAAAGCCCTTGGTGGGGTACAGGGCAAATGAACTAGTGTGGGGCCCCCTTCCAGTTAATTCTAATGGAGGTTAAAAGAGTGGGGCCTGGGGCAGTCGCCCTGCTTACCATGCCCTAAGGACAACCCTGGTGAGCATGACTTGTTTGATTCTATGTTATTCAAATCTGTCTATACCCAGAAGCATTTTGCTAGTTCCTTTATCTGTGGAAATTAATGTACTTTTAATGTATGGAGAAAGGTCTTATGAACAGTAAAAATATTTTCAGGTATTATGTCCAAATCTTTCAGTAGTGCAAGGAAAATCTTAATTTGCTCTGAAACAAACAGCTATTTTTCTTTCCAGATCAGAAAGACTAAGCACTTGGTCACATTGTGCTTGCTTGCTTGCTTGCTTGCTTGCTTGCTTGCTTGCTTGATTAAAGTGCCGTCAAGTCGGTGTCGACTCTTAATGACCATATAGATAGATTCTCTCTAGGATGATCTGTCTTTAACTTGGCCTTTAAAGTTTCTCAGTGGTGCATTCACTGCTGTCATAATTGAGTTCATCCACCATGTTGCTGGCCGTCCTTTTCTTCTCTTTCCTTCAACTTTCCCCAGCATGATGAACATCTTAAGGGATATGGGTTTTAGCATAATGTGTCCGAAGTATGATAGTTTGAGCCTGGTCATTTGTGCCTCAAGTGAGAATTCTGGATTGATTTGTTCTATGATCCATTTGTTTGTTTTCCTGGCTGTCCATGGTATCCTCAAAAGTTTTCTCCAGCACCAAAAGTCTTCTCCAGTCACATTGTATGAACTTTCAAAATGGAGCCATAGAAGATGTCATTAGATTCCACCAGCCCGCCCCTTCCCCTCCCCTCAGTTCATTGGGAAGCAACATTTTATAAGGTTGGACATCATTGAGCATGCTGAAAGCATTTATAGTGAATCAGATTAGAGGGGGAAACGCTGAGTCAAAACCCCTTCTGCCCTGTGCTCTGAAGCCTCAAGTGTCTGACTGCACGCATGCAGACAGACCTGAAGACTCCAAGTTCATCCTGGCTGATCCTGACAAGAATGTGCAAGGAAGTGTGAGACTTTTTTGGACCATGGCTAAAAAAATTAATTTTCACTAGATCTGTTGACTGTTAAGCAGAGCCAATGTGGGCAGGGGTGGGCAGACATAAGGTTTTCAAGAATTAGTCTACTCCACACTCCAGCCCATAACCTTGGGAGCTACCAGCATAAAACAATGGCTAGGGAAGGTGGAGGCAGCTACAATGGGCTATGAAAAAGCCAGGAGAATATTGGTGCAACATTTGATAGATTTAAACCTCCAAGAGGATATAGCCAGTTTACCAAGAGATGTTTTTCTTAGCAGTGGTTCTCCTCTGCTGAGACCTGCTAGATATTTATATTCCATCACGGTCCCTAATCTAAGAAGTGCCTTGAAAATAATTAGATTTAATATTTTACCTACAGCTGTTCTTTGAAGGCAAATTAAAGAAGGTTCCTTATGGGGACAGAGTTTGCCCGTGTGGAGCTGGGGTTGTTGAATCTTCTGCTCATGTTCTGTTGTACTGCCTATATTACAGAGATGCTTGGGCTCGATTAATCTTACCATTGCTGTCAAAATATCCAGGGCACTTGGATGCTTTCTATTTGCAAATTTTATTGTCTGATAATAATGATGCCATTTCATTAAATGTTGCAAAATATTGTTTTGCTGTCTGCAAGCTACAGCCTGAGTTAGCAGGATTATCATTATTTTAAGCTTTCTTAAAGTTTTAGATGATCATTTGCCATCTATTGCTATTATTATTGTCTGGCTATTGGCTGTATTTTAAAATAATAGTATCTAGAACATAAGAACAGCCCTTCTGGATCAGGCCCAAGGCCCATCAAGTCCAGCATCCTGTTTCACACAGTGGCCCACCACATGCCGCTGGAAACCTACAGGCAGGAGTTGAGGGCATGCCCTCCCGCCTGTTGCTACTCCCCTGCAACTGTTACTCAGAGGCATCCTGCCCTTGAACCTGGAGGTGGCCCACAGTCCTCCGACTAGTAGCCATTGATAGACCTCTCCTCCATGAAGTTATCTAAACCAGGTTGTTGGCTGTCATCACATTTGTGGGAGAGAATTCCACAAGTTGATTATGCATTGTGTGAAAAAGTACCTCTGTTTGCTGGTCCTAAATTTTGTGGCAATCAATTTCATGGGATAACCTCTGGTTCTAGTATTATGTGAGAGGGAGAAGAATTTCTCTCTATCCATTTTCTCTACACTATGCATGATTTTATAGACCTCTATTATGTCTCCCCGCATTCTTTTTTTTCTAAACTAAATCTCATAAGAAAGCCTCATAAGAAAGGTGCCTCATAAGAAAGGTGCTCTAGGCCCCCGATCATCTTGGTTGCCCTTTTCTACACCTTTTCTTGTTCTACAGTTTCTTTTTTTAGATGTGGTGACCAGAACTGTACACAGTACTCCAGGTGTGGCCACACCATAGATTTGATTAAGAGCATTATAATATTAATAGTTTTATTTTCAATCCCCTTCCTAATGATCCCTAGCATGGAATTGGCCTTTTTCACAGCTGCCGCACATTGAGTCGACACTTTCAACGATCTGTCCATCACGACCCCAAGATCCCTCTCTTGGTCAGTCACCGACAACTCAGATCCCATCAGCATATACTTTAAGTTGGGGTTTTCCGTCCCAGTGTGCATCACTTTACACTTGCCAACACTGAACCGCATTTGCCATTTTGTCGGCCACTCACCCAGTTTGGAAAGATCCTTTTGGAGCTCCTCACAATCTGTTTTGGATTTCACTACCTCCATTACCTAGTCTGCAAATTTGGCCACCTCGCTGCATACCCCTACTTCTAGATCATGTATGAATAAATTAAAAAGCACCAATCCCAGTACAGATCCCTCCATTGTGAAAACTCTCCATTTATCCCTACCCTCTGTTACCTATCCTTCAACCAGTTAGCAATCCACACATGTACTTGTCCCCTTATCCCATGATTGCTAAGTTTTCTCAGGAGTCTTTGATGAGGAACTTTATCAAAAGCCTTTTGCAAGTCTGGATATACTATGTCAACTGGATCACCATTATCCACACACTTGTTGACACTCTCAAAGAGCTCCAAAAGGTTTGTGAGGCAAGATTTACCTTTGCGGAAGCCATGCTAGTTCTCTCCCAGCAGGGCCTGTTCTTCTATGTGCTTTACAATGTTATCCTTGAGGATGCTTTCCATCAGTTTGCCTGAAACATGCATTAAGCTAACTGGCCTGTAATTTCCCAGATCACCCCAGGATCCCTTTTTGAAAATCTGTGTTACTTTTGCTGCTTTCCAGTTTCCAGTCCTCCGGTACAGAGCCTGATTGCAGGTATAAGTTATATACATTTTTTGCAAAGAGGCTGGCAATTTCACATTTGAGTTCTTTGAGGAATCTTGGATGGATGCCTTCTGGCCCTGGTGACTTGCTAGTTTTCAGTTTTTCCAGACAGTTTAGAACATCATCTCTTGTCACTTCTATCTGACTCGATTCTTTAGCCTCCATCCCCTAAAAGCCTGGTTCAGGAACAGGTATATGCTCAATATCCTTTGTTGTGAAGACGGATGCAAAGTATCTGATGTATATGATCCTTGATCGGTATTGATTGTGTGGAGGCAGCTACATCATGGCAGCTTGTACAAAAATTTATATTGGCAGAATAAGGGATTTTGAGATCAAACCCTTGAATTCCAGGATAATTTTGCTGAAGGACATGAGAGGAGTGGGCCCCTGCTCAAGCATTCAGTAGAACACCACCGAGCATGCTTCCAGGGCTACAAGCCGGTTGGAAGTCCTCCGCAGCCTGTCACTCACTCTCCTGGCCCTGCTCTTCACACTTACTTCAGCATTCATCTGAAGAGATGAACACTGTAGTGTGATTGTGCCCATTTCTGTGATCAGACATCTGAGCGCCCCAGTCTCCCTGAATGCTGTAAGTATGATGGCACACATTTCTGTGATTAGGACTCCTGAACACAGAAACGGGTGAAATCATGTTTACACTGTTTGTCCCTTCAGAGAAACATTGTGGTGAGCATGAGGAGTGGGGCTGGGAGGGTGAGTGATGGACCAGGGGCAGGACTTCCAACCTGCTTGTAGTCCTGTACGCGTGTTCAGCAGACATTCTACTGAACATCTGAACAAAGTTCAAGAGAGGCTGCTTTGTGGGAGAAGGAACTGGAGATAAATGAATAGGAGAGAAAGCCCTGATCACTCAAAGAGACAGAGTTTAAAAATCGGGCAGCCATATCTTCACCCAATCAGACAATTAGATTTGTAGCATTAGCTGTAAAAGAAGGCAGGAAATGGAGCAAGCTCCAAAGCCTGGAGAGCTACTTAGGATAAATCTGGGACCTACAGGTGGTACAGAGGATAGATATTAGACTAGACCAAACTCCAGCTCATCCATACATCTCATTTTGTGACTTGGGGACAGCTGCACTTTCTCAGCCTAACCTACCTCACAAGGTTGTTGGGAGGATAGCATGGCAGAGGAGCACATATTCTGTCTTGTGATGGTCACAGCTAGACCTTGCCCAAGAAATGCAGACTGGAGACTGTTATTAAAGTATGTTTTATTATTTGTATTTAATGACTGACTGACTGATTGACTGAAGACGGGTAGAATCCAGTGAGGGGGCAGCAAGTTTTAGGGAAATGGTTGTGGAGGGAACTTTTTATTTCAAAAGGAGACTTGTTATTTTTAAGTATACATGTCTTTATTCTGTTTGTTTTTTTAAACTGTGTTTCTATAGACTGCAAAATGTAGGTAATAAATTATTGAAATTAATGTATAAAAACTTAGGCTTGTGTTTTGTTTTAATATATTTTAATGATACAATTTTTTTTTAAAGCAAACCTCAGGAGAAAAATGGATTAAAGGAGAAAAGAACAAAAATAAAGAATGACACCAAAGGACATAAAAGAATAAACCAAACTTTACAGGAAAAGATTCATAGATAACATATCCATAAATTCTAATCAATAATTAATTAATTAATTAATTAATTAATATGTTACTATAGTATCTTCAACAAAGATTGTTATTAATCTTTTAAAATTTGTTTAGGCTTTGTGGATAACAAAGAATCAATGAGGCAAGATAATGTATTTCTCACTAAACAGATCTCTTGCAGAGATTCATGTACACATTTTTATCTTACTGAAAAAAATCAGAATACAAACTCTAAAAGTAATTCCATACACCACATGATTGCTTAAATTTACAGCATGGCTGTATATTGAATCCCAGGATTTTAGCAGACCAATTTAGTGGAGACAAAGAGTAAAAAAATTCTCAAAATCAATCTAGAATTGACTGCTACTGGGATGCTATTCAGTGATCTTTGAAGATGCTACATTTGCTTGCGGGAGTGGGAAGGAAGAAGGGTCTTGTTTATGAGCCAAATAATGTGAAAAGGGAAATGTTTGTGTGTGTGTGTGTGTGTGTGTGTGTGTGTGTGTGTGTACGCCATGCATATAATAAGACCATAAACAGTGGTTTGGCATATAAATGGATGAGCCGAGTAATATCAACATGGACATTTAAAAAGATTGTCACAGTGCTTCCCCCACTCCCATTCCAGATGTTTTTCACGCTCCTATATTTGATTATACACAGCAGGCCTAATCTCAAGGCAATGGCAACCAGAACTTTAAATAGACCATAGGTGGGGTGACAAGAAGGGTTTCTAAGACTTCATTAAATAAACATTCAAAAAATCTTGCCAGATACTATCCCTTTGAAAGAACACATTTCCAAATAGAATCTAAATGCTTTCCACTTATCACTGTTGAGGTACTGCTCTAGCTTTAGGTTATATTGCAATGCACACAAGGATTTTGTGCTGCTAACAGTGGCAGTCTTGGGTTGGATTAGGTTGAGCTGGCCTCATGTGATGGACCCTGGATAGGGGGACAGAGAATCTCTGGCAGATATTAGCTGAGCTGTCCAGATTTTACAGGGAAGGGAAGTAAAGGGACCAGTCATAGTGCCTAGCAAAGGTACAAGCATTGGGGTTACAAAGACAACCCAGGGGAAGCAAAGAAGCCTAAGAAAGAAGGGCTGGGACAATGAGAGCAAGACAAGCAAGAATGCAAGATGACAATGTGTAAGGCACCAGGGGCTCCCTCCGGCCAGGGAACCTGGCAAGAGATTCAGGCACCCTCTTTGCCACTGGAGCAGCTTTCGGGCAGAGGGTACTACTGGCTTGGCTTTTGCTGTGCCACAGCTTAAGCAACAACTTTGCCATCCAGGTAATGGCTAGAGAGGGTACTGCGGCTGCTTTGCCAAACCGAGCCATGTGATCTGGGGAGCCAATAGGGGCCTAGCTGGCCTTATATAATTGTTGCTTCAAATCTGGCTTCTCAGTCTGAACAACTTAGTCATGCAGACCCCCAGAGCCCTATCCTCTTATTTGGACTCAAACTTTGACCTGTAGTTGCCTCTGATGCCTTGGATCCTGATCTGCCTTTCAGAGCTTGACTGTGATTATGCCCCTGGTCCTTCTGATATCTTCTCACTGCTCTGGACATTGATCTCTACCTCACTGGGTTCTTTGCATGCTCTTCTAGACCTTGAGTTCAGCCTGCACATGCTGCTGGACAGGCTGGATGGGTAAATGCTGGCCATTTGTACCTTGTTCTCGCAGCCCCCTGACAGTAGGCTACTGGAAAGAGCCTGATTGGAGAAGGCAGACTGGAAGACAGAGGAAGGCTGAAGTCCTTATCTCTAATAAATAACCCATCAGGCTATGGCAGGCATCCCCAAACTGCGGCCCTCCAGATGTTGATGAACTACAACTCCCAGCATCCCTAGATACAATTTTATGTGGCTGGGTATGCTAGAAGTTGTAGTTCAGCAACATCTGGAGGGCCGCAGTTTGGGGATGCCTGGGCTACGGAGTAGTTGCCCTGTATGTACAGGAGAGTTGCCATGTCTGTTGCAACTTCTTGTTTTACCTTTACGTTGGATAGGATGGAGAAGGAAAACATCTCTTGGAGCTGTTTTACCTCAGTGGCAAAAACAAGTTATAACTAAAATAAAAATGCTAACAACATTTTAAAAATGCTTATACACTGAAGCCCCTTTCACATCTTTTCTGGAGTCTAAAATTGTAATGAACATGCAGAGGGGAGCATGGGATCACGTCCGCTGTATCTTCTTCCAACCTCTATGTGTTGTCTGGCCCCATCCCTAATCTTTGCCCATTCAGTGGATTATGGACATTGTGAGAGCGGCCTCTGCAAGTGAACAGATGTAGTCACATAGAGTCTTTCATGTGACTGGTAATCTTGATCACATACATGTGCAGAGAGATCCCTTTTGCTCTTTCTGCTGAACATGACTAGAGCAGGAGTGGGTTGAGTGAGTGCGATCCCATTCAGTATATGTATGGAGGGAAAGTGTGAAAGGGGGCCTGGCTGCTGATATACCTGTTCTGTCCTGCTCCTTGTGGTTCTACTGTGTATGTGTATCCTCATTTTCTTTTTATTTTATTTGTATGTGTGTCCCCTTTTCAAAAATACACATCAGTGATGCAAATTAGGCTAATGTTGCATGGAGAGATAGCTGAGATGCCTGGGCATATAATTATATTTGCTAGAAATTGGGTGATTATTTTTGTAATGGGGCAGGAGGGGCGTTGCTATCAACAGATTGTCAATTTATTGTCTGTGTTCTTGATTACTGTATTATTACTTTAATGATGTATGCATATGTTCTTTTTATATCAAATATAAAATAACTAGCAGAAAAAGTTTTTTTTGAAGCTAATGACTCTTGCAGATTGAAGCTTGGAATGATGAACACTTCCTGTTTGGAAATAATATCTTCATCATACAGGTGAAAACAGTATGCTACAGACTTTCAAGCTTAGAGATTGCTACAGCAGAATAGACTGGCTAAGCAGCTAATTAGTTATAGATGCACATTTCCATGAGACCTCATGAGATTTCTCTGCTTTCCACTGCTCATGCTGTCTTTGAAGAAAGGCCTCTGGAGGGTGCTTGTTTGGCTTCAGTTCACACATCTTTCCCCATCCAGCCCTACCACCCAGATAAGAACACGTGGATCAGGATAGCATGTTCAACGTGGGTCAGATTTGATATCTCAGCACAGAGATCTGTTTCAGAGCCAACCCAAGATATATTTCTTTGCCTGAAGCAGAAAAACGAAATAGTGCCCCCCTCATAAAACATGTTTAATTAAATGAGTGACAATTCCTGCTCTTTAAAATTTCTTAGAGTTTGCTCCCTGAAGTAGCTTGCCCCACTTTGCCTAATAATAGAGCCAGCCCTGGTCCTGGAAGGAAAATATGCAGTAATAATGAAGTGAAGAAGGCCTCTGTACATCTGGGATGATAGAGAAGGGCTTCTAGTTTGCAGTTTCAGATTCCGCCCAAGTAAGCAGTGGTCCCCACATTGGCCCTAGGATTACTTCAATCTGTAGTAAGGGCTGGTAAGGTCCATCCGAGGCTGAAAGCGCAGTGCAGCTTGGATGTATTCAGAAATCCAAGTTCAGCTCCCCAAGAACTACTGAACTGAAGGGAAATGCTTAGTGCCATTGATCAGAGGACTAAGGACTGCAGGTGCTGGGTTGTGTGTATATACATGGGTTATTTTTGCCGTACAATGCCTTAAGGATTATTTGAGCCAAAGGTGGGATATATATCTTCAAAATAAGTATAAATTATTCCAATAAATTTATCTTGCTGTATGCATGACATTAGTAATAGAATCTAGTGGAGTAAGGATACATAAACTTTCAAAGAACCATGTATCATGTGCAGTGTACGAGAGTAAGATGAATTCTAATTCTTATTTTCAATATAATTTCTCATTCTGCATAGACTTGTGCCTACAAAGATGCAAGTCTATAGATTTAAATATCTAAATATTTAGCATGAGGGAGTATGTATGGTTTTGTTTGTTTTCCATAGAATTGGATTGCTGGGAAGGGATATCCAAACGTGTTCTACAGGTCTCATTCTCATACTCCTTGAAATTCTTTTTAGGTGGTACCATTACCTTTGTTACAATTTTTATTTTATTTTATTTTAATTGTGATGTTGGCTACAGCTCACGTGCAAGATTGGAGTGGGCCCTGGGACTTAAAAAGATGGGCCCCTGCCCCCCCCCTTCTTCAGAGAAGCATAAGGGGAGAATAGAGAACACCAGTTGAAGGTCCACCCCCCTTCCTTAGAGGCCCAGGGATGTTTGTCCACCCTTGTTCAATGATAGCTATGTCCCGGCTCACAAGACGGTAAAGAAAATATTTTGTGCAATAATTGTATTTGAGGCAGTAGTATGACTACTGGCAATTTGTGTCAAAATATTGTGTCAAAAATATCTCAAGGTAAAGAAAAATGAGGTGTGTGTGTGTGTGTATGTATGTGTGTGTGTGTCTTTTAAACAGTGTCTTGAACTAATGCTGAATAATTCATGTTTTGAGATGGTTTTAAAACATGCAGCTTTCTGCCCTCAGGCATATGGCACAGCTGTCCTATGCTCTAGACAAAGGTAGGGGGTGGGCGGGCACACAAAATCCAGGTTCTGGGTGTCCTTGCTGTTGATGCTCCCCACAGGAATACCTGGGTAATAACTGCTTGATTCTTGCTCTGTGTTGTTAGACTCCTCCTCATCTTTGCCACCATTGTCTCTGCTCCTGCAGCTGTTTCTACCTCTACGCCGGCTTTCTGCCAGTCATTTTGATCACATGGAAAAGGGAAATGAGATTCTCTCTTATTGAGCAAAAGAGGGGACCAGCAACTACAACGTGACTTTACAGTGATTTCTATGACTACCTTCTAGTCTCTGGTAGTATCTGGGTATTGCTTGTCATTATTTCCTGTCCTGAACTGAGAAAGCAGCTGAGAAGGCACTACTGTGCCAGACAGGAGCAGCTGCTGCACAGCAAAGGAAGGTTAAAGGAAGGAAAAGATAATTAGTGCAGAGCTGAGAGGTACAGGATGAGCTGAAACAGGAAATTGGGTGGTGGTGGCCCTCAAGGTATGCTGTCCAGGGCACTCTGTCTTCTAAGGCTAGTCTTGGCTCAGAAGCACAGCCCCACCAGCATTCCTATTTGCTAAAAACATCCCATTATCTTTGATTGTTAAAAGCACAAAAGTAGATCAGGTTGGTTTTTTCTTTTATGGCCACGTGGCAACCCTTCTCAGGGCATGAAATGTCATGGGCCATCCCATCTATGGCATACTAACAACCCAATTCTAACAAGCTGAAGTGGACAATATTTAGTAAGTCCACTAAAATAACAGAGTGAATCCACTGAATGTCTGTATAACATTTGGAATTGCAATCTGAGTTCAACTAGACTGAAGTTTTCCTGCAGCCTAAAAGTAGGATGAGGCATATTCCCGTGAACATTCTGAGAACGAGTGAATCCGTCATACTCTTATTGCCTAGAAATACTCTTATTATATTTTATTGTCTATCATAAGAAACACTGTAGTACCTGTATTGATGTGGGCTACTCTTCTGCATCTGGTTACAAACGCTAAAGGTTTTGGTTATAACCAATAAAGCCCTAAACAGCTTGGGCCCTGGATATTTAAGAGAATGCCTTCTTTGCCAAGAACCACACCGCCCCTTGAGATCATCTGGAGAGGTTCGTCTGCAGTTGCCACCGGCCAGGGGCGTAGCTAGGGTTGAGGGGGCTCGTGTTCATCCCTCTTTTTGGCGGCCCCCCAGAGTGAGGGAGATTATGAAGACAATAGGGAGGGATGGAGCTGGAGGGCCGTCAGGAGCTGGGGGCCTGTATTCTTTGAACCCTTTCGCTTAATTATAGCTACGCCCCTGCCACCGGCTCATCTGGTGGCTGCTCGGAGACAGGCCTTCTTCATTGCTGCCCTAAGGCTTTGGAACACACTTCCTGCTGAAATAAGAGCCTCTTAATCTCTTACAACTTTTAAAAGGGCAGTCAAGATGCATTTGTTCACCCAGGCTTTTAATTAGACAATGTTTTAACTGTCTTTTAATTGTGTTATAATAGTTTAATTTAACATTTTAAATTTTAATGTGTTAACGTTTTTATTGATTTTTATTGTCTTGTAAACCGCCCAGAGAACTCATGTTTTGGGCGGTATAAAAATGTGATAGATAGAGAGATAGAGAGAAAATAAAATAAAGCCACAAAACATGGACATTGTTCAAGACTGCAGCCATACTTATCCTGATAGTAAACAAAAGCTTCAAATGCTAAGCTTTTGTTTACTTTCAGGATAAGTATGGCTGCAGTCTTGAACAATGTCCATGTTTTGTGGCTTTATTTTATTTTTTCAAATTATTTTCAAATTATTATGTTTTCAAATTATTGCTATTTGCAATAGCAAAGCTATGCAGAGCATACTATAATGCAAGAGCTTTTCTCATCAAACTGTTAAAGTAGTCCCCACCCCCGCTAGTAAGTGAGAAAGTGAGGCTCATTATAACAAATTCTGATGGGGAAAATGCCCTATTTTTAGCTTTCCCCTATTATAGCATCAGCACCTGTGCTTTCTACTGTAACACACAGGGACAGGTGGCCTCTCTGAGCCATTTGCACTGGGGAGAAAGCTGTGTTTATGTATAAAACATGACTTCATCTAATTCTGCTGGAAAATGTAATGTTTCATGGTCAAAGCATACAAAGATGGTGACAGAAGGAAGGAGGATTTCTTCATTGGGAACAAATTTCAAAGGATACTTACTAAAAATCACTTAAGGAGGTCATCTGGTTTAGAGGTTGGCATTATAACGTGGAGCACACAAGGTAACACTTGTCAAAACTAACAGTGGGACAGCTAAGTAGCAGGCCAATCCATAAATGTTTTGTGTAAATTTATTTTTCCTCTCTAGAGCAGTCACTGGAAAGTTTTTTACAATTTACTTACCAACACTATAAAATGGGAAGACATTACAAAATTGTGTGTTGCAGTGGAATTTCCAGTTTATGGATTCAGAGGTGGGACTTGAAATTCTTGCAGTCTAAGCATTCATGTTTTCCTGTTTGTTTACACGGGATTTATAGTTTGCTGCTGCTGCTGTGTTTTTTGTTTTTTTTTTAAACTAAACAAACCACCTTTATGCCCACCCCCACCCCACCATTCTGTCCTGTAAACTAGACTTGTAGGAGAAAAGCTATCTTGACTACTGCTAACTTGGCAAAGAGGCACCTTTTAATGTGGTGATTTTCTTTATTTAGCGGGGGAGAGAAACTGGCCCTATCCACCCCCAGCACAGTACCTCCAGTGACTGGTGTATATCTTATGTTTCTTTTTAGATTGTGAGCCCTTTGGGGACAGAGTTCCATCTTATTTGTTTGTTATTTCTCTGTGTAAACCACCCTGAGCCATTTTTGGAAGGGCGGTATAGAAATCGAATAAATTAATAATAATTTGAATGCTCAAAAAGAGCCAGCGTGGTGTAGTGGTTAGAGTGCTGGACTAGGACCGGGGAGACCCGAGTTCAAATCCCCATTCAGCCATGATACTTGCTGGGTGACTCTGGGCCAGTCACTTCTCTCTCTGCCTAACCTACTTCACAGGGTTGTTGTGAAAGACCGCTCTGGGCTCCTTGGAGGAAGAGCGTGATATAAATGTATAATAATAATAATAATAATACTGTTGAAGTGAAAGCAAAAAATCTTGGTTGAGCTTCTCGGAGAACAATTTCCAGCAAGACCAGCCCTGTTACTTTAGGAAAGTGGGGGGGAGTGGATACAATAATTTTAATTGGCAATATGCACATTATTAAGTACAGAACGAATGGCACATTAATTCTTTCTTCCTGTATTCTTGTGGCATTTCTGCAGCAGCTTCTTCAAACAACATGTTCAGCAATATTCTAAAAATTAATGCAAACCCATTTTCCTTATATTTTCTTGCTGTTTGCTTTCTAAATGAACCATTTGGTTGCAAAAGTCTTTGTGTAATGATAATTAGTCTTTTTATAAACAACCACCACAACAAAATGAGAGCAATGCTAATTTCATGCTCTGGAGGAAACAAATGAAGGGATCCTCACTCTTTTAATAATGTCTTGCCTGTCTGTATATGTGCAGTTTCTTGTACATTGGATTAAAATCTTTGTTAACTTCATGGAAGTTCCCATTTTGCTTTCCAATGTATCCTTTATCTGAAGGTATAGCAAACAGTTTCACAATAAGCAATTTGTTTCTCCCTACATGCTAACCCCATTTTTATATGCTTTATTCAAAGTGGCTGAGAAAATTAAAACAAATTATAGCATTAAAACAATAGCATCACAATAAAAACTGAGCACAATATACGTTCAGCACAGCAGTAATCAGAGGGCAAAAGCCTGCTGGAACAAAATGAGCTTAACTGTCTGCCTCAATGCAAACAGAAAAGGAGCCTGATGGATTTCTTCAGAGAAGGCATTCCGTGAGCCATAATGGCATTTTGAAAGCTACCATTATGATTCAATATCTGCTTCAAAATATTTTACTTTGTTTTAAAAAGTACCATATATATCTAAACAACAGGGCAGTCAGATCATTCCACACTGAGCTAAAGGCAGACAAAAGAATTTCAGGAACACAATATGCTGCTTTCAAAATTGTCTGCAATTTGATAGCAGAATTTCTCCTAATACGTATTTTTAAAGGTAAAGTGTGCTGTCAAGTCAGTTTCGACTCCTGATGACCACAGAGCCCTGTGGTTGTCTTTGGTAAAATACAGGAAGGGTTTCCCATTGCTTCCTCCCAGGCAGTATGAGATGATGCCTTTCAGCACCTCCCTATATCGCTGCTGCCCAACAGTCTGTGTTTCCCATAGTCTGGGAGACGTACCAGCGGGGATTCAAACTGGCAACCTCTGGCTTGATAATCAAGCCATTTATCCACTGTTCCATTAGGTGGCTGTAATATGTATGTTTAGTTTAGGATTATTTTGACAGGGGTTCTAAGCACTGGAAGTAAGTTTCAATGAGACTTCTGTACAATTAAAAAATGAGGTACATTGTGCATTAGTGTATTGGAGCATATTCGCCACACTTTGGAATAGCAATGTGCTCTAGCTTAGTAATTTTTATAGTCTTGTTTTAATTTTTCTGTGTGAACCGCCATGGGATTGTTTTAATGAAAGGCAGTATACAAATTTAACAATAAATAAATAATTCAAGGTGCTGTTTATTGCCTTTAAAATCCTACAGAGTCTGGGACCAAAATATCTAAAGGTCCCAATCTAACTGCACACTAAATTGGGAGAGGCCTTGCTGCATGCCCCAATATTATTTATTCAATATTTATTCAATATTATATAATGAATTTATATACTGCCTAGTATAAAAATCCCTAGGCGGTGTACCGAATTTTTAAAAAAAGCATAACACATTTAAAATTCATAAAAAGATAAAATCATAATAGATAAAAACACATTAATAACACATTAAATTTTTAAAAATTATTATTACTATTATTAATTTGATTTCTATACTGCCCTTGCAAAAATGGCTCAGGGCGGTTTACACAGAGAAATAACAAACAAATAAATAAGATGGATCCCTGTCCCCAAAGGGCTTACATTCTAAAAAGAAACATAAGATGGACACCAGCAACTGGGGGTACTGTGCTGGGGGTGGACTGAGTCTCAGTTGAAGGCCTGGGGAAACAGGTACGTATTCAGGGTCTTCCTGAAAACAAACAGAGAAGGAGATGCTCTTATTTCAGCAGGGAACTGGAAAAAAATATTATGAGTAGTACTGAAGGAAGGGATACCGAATCAAATCCTTTCCACAGGCTACAACCACGTTTTAGAGTTTGGAAGTTACTGTCCTAGAAGATCTGGCAGGTCTGCTGACTTTTAGGTGACAAGTTAAAACAGCTTTGTTTAGGCACATATTCTTCCAATATTGATTCTTTCTTGGTCTTGATGGTTTTGCGGCTTTAAGATTTTTATCGGGCATTGTTGCTGCAGAGTTAGTTTTGTTTCATTATTTATGATAGTAATATGAATTGTTTTATATATGTTTACTCTCAGGGTACTTTATTAGTACGCTCAGGGTATTTTATGAGAACCAAAGTTGTGGGTTATAAATCAATTTATAAATAAAATAAATACATGTAATTTTTGCTTTTCTTTCCTTCTCCCCATTTCCCCCCTTAGCTTATCAGTCTCTCCTTTGCTCTCTCCTTATTTTTTTATTTTATCTATTTAACATACTTTTATACAACCCAAAACGTACATCTCTGGGCGGTTTACAACAGAACACGATAAATGACAACAAAAATTTAAAACAAAAATTTTAAACATTAATTAAAATAAATGACAGCAGAAAATTAGAACATTAGAACAATTTAGGATTTTCAAAACAAGGTTAAAACTATTATAAACAGTATTTAAATGAAAAGCCTGGGTGAACAGATGTGTCTTTAGAGACTTTTAAAAAATTGTCAGAGATGGGGAGGCTCCTATTTCAATAGGGAATGCATTCCAAAACTTCAGGGCAGCAGCAGAGAAGGCCTGTCCTTCCCGTTCTTTTCCTCTCCCCAAAAGCTGATAGTGCTACACTGCTGTTACCCACTTTAGATAAACACATGACACAGTTGTGGTTACCTAACAGCTGAAGCTTAGTGGGCGAGAATGGCCATCTGACTTAAAATGTCTGTTCTCCGCATTCTATCCCATATTAACCGTGGAGATAGTTGAATAATCTGTGACCCTATACACATTAACTTGGGAGCAGGTCCTATTGCGTACAGGAGAGCTTAAGTTGCTTCCGAATAAAAAACAATGGGACTGAGCAGCATGGATCACTTGCAGAAACCCTGCTGACTGAGCGTCAAGAAGTGGGTGTGGGGCAAATTTGTTTGCCAGATCCAGATCCTGCTCTCATAGCACTACAGTTCGACTGTACATTACTGCCTCTTATTTTAGCGAGGCTTACTAGGAAACTACAACTTCAACCTACGAAAGAAGAACGAGAGGGCAGCGTTCAAATATATCCTAACAGCAGGGGCGTATACACAACAGCAGGGTGATACACACACTTCACAATATACAGTCATGTGACTTGCCTCTGGGGGGGCCCCTCGAGGCTGGAAGCCCCCAGGCAGCAGCCGCCTCCCCTTGCCTAATAGTAGTTACGCCCCTGCTTAACAGGAAAGCAACAAGACTCCTTCTCGCAAACTTTCTTTGCCGAGGAAGATCTCAGAACGCACCGCGGCAGACGGCCCTGCAGGGAGGGGGAGGGAGGCGGGGCGAGGAAAAAGGGAACGTGGAAGTCATCACGCTGCGTCTGGTGGAAGGGAGGGGGCGGGTCTGGCGGGCAGGGGGCGGAGCCAGAGTGGCCGGGGCCCGGCGCCCCGCTTGCTTGCTAGGCACAGGGGAAGCGGTGTTTTGTTGTCCCGCCGCATTCGCCTGCCAGCTCCTGATTCGAGTGCGCTCTGCCGTTTGAGAAGGTCCGTCGCTCAACCCGCAGATCTGTCAGGTAAGAGACGGGAGGAAATCCCCGGACGGACAGGGAGACTATAACTAGACAGGAGCCGGGTCGTTCTCCGGACTCAGGTGTCATTCGCGTCTTAGCGCTTCCTGTGAGTGTTGGGTGTTTAACGTTACTTGAGAGGCGCCCAGAAGGATTGGGAGTCACGTTTGCAAATCCCTCCCTCGCCACATTTGCAAATCCCTCCCTCGCCACATAAATTGTCTGGGGGCTCTTTAGTGACGCGTGACAAAGGCGCTCTGCATACGAGCAAAGGATCGCTTTCCCTTGTCTGTTCCTTGGCTTTTCCTGCGGAGGTCTGCCTCAAACTGCGCTCTGTGTAGCATCTTTTTGTGCCCATAAATGTAGCTGAAGGCTGGCCTGGGCTCCTTTTTCACGGCCTTTGGGAGCCACTCATTGGAATTAATGAAGTGTTATTATTAATTACGTATATTTGATTAAAAGCGGATATTTCATGGTTTAAGGTGTTTATTTGTTTGGGGTTCTTTTGTACTCCATTCTTTGTTTCTTTGAACCTCTTAACGGTTTTAGTCCATCGCACTCCTTTCCCCCCAGCCACTCCCCCCTTTCAGGTTCCTAAACGGTTGTAGTACCAATGCCTGAAGGGACTTGTTCATGCACTGTCTGCGTCGCACTCGCTTTGTCACACTTTGCCCTATTTCAGCCAGTGCTCAGTTGTCCCATCTTTCAAGCAATGTTCTGTTGTCACTTCTTTGCTAACCGGGTCCTTCCTCTTGATGGATGACATGGGCCCTAATGCTGCTGACTGTAGAGCTGAAGTGCGAAATGGTAGTTAAGTTGGAATAAAAAGGTATTATTAGCTTTGGAAAACACTTTGTTGAGAAGTGCTATAGACATGCTTGATTTTAAAAACATGATGTTTAATGTATGTATACATTAATGTCATAATCTGTCTTCATATCTTATTTATTTACTTTCTTTGCCTATATATATACCACCCCAATCCTGCATCTCATATCATGTCACTGGTGTCCTGTTCTTGGGGTCTACAATCGTAATATCTTCTGTAGAGGTTGGGTAATAGAAATAGGGAAGTTTGTTGTTCATGAGCAGATCATATATGTTTTTGTTTCAATATTGCCCCCTTCTTTTAGTTGTATTCAGCCAAAACGTATTTTCATAATGGTCAACCACGTGCTTATTTGACTTGGAATGTAACTCTGTCAGAAGTGAGTATGTTATCCTTTCCTGTGATAGAGACTGAATGACTTACATTTGCCCGGAGCTTTTGAAAAGGAGTCTCCCCCTCCACCCCAAATACCCTACAAAGCATAAGGTAATCAGCTGTACTTAAGGCTTGTTTTAAATCATGCTTACAGCTCACCCCTGTGCATGCTTTCTTGAAACTAAGTCCCAAGGTGTTCTGTGGGAGTTGTCTCCTAGTGAATATGTTTAGAAGTGCATCTGTAATTGTTCAGAGGTAGCTTTTTTAATGTCTTAACTTTTTTGAATCAAATATATAAATGGCATTTTGCTTATCATATACCAGAGAGAAACATTTCATCCTCTGTATTCACTCGTGGCTGACATCCAACAGCAACAACAAATATTTATATACCACTTTTTAACAAAAGTTTCCAAAGCAGTTTACATAGAGAAATAATAAATAAATAAAATAAAATGGCTCCCTGTCCCCAGAGGGCTACAATTCTTGTACGTGGTTTGATGCACTGTTTTCAGTCCTACTGTGTGTTTTTGCTTTTAAGAACCCAGTGGTGACTTTCTTTATTCCTCCATAGTTCACTTTATGTAATATGAGCTAGGTGCTACTGTGCTGTAAAATCTCTCAATATACCTGTCATCCTAATAGCTGTGGAGTGATGCTGTGACCTGTGGGGATTTTCCTTCCTTCAGACTCTGATTTCTAGGAGGAGATGGAAATGCCTTGCAGCCCAGCAGCTGCAGAACACTTCTACCTGTGGCTTGGATGTGAGAGAACATTTGACTTGCTCATTAAAAAAAAAAAAAGCCTAATTTTGAATTGTCACAACTTACCATGCATACCAGTGGTGCCAATACACTCACTCATGATAGCAAACTGAAATGGAAGCTAAAAGTTTTTCATTGTAGAACGGTTGAATTTGGATATTTATACTCAGTGGAGACAATTTAGGGAGGAGGAATTGTCCCAGACTGAACTCAGAGTTTCCATGTGAAATATAAAAAGCCTAAGATGTGTACATTTTTGTTAGGGATTCCTTTAAAGGACCAAGGGAGTACTGTAGGTAAGACTGTTATGTCCACTCTGACCCTTAGAAATTTTGGGCTTGAGCCCAAAACATTTTGGAGGCCATTATAAAGGCCTCCGAAATGTTTCGGCTCCGGGGGCCATTTTGGCACTTCGGCGCTGGCAGGGGTAGTTCTTTAAGGGCGGGGGAGGGTGCACTCACCCCTCCTGCTGCATTTCCCCGGCCGGCGCTCCATTATTTTCAAGCCTCTCAGGGCGGTGACGTTCCTCTCTGCCGCCCCATTGTCCTCATTGGCTGGAAGTGGCCAGAAGTACGGATTGCGTGTGCATGCACGTGCAAGGCAGAAAGGCACGCGTGCACGCGAAAAGCACACACACGACTGGTACTTCTGGCCACTTCCGACCGATGAGGACAATGGGGCGGCAGGGAGGAACACTGCCTCCCGGAGGGGCTTGAAAATAATGGAGCTCCGGCGGGGGAAATGCGGCGGGAGGGGTGAGTGCACCCTCCCCCGCCCTTAAAGAACTACTCTTGCCAGCGCCAAAGCAACTTTGGGCACATCCCTAGTAGAAATGATATAAGTTTTGATGTGAAAGATTTCCTCAAATGTTAGAAACTCTTATGAAATATTTCAGGCCTACTTTATGGCAATACCCTTGTTCAAGCATGGTCACTATGAACGATGTCTGCTTCTTCTTGAGATGGTAGCACTTTCAAGATTTCCCTTTATAGCTGTGTGGTCAGCTGTGTGGTCAGCTGTGTAAGAATAGCCAAACCAGCTTCAGAACAGTCCCCTTAGTTTTGTATACATCATACTTATTTTCTGGAGAACCCAAAGCAAATTCGACTGTTTCCTGCAATAAGGCAGACAGCATTTTGAAGGCATATGAAGGCAGAGAAGCTCAGTCAGTCACCACTCTTCTGATAACATCTGTGTCTACCTTTTGTCATAAGTGTGTGTGCAAGCACTAAAAATATGTGGAATGAATATAAGAATCAAGGTTTCGTGGACTTCTAAAGGCCCTCTTAAAATATTAATCTGAATTTTCTTTAATGGCTTCTATTGATTGGAAAACTACCTTACACCAAAATACCTTATGTGTTGGCTTACCTCTGAGAAAGGACCT
This sequence comes from Hemicordylus capensis, assembly GCF_027244095.1. Taxonomy (NCBI): domain Eukaryota; kingdom Metazoa; phylum Chordata; class Lepidosauria; order Squamata; family Cordylidae; genus Hemicordylus; species Hemicordylus capensis. The sequence continues at coordinate 236,581,445 of NC_069659.1, read as the reverse complement.
AGGGATGTCTGACTGCTAGGAGGGCCTGACTTATTGCTATGATTATTGTTGTTTTTATATAAACCAATTTTCAATGAAAAGGTTCTCAAAGTCATTTCCATGTGGAGCTTTTTGCTTTGTTGAATAAAGGAAACTGTCAGTGTGAAATCAAGTATGGATCATTTGAAACTGACAGCCAACCTCTTTCACCCTGAGAAGAGACTGTATTTCAGTAGAGAAGCACAAGCTTTGCATGCATAAGACCCTAGGTTTGATCCCTGGCAACTTCAGGTAGGGCTTGGAAAGGTTTATATTTGAAAACTTGGACTGCTGCCACTAGTTACTGTAGTTATTGAGCTTGATTGGCCAGTGGCCTGACTCTGTTTCATATAACAGTTGTTGCTCTTCAGAAGACTGTCACAAGACTGTCTCCATTGTTTTTTAACATGTCTGTAAAACCGCTGGGAGAGATAATCAGGGGATTAGATGCAGGGTATCAGTATGCTGATGACACCCAAATCTTTTTCTCCATGTCATCATTATCAGGAAAAGGCATAACCTTCCTAAATGCTTGTCCGGAGACAGTGATGGGCTGGATGAGGTGTGTGTGTGTGTGTGTGTGTGTGTGTGTGTGTGTGTAAAGAGACTGAATCCAAGCAAAATGGAGGTACTTATTGTGCAGGGTTGGCACTCAGGAGACAACTTTGATCTGCCTGTCCTAGATAGGGTTACATTCCCTCAGAAAGAATAGGTACACAATCTGGGAGTGTTTCTGGATTTGAACCTCTATTTGATCTCAGTGGCCAGAGATGCATTCTGTCAGCTTCGGCTGATATGTCAGCTGCATCTGTTTCTTGAGATAAATGATGTCAGAACAGTAGTGCACATGCTCGTAACCTCCAGACCTGATTACTGTGTGTGTTATTTGCCAGGGCTAGCAAACTCCTGTGGCATCCAGTTTTTGTTTCTCCTTGCCTGGAGGGTGTGGAGTCAGCTAGGGCTGTGGGAGGCCCCACATTCCTTTGAGCCACATTCCTGTGTCTCAGTTTGAAGCCTACTCTCTACATAAGAGGTGAAGGTCTGAGAGCATAGCGAACAGGACATTGGAGTTTTGCAGGAGTTTAGCGGGAAGTGTGCAGGGGAGCCTGGAACAAGTCCCTGTGATCACAAGGAGCCCAGTGGAGAAGAGAAGGTAAGTACAAATCCCTCCCTCATATTCTTGAGTAAGGCAGTTTGGACAGTTAAATAGCTGACCAATACAGCTGAGACCTATCCTTCTAATAAACTATCTCTAAATACTGTGAACTGCCAACAAAACCAGTTATGAAGATAGAAAGTCAGCAGGGGAGGGGGCACTTCCCAGTGTATTGCACAGAGTGTCACATGTATGACTATTTGCTCCATGGGCAGAAGTCATGGGTGTGTGCTCGGTGCAAGGACTCCTGGCTCTCAGGGAACAAGTTATTTCCCTCGAGACCAAGGTGACGGGTCTGGAGAAGCTCAGAGAGGCATGAGGATGAAACCTTCAGGGACATGGTAGAGGCATCCCACTCCAAGGCTGATAGCTCCTCTGCTGTCAGGAAGGTCCGGGGCAGGGAGGACATTGGTCTGAGGAAGAGGGAAATGCTCCTTTAGAAGGGACCCCTTCCATGGAAGATGAGCCCATATCCTCTCGCACAGGGGATACGCTTCCGGAGGGTGGGGGCCTCCTTGTAGTGGGCAATTCAATCATTAGAGGTATAGAGAGATGGGTTTGTGATCTGTGTGTTGACTGCACGGTGACTTGCCTGCCTGGTGCAAAGGTTGCGGACATCACACAGTGCCTAGATAGGCAGTGCTGGGGGAGGAGACAGCTGTTGTGGTGCATTGTTCACCAACAATGTGGGAAAATGTAGTCACAAGGTCCTGGAAACCAAATTTAGGCTGATAGGTAGCGTATTGAAGTCCAGGACCCCCCAAGGTAGCATTCTCAGAAATGCTACCTGTTCCATGCACAGGTACAGTGAGACAGGCAAAGCTGAGGAATCTCAATGGATGAGATGTTGGTGCTGGGAGGAGGGGTTTAGATTTGTTAGGCACTGGGATACATTTTGGAGAAAGCAAGGCCTGTACAAAAGGGATGGGCTGCACTTGAACCAAGATGGAACCAGACTGCTGGTGCTTAAAATCAAAAAGATTGCAGAGCAGCTTTTAAAATGATGCCTGGGGAATAGCTGACACGAGCTGGGCAGTATCCGGTTTGGCAAAGGCCATCCTTTAAAGTGCGAGGGTATAAAGTATTCAGATAAAACAGAAGGGGACAGAGCAGAAGCACATAAAGAGCAGACAGAAGACTGTGCTAGCTGGTCAAAGAACCAAAAGAAAGATAGCATATACTAGGTAAGAGATTCAGCGTATGGGTGCTTATATGCCAGAAGCCTCCAAGCCAAGATGGGTGAGCTGGAGTGCTTGGTTGCTAACACAGAAATAGACATAGTGGGCATAACAGAAACATGGTAGAACAGAGAGAACCAGTGGGACACTGTTATCCCTAGAGATAAACTCAATAGAAAGAACAGGGAGGGGTGCCTTGGAGGTGGCGTCGTACGGTATGTTAAAGAAGGGATAGAATCTAAGAAGGTAGAAAACCTAGGAGGACCAGAGTCCTCCACAAAAACCCTGTGAGTGACAATACAAGGCCTGAAAGGAAATATGCTACTGGGAATGTGCTATTGTCCTCCGGATCAAAACGCTGACAGTGACTGGGAGTTGCAGCAGGAAATCAGGGCGGCATCAAGGAGAGGCAGGGCAGTAATACTTCAGTTACCCACACATAGACCGGGTAAATTCACAGTCAGGTAATGACAAAGAGATCAAATTTCTAGATACATGGAATGACTGTGCCCTAGAGCAGTTGGTCTTGGAACCAACCAGAGAGAAGGCGACCTTGGACTTAATCCTGAGTGGTACCCAGAACCTGGTGCATGATGTCAGTGTCATCAACCCTTTAGTGAACAGTGACAATAGTGCGATCAAATTCAGCATACGTGTGGGGAGAGACTCACCAAGGAAGTCTAACACAGACACTTTGAATTTCAGAAGAGGAAACTTCTCCAAAATGAGGAGTATAGTGAAAAGAAAGCTGAAAGGGAAAATCAGGAAAGTCACTTAGCTCCAGAATGCATGGAGTTTACTCAAAACTACAATACTGGAAGCCCAGTTAGATTGTATACCCCAAAGGAGGAAAGGTACCACTAAGTCCAGGAGGACACTGGCATGGCTAACAGGTAAAGTCAAGGAAGCCATAAAAAGGAAGAAGACTTCCTTCTGAAATTGGAAGGCCTGTCCAAACGAAGAGAACAAAAATGAATACGAAGTATTGCAAAATAAATGCAAGGTGACACTAGGAAAAGGAAAGATTGTGCTGTTGAGTCAGTGTTGACGCTTGGCGACCACAGAGCCATGTGGTTTTCTTGGTAGTGGTTTACCATTGCCTTCTCCCACGCAGTATGAGATGATGCCTTTCAGCACCTTCCCGTATCGCTGCTGCCCAATATAGGAGTTTCCCATATTCTGGGAAACACACCAGTGGGGATTCAAACCAACAGCCTCCTGCTCTCTAGGCAGGTTGCTTCCCCACTGAGCCATTAGGTGGCTGTAAGGTGACAATAAGGAAGGCAAAAAGAGAGTTTGAGGAACATTTAGCAACCAAGATGATCAGGGGCCTAGAGCACCTTTCTCATGAAGCAAGGCTACAACACCTGGGGCTATTTAGTTTAGAAAAAAGACAACTCCGGGGAGACATAATAGAGGTCTATAAAATCATGCATAGTGTGGAGAAAATGGATAGAAAGAAATTCTCCCCCCACTCACATAACACTAGAACCAGGGGTCATCCTGTGAAATTGATTGCCACAAAATTTAGGACCAACAAACGGAGGTACTTTTTCACACAATACATAATCAACATGTGGAATTCTCTGCCACAAGATGTGGTGACAGCCAGCAATCTGGAAAGTTTTAAGAGGGGTTTGGATAACCATGGAGTAGAGATCTATCAACGGCTACTACTCGGAAGACTATTGGCCACCTCCAGCTTGAGAAGCAGGATGCTTCTGAGTCCCAGTTGCAGGGCAGTAACAGCAGGAGAGAGGGCATGCCCTCAACTCCTGCCTGTAGGCTTCCAGCAGCATCTGGTGGGCCACTGTGTGAAACAGGGTGCTGGATTAGATGGGCCTTGGGCCTGATCCAGCAGGGCTGTCTGTATGTTCTTAATGCATTTTATGTGGGGCTGCCTTTGTATGTGGTCTGGAAACTGTAACTTGGTGCAAATTGTGGCAGCCAGGTTGGTCTCAGGGTCATCCTGAAGAGACCACATTACATGCACTGGCTACCAATATGTTTCTGGGCGTCCTACAAAGTGCTGGTTATAACCTATAAAGCCCTAAACAGCTTAGCCCCAGGGTATTTAAGATAACATTTTATTTGTTATGAGCCTTGCCACCTTTTGAGATCATCTGGGGAGGTCCATCCACAGTTGCCATCAGCTTTTCTAGTGGTCATTCAGGAATGGGCCTTCTTCAACCATTGCTGCCCCAAGGCTTTGGAATGCACTCCCTTCTGAAATAAGAGCCTCCTCATCTCTGACAATTTTTTAAGACTGTGAAGAAGCATTTGTTCATCCAGGCTTTTAATTAGACTTATAGAATTTAACATAGTTTTAAAATTTTTAATTGTTTTAATGTGTTAATTTTGTTTTAATTTTTATTCTTTTATTGTAAAATAAAAGAGATATGTGTTTTGGATGGTATATAAATATGTTAAAGAAATCAACAAACTTGAGTGAGGAAAATAAGCTTTCCTAAATGAAAAACCACTTTCTGTTTGGTTTACAGATACTCCTTTTCATTATAGGGAAGAACACAGAGACCAGAGCCAGAGATGATAATCTCTATCATATTCAGTGTCCATATGTCCTGTTTTTGGACTGACTAGCACCATTCCTTGAGCTTGGGGGACATGCTGGCCAGTCCAAAGGTAGCCTGTGTATGGCTGCTGGGAGAGGGGTCTGCCAGGTGCAAATCGCTTGCTACTAGAGTGTAATGACTGGTGGAGGGTGTGTATGAACAGAATAATGGCAGGGGCTGGATGTGACCTCTAGTTAACCACCTGGGTTTAACATATTATTTACAAAACTTAGTTTGACATGTCTGTCTGCCCTTTTCTGGCCAGTGGTTAATGGTCAGTCCATTTATGTCAAAAGGATTCCCAGCACGAGATAAGAATTAAGGGTTATGATCTGAATTGTATTGCATAGGAATCTGGTCAGACTTCACTGGATGGCAGCTTTAATCTGTTTCTATCCTTAGCTCTGTCCGCACAATCAGCTGCTTCTTAAGCCCTATTCGCATGTTATGTTCAATGCATGTACAATGTATGTACAGTATAAAGGTAACGTGTGCTGTTGAGTCGGTTTCAACTTTTGGTGACCACAGAGCCCTGTGGTTGTCTTTGGTAGAATATAGGAGGGGTTTAGCATTGCCTCTTCCCAGGCGGTATGAGATGATGGACCAGGTCTCACAATCAGTGAGACCTGGTTTTGTCTGGTGAGCGGGAAGAGTGGGCTAAGCCCGCTTTCCCCGCTCATGAGCGGGCAGGGAGCCCTGGGCGGCCGGATTGGCCGCCCACACGATGGCCAGCTCCGAGACTGAGCCAGTGGGGGTAGCGGGGCCCGCACGGCCCCCGCAAGCCCCAGTATGCCCTGCGCGAGCAGGCAGGGCATACTGGGGAGACCCCCGGGCTGGGAGGCTGCTTTTAAGCCTCCCGGATGGGGTTCTACTCATGAGTAGGCGCGGTGCGAATGCGCACCGTGGCTACTCACGATCACAAAAAGCAGGTTTGCAGGAGTGCTTGCTCCGCAAACCTGCTTTTTGCCAGGGGTTTTCGAGCGGGTTAGCTGCTCCAGAACCACCGGGCTCGGCTGTGAGCCCGGTGGTTCTGACGACCAACAAAAATCGGGCTAGCCTCTGCTAGCCCAATTTTTGTTGGTCTTGAGAATAGCCCCGATGTCTTTCAGCGTCTTCCTATATCGCTGCTGCCCGATATAGGTGTTTCCCATAGTCTGGGAAACATACCAGCGGGATTCAAACCGGCAACCTCTGACTTGCTAGTCAAGTCAATTCCTCACTGTGCCATTAGGTGGCTTGTGTACAGTGTACACATGTATAAATCTGTACATACAGTTATTCACACATCATGTTGATGGCATGCACAACAATACACTTCCTATCTATAGCTTTATTTTGAATGGTCTGTACCCAGATTCACTTTTAAAATGAGTGAATATATACAGTCATTCACACACAAAAAACACATGAATGCACATACAATGTTATGTGTGACTGAAACCTTGATCAGACTCTGCTTCCTAGCCCTCTTCACCTCATTCTCTCCTGCTCTGTTCTTCTCTTATGAATTGGGAAAGGCAGATCTTGAGGAGGGTTATATGGAAGGGAATGAGATTGTTAGGGACAGACTGTTTAGGAAAAGGGCTGATCTTGTGGTAGCAAGCATGACTTGTCCCCTTAGCTAAGCAGGGTCTGCCCTGGTTGCCTATGAATGGGAAACCACATGTGAGCACTGATTCCCCTTGGGATGGAGCCACTCTGGGAAGAGCATCTAGGTTCCAAGTTCCCACCCTTGAATCTCCAAGATAGGGCTGAGAGAAATTCCTGCCTGCAACCTTGGAGAAGCCACTGCCAGTCTGTGTATGTAGACGATGCTGAGCTAGATAGACCAATGGTCTGACTCAGTATATGACAGCTTCCTATGTTCCTAATTGATTAACATGGAACATATTTGGACATTTTAAAAAACTGAAGACCTGTGGAGCTGAGTATCTGTCTTTCCATTATTAAAGCTTGAAAATGCATCTACAACTTTGATGAAAGAATGAGGCCCCGCCTAAACATGCAGGGAAATGAGGCAGTAGAGCATGCTGTCAAATCCCTGGCTCACAGGCTGAATCTGGCCTGCACAGCTCTTTGCTCCAGTACTTCTTTCCCCACACCATTCTCCACAGCTCCTTCCTTTCCCCTCCCCCTCCCCCTGCCAAACAGCAAAGCACTGGCAGCTTCCTTCCCACCTACCCTCCTTATTGTCACTCCTTCTTTCCCCCCTCCATCAAAGTGGTGGCATCCAAAGTTCCAGCTGGCTTCCTTCTTCCTGGGACCAGCTTCTTCCTTTCCCCTTGCCCTGTGCCGTGCTGATGCGCCAGGTGGGTGGCTTCCTTCTTCCTCCTGCTACCGGCAGTATTTCCCTCCCTCCCGCCCTTCCATCTCTCTCTCTTGTCAATCTTGCCCCATGCTCTTTCTTTTTTCTCTCTTGTCAAGCCTCCCCACCTTACTCCCTTCCTTTCCCCCCTCTCTTGTCAATTCTGCCCCATCCTCTTTCCCTCCCCTCCCTCCCTCTCTCGCACTTGTCAAACCTTGCCCATCCACTTTCTCTCTCTGTCTCTCTTTCCCTCTCTTTCTTGTCATGCCTTTCTGTGTGTGTGTCTTCAATCCTGCCTCATCCCCCCCTCTTGTCAAGACTCCCCACCCTCTTAACCTCTTTCTCTCTTTTGTCAAGCCTCCCCCCACCCACCCACCCCTGTCATTGGGAACTATGATATTCAGAATTTCTTCCAAAAACTACCAAACAATTATTTAAATGTTCCCTGAGCATATTCCAGTGTAAAAGTAATGTGTTCAGCTAATTTAGGTGGCAGGGCAAGAGAGTGGGGAAGAAGGAGTGAGAGAAAGAGTGGGGCGGGGGGGAGGAAGACTCAGGAAGATGATTTTGATCTGCCTGTTCTGGATGGGGTCACACTTCCCCAGAAGGAACAGATATGCATTCTGGGGGTGTTTCTGGACACAACTCTCTCCCTGGTGTCCCAGGTTGAGGCAGTGGCCAGAGGTGCCTTTTGTCAGCTTCGGTTGATATGCCAGCTGCATCCATTTCTTGAGATAAATAGCCTCAGAACAGTAGTACATCTGCTGGTCTCTTCAAGACTTGACTACTACAATGTTCTCTATGCGGCTGCCTTTGTACGTACTCCGGAAACTGCAGTTAGTCCAGAATGCGGCAGCCAGGTTGGTCTCTGGATCATCTTGGAGAGACCATATCACTCCTATCTTAAAATATCTACACTGGCTGCCAATAAGTTTCCGGGCAAAGTACAAGGTTTTGGTTATAACCTATAGAGCCCTAAGCAGCTTGGGCCCTGGGTATTTAAGAGAACCTCTTCTTCACTATGAACCACACTGCTCATTGAGATCATCTGGAGAGGTCCGTCTGCAGTTGCCACTGGCTCGTCTGGTGGCTACTCAGGGATGGGCCTTCATTGCTGCCCTGAGGCTTTGGAACACACTTCCTGCTGAAATAAGAGCCTCCCCATCTCTTACAACTTTTAAAAGGGCAGTCAAGACGCATTTGTTCACCTAGGCTTTTAATTAGATATTGTTTTAATTGTGTTTTAATAGTTTTAACTTTTCAAATTTTAATTGTTGAAATGTGTCAGTCTTTTTATTGGTTGTTTTTATTGTTTTGTAAACCACGCAGAGAACTTGTGTTTTGGGTGGTATAAAATATGTTAAACAAACAAACAAATAAAAGACAGAAGGTGTTACAAGGTGGGAATGATGTGACAGAATGTGGCAAGAGGTTATGTGTGTCCCCCACCCCAACCCGAGGTGCATGGGAATCTAATCTGGCTTACCACCAGATTCAAGTTTTACACCCCTGCTGTAGAGTCTCCTGTAGGCTATAGAGTGGTCTGTAGGCCAGTCTGCAGGTAGAGGAATCTTTTTTTTTTAAACCTCCTTGCAAGTAGAAAAGTAGAATAGGAGAGAGCATGGTCTAGAACAGTGATTCTCAAACTTGGGTCCTCAGGTGTTATTGGACTTCAACTCCCATAATCCCCAACCAAAGGCCACTGAGGCTGGGGATTATGGGAGTTGAAGTTCAATAACACCTGAGGACCCAAGTTTGAGAATCCCTGGTCTAGAACCTTGCTACCTGATATGCTAGCTTTTTACTTGGAGGGAATTTGTTACATGAGGGCAACTTTCATCATGGCACCTCACCTGCAATCTGAAGTAGGGCAGTCCAGAATTCTGCCACCTTATTCTTTTGCATAAGTCTGAGAAGGGTACACTTCTATAGCCTCTTTAATGCCATCAATACATTTGCTCTGTAATAAAAGCAATAATGTATAAAATGTTTTTCACTCCTTGTCTTAACTTTTCTTTTTCTGTTAATTTATAAAGCAAAAACTTTAAAGACCTGCACTTGTATGACTTGTTTGTTTCAACACCTTTTCAAGTCAGGTCTCTAAGATGGCAATTGGAAGTTATAAGCTGTGTTCCTTAGAGCTAAGAAATTATCAAAATGTCCAAATGACAAATTCAGAATTGGACTTGAATCGGCTCATTCCATGTTTAGTAGGAGACCATCTGAAGCTATTTATGTTGTTCTGAAATATTTTGTATAATTTCAGCCTCTAATTGAATTTTGCACCATTATAAAAAGGCAGAAATGGATGGAAATTGCCTGATTTTGTTTTGTGCTTAGGACTGTAGAGGAAATCTTGCTTTCTCAAGTGTGAAAATACTTGTATAAATAAGAAGATTTCCTGACTGAACCCGAATCTATTATTTTCCAGGCTTAGAAAATGGAATATAGATTGTGTACATTAATTACTTTTCTTTCCTGATCCATAATTGGATTTTAGACACAGTGGCTTGTTCTGCCTCTAATTGCAAATATAAATGCTGGGCTTGTTTGGGCAAGAGGAGACTGGATCATGTGTAATAAATGCATCTTTGTTTCAAAAGGTCTAATAATTAAAATGTTCAATTAGAAGCAGTGATGCACTTATTAAGTATGAAGAAAAACATATGCAAAGGTTCATCTAGACACACTGGTATTTTGCCTTTTTGTTGCAAAGCTTTACCAGTTTATATTCATACTAATTACCTTAGTGCTAAGTGGCCCCATTTAATAGTAAATTAGCTCCTTAAACACTGTAGTAGATTTGCTGGTGACTGTCTAGTAAATAATTATAATGAATTAATCTCCTTAAATACAAAAAGTTAGTGGCACAGAAGACATGTTGTGTTTATTGGTTCAGTTTCTTCCACAGAAACAAAAGATGCAAAAATAATTCTGTACAGAGTTTTTTATTTTTAAAAAATTCCAGAGGTTTTATGGCTGATGCTGAATACCTGATGCTGTACAAATGAAGCTGTTGATACCAGTTTTAGCTACAATAAAATACTTCTGTGTACAAGGTTATGTATTTCTGGCAAGGATGACCATCTTCAGCATAAAAAGAGGAGAGAGAATGGCATCCAGAACCAAATAGGTTCTGAGGCAATGAACAGGATGTTGAAGCTCATTATAAAAACCTGGCCAAATATCTCCTCCTAATAAAAGTTACAAATGTTTATAATGATAAGCTAAAATAACCTTGGAACTCCCCCTGCCCAATAGAACCCTACCTTTTAAACATAGGATAGATTTATTTTTCTGGGCAGACTCCCCACCTTGCTTGCTCCTTCCTTTTCTGGTTGTGTCTGTCTGACTCAGGCAGGTGATGGACTATCACATCCAGGAGGAGGAGGGAGCAACTCACCCCTCCCTCCCTTGCTTGCTTGCTTGTTTCCTCCCCTCCTGGTTTCATCTGTCCATCACCAGGCTCAGGCGCCATGTGTAAATTTCCAGGTGCCATGAATTGTCGAGCTGGTGAATTGATGAGCCCTGAGCTAGGGATCTTGACCCTATTCATCTTATATAATTTCAGGCTTAATTTTGTGTTATATTTGGAGTTGCAATCCTTCAGAATGGATGTGCAATGGGGAAAGGTGTTCCTGCAAGACTATAACGGGTTTTGTTCATCTACAGATGTCCTGGGTGAAAAGAAGAATAAAACCATAACTTTCCCTACTTTTCCTATGTGCAAGTCTGTGCATATGGCCACTGGGAAACAATAATTAACCGTGAGATGGCAGCAGCATGAGTTTCTGATGGTGGCATGTTGGATGGAGTGATGGCTTTCAGAATTCAAAGCCAGCATCGCCTGTTCTTAAACAAATGGAATTTCCCACTTGGTTGGAATTAATATGGTGAAATATTGGCCTGAGCTCTGTCAGAGAAATTACTCGGGTACAAAATTTAATCTTCATCCAGAAATGTAATTCAGATTAATAGCACAAGCACAGTGGGTAATTCTTTATCTGATGATGCTGGAAAAATGTCAGTTTGAGTAAAAGTGGCATAGAGGCGAACTTGGGCACAACAGTTCTGCAGCAAGGGGCTGTCCTCTGGGGTGCTGCCCCATCAGGTACAGTCACACAAATCACTGCAAAGTGTGAGTTTTATCAAGCATTGGTAGCCAGTTATTGGGAAGGGGGCACTTTTTTGGTTAGAATCATTTTCATAGTGTTTTTATAGCTGGTTGTATTAAAAACACTCAGCAACAAAGATATGCTCCATATTGACTCCCTGTTGTACATTAATGTAGATTTAATTTTAATTTTAATGTGTACTTTGTCTGTAGTACCCCAAGTGAGAAGTGTCATAGGCACAGGGACATGGGAAGTGTTGCAGTCAAAACAGGCCTAAATGGAGAGAGGTTAATTTACATTGCTTCACAGATATAATGGTAGCAGAGTCATAGTGAGGTTGGCTGGCTTTAGCCTCTTATTAAAACTGATTGATTGATTGCATATCTATACTGCCTAGTATAGAAATCTCTAGGTGGTGTAAAAATTAAAACATAATATAAACACATTTAAAATTCATAAAAACAGCTAAAAATCACAGTAGATAAAAACACACATTTTAAAAATTTAACTTTCAGTTAAAAGCCTAGGGAAACAGGTACGTCTTCAGGGTCCTCCTAAAAGCAAACAGAGAAGGAGGTGCTCTTATTTCAGCAGAGAGCTGAAATATTCCAAAGCCTTGGGGCAGCCACAGAGAAGGTCCGGTCCCGAGGTGCCACTAAATGACTTGGCGGCAACCATAACTGGACCTCTACAGATGATTTTAATAGGCGACAGGGTTCATGACGAAGAAGGTGCTCTCTTAAGTACCCTGCGCCTAAGCCATTGAGGGCCTTTAGGTAATAACCAGCATTTTGTATTTTGTTCAAAAACGTATCGGCAGCTAGTCTTTTAGAATTGGTGTTATATGGTCCCTTTGGGTAAACCCAGAGACCAATCTGGCTGCCGCATTCTGTACCAGTTGTAGTTTCCGAACTACGTACAAAGGCAGCCGCACATAGATGTGCATTACAGTAGTCAAGCCTAGAGGTTACCAGCAGATGTACCATCATTTTAAGGTCATTTGTCTCCAGAAATGGATGTATCTGGCGTATCAGCCAAAGCTGATAAAAAGCACTCCTGGCCCTAGCCTCAACCTGAGAAACCAGGGAAAGTTTGGGATCCAGGAGTATGAACCTGATCTTTTAGGGGGAGTGCAACCCCATCCAAAACAGGCAGATATAAACCATCTCTCGGATCCCGACTCCCTACAGACAGTACCTCCATCTTGTTAGGATTCAACTTTAGCTTGTTATCTCTCATCCAGCCCAATATCGCCTCCAGGCAGGGGGGTCATGCCATTTCCTCATGAAGTTGGTATGGAGAAATAGATCTGGGTGTCATCAGCATATTGATAGCATCCCAGACCAAACTTCCTGACGATCTCTCTCAACGGTTTCATGTAGATGTTAAAAAGCATTGGAGACAGTAAGGAGCCTTGAGGAACCCCACACATTAGCTCTTGTTTTTCAGAACAACAGTCTCCAAGTGACACCATCTGGAATCTGCCAGAGAGGTAGGAGCGGAACCACTGTAAAACAGTGCCACCCAATCCCACCTTCTTCAAGCGACCCAGCAGGATACAATGGTCAATGGTATCAAAAGCTGATGAGAGATCCAAAAGAATTAGCAGAATCATACTTCCTCTGTTGATCGCCAGTTGGAGATCATCCATTAGGTCGACCAAGGCAGTCTCAACCCCATAGCCCACCCAAAACCCAGTCTGGAAAGGCTCTAAATAATTGGTGTCATCCAAAACTGCCTGGAGCTGAGAAGCAACCACTCACTCAGTCACCTTGCCCAACCAAGGGAGATTAGAGATAGGTCTGTAATTAGCAAACTCTGATGGATCCAATGCAGGTTTTTTCAAATAAGGTCTAATAATAGCCTCCTTAAGACAAGGAGGCATCCTGCCCTCCCTCAGAGAAGCATTTATGATATTTACCAGACCCTCTCTGACAAAATGATTGCCAGATGAAATAAGCCAGGTTGGGCAAGGGTAAAGAGAGCAGGTAGTTGGGCGCACAGTCCGAAGCAGTTAGTCCACATCCAATTCAATCCCACAAGAGGGGTTGCTGGGTACCTCTATGATAGACTCTGCAGTATGTGTGGAGTCTAGTTCAGCACGAATACAAGATATTTTATCTGCAAATAAGTTGTTAAACAGATCACAGATGTTCCCAAGTTCAAATTCAAGGCAGAGGGAGTACGAACTAGCCCCCTCACAATCCTAGACAACTCAGCTGGATGTGAACTTGCAGAAGCAAAGCAGGCAGAGAAGCACTGTTTCTTTGCTGTCCTCACTGCCAGCAGGCGTGGAGCCAGCCGAGCGGTGGCCTGGGTCCAGCCCCACCCAGCAACCCCTCTGCTGACGTCCTGTGCGCGTGACGGCATGCGCACGGGGTGTGCCTCGAACGAACCTGCCCCCTCCCGGGCTACTGGGAGCCCTGAGCGAGTGCTTGCCGATCCTTTTCAGGGAGCATTTGCTGCCTGAAAGCTTCTATTCCCCTTTCCCTCCCTCCAGAGAGGGAGAGAAAGGGAGAATTGATGCTTTCAGGCAGCAAGCGTTACCTGAAATGACAGGGAAGGGCGCGCTCGGGCTCTTTGGAGCTTGAGGCCACGCCCCCTTTGTGCGAGACATGGGCAAAGGGGTGTGGCCTCAAGCGCCAAAGAGCCCAAACGAGCCCTTCCCTGTCATTTCAGGTAACGCTTGCTGCCTGAAAGCGTCAATTCTCCCTTTCTCTCCTTCTCTGGAAGGAGAGAAAGGGGAATAGACACTTTCAGGCAGCAAACGCTGCTGAAAAGCATCGGCAAGCACTCGCTTGGGGTTCCCGGTAGCCCGGGAGGGGTCATTCAGGGCTCTTCTGGAGCCTGAGTCACGCCCCCCCAGGGGCTTCAGCGGCCCCTACCATTAGTGGCCCCTACCATTAGTGGCTTTGAACAGTTTTGCACAATGGTGGCTATGCCCCTGACTGTAAGAGCATAGATCCTCAAATGAGCTCTGTGTTGCAATCTGTCAGATTCTCACCAAGTCTTCCTCGACTTGCACTCCAGTCATCTACCTCGCCGCTTCAATCATGGGGCTGACTTTAAAGCACATCGGAGAGGATGCTTAGGAGCGATTGTGTCTACCGCTCTAATAAGTTCATTATTCCATATTTGCACCAGAGCATCAACAGAATCACTAGCAGAGCCAGCTCGAAACCCTTCCAAGGTTTCTTGGAATCCTATTGGATCCAATAACCTTTTCGGGCAGATCAACCTAATGGGTCCTTCAGCCCTGCAGAGGTGGGTTGTGGCTGCAAGTCCTATCTTAACCAGATGGGGATCCTTCCATGACAATGCAGAGATAACAGGAGTCCCCAACCACAGAACACCACCCTGATCAGAGCAGAAGACCAAGTCGAGCATGTGACATATATCATGCGTTGGTCCAGAGACCACTTGGGATAGACCCATAGTCATCATGGTGGCTATGAACTCTTGAGTTCCCCCTGGCAACCCGGTCCTGAAATGGACATTGAAGCCTCCCAACACTGACAATGATCCACTCCAATGCCAGCTCAGCAACCAGGTCTGTCAGCTCAGATAGGGACTCTGTTGGACAATGGGCTGATCGGTATACCAACAGAAGTCCCAATCTCTCCTTGGTCCCTAGACTTAGGAACACACATTCAATATACGCCAACTCCTTGACAGGGATCCTGATAAGGGAGATAGTACTCTTATAGACCACAGCCATCCCACCTCCCCGACCACATCCTCTCACCTGCCCCACCATGGAGTAACCCATTGGGAGGAGCAGGGACCAAACTGGGCCACTAGCCTCTCCTGACCGGGTTTCCGTAATGCACACCAGATCAGCACTTTCATCCAAGATCAAATCATGGATAATCTCAGGCTTATTTTGGACTGACCTAGCATTATAAAGCATTAAAATGTTTTATTAAATGATTAAAGTGCCCTTTAGGATTTTAGGAGAGAGGATTTTATCCAAAATGCATTGAGCCTATTATATACAACAGCAAGGCATATAGTTTTTGTTACCTTGGTGGTGCCTCCTTCCTTCTCTTTTTTCTCTTTTGGTCCACAGACACACTACAAGTCAGCATTGGGACTTGACCACTGTGGTGGTGGTTGAATGAGGGAGAACAGATGATGTGCTTCTTGCTTTCATTGCTTGTTCTCCTGCTTTTCTTTCTGTTTCCTGGTTTTTTGAAAACACTTTTTTTCTCTAAACCAAAAGGTGATGCACCTGAGCGTGACAGGTAATGTCCTAGGTTTTATATAAGATTGAGAGAGGGGCTATAGCTCTTGGCATCTATAATTAAAAGGCAGAAGAAATGGACAAAATCTCTGCCTAAGAATTTGTAGGAGCTACTACCAGTCAGAATAGAACTCTGGGCTAGGTGGGCCAATGCTCTGACTCATTATTGTAGCTCCTTATGAGGCTAGAAATGAGGTATACATGTTTTGTGGCACAACTGACCTCATTTCTGCTTTATCCTCACACCATCTCTGACCCTATCCTTGTATAGTCATAAATTAGTTGAGTGTAACATAACCGTTAAGATTGTAGATATAAAACCCAGGAGTCCTGTTGTTTGAGTCTGTACGCATGACCCCTGTGCAAACATATCCAATATATTAGATGTCCAGTGAACCAGAGATGGAAAAGGCAGACACTTACGTCTCTGGGCGGTTTACAACAAAATAAAAACAGAAAGTAAAACATTAGTTAAAACAAAAAGTTTAAAACATTGCAACAATTTAAAAATTTTAAAAGAATATTTTAAAACAGTATTAAAACCACTAAAACAATATTAATTAAAAGCCTGGGTGAACAGATGTGTCTTTAAAGACTTTTTAAAAGCTGTCAGAGATGGGGAGGCTCTTATTTCACTAGGGAGCGCATTCCAAAGCCTCGGGGCAGCAGCGGAGAAGGCCTGTCCCTGAGTGGCCACCAGACGAGCAAATGCAAATGCAAATGCAGACAGACCTCTCCAGCTGATTTCAGTGGGCAGTGGGCTTCATGACGAAGAAGGCGTTCTCTTAAATACCCAGGGCTCAAGCTGTTTAGGGCTTTATAGATTATAAACAAGACCTTGTATTTTGCCTGGAAACATATCGGCAACCATTGTAGCTCCTTCAATACAGGAGTTATATGGTCTCTCCAAGATGACCCAGAGACCAACCTGGCTGCCACATTCTGGACCAACTAGTTTCTGGACTACATACAATGGCAGCCCCACTTAGAGTGCATTGCACTAATCCAGTCTGGAGGTTACCAGCAAATATAACTCAGTATTGTCTACATTGCCTTCAAGGTAGCAGCCTTCCAGGTTTTCAGACAGGAGTCTTTACTAGCCCTACCTGGAGATGCCAGGAATTAAGCTTGGGGCCTTCTGCATGCAAAGCAGGTGCTCTTCCTCTGAGCTACGGCCTCGTCCCTTGCATAATGACACTACACATTTAGAGCCATCCAAATTTGCTTCTCCTTTCTTTTACAAATAAAAGATGCTGAAGCACTGTAATTTCTTTGCATCCTGAAAAGCAAGATTTTTAAATTTTCTTCAAAACGGTAATGAATTAAAAGATTCTTCAGTCAAATTCTTCTGAACTCTTTGTTTTATAAACTTCCCTTTGTATTATCAACTTCCCTTGCAATCATTGCTTTTGCCTCTCTCATTTATTTATTATTTTAGCTTGGTATACCGCCTTTCATCTGATGCTCCCAAGGTGGCTTACAAATGTAGTAAAACAGTAGGCAGCAAAATTACAGTAAAGACAATCATGCAAAAATAACATGATAGCAGAAAATCAATCCTGTATCCAAGAGCACAGCTGGAAAAGTAGTGACAGAAAGCAGTACATTTTAACCACCTGACTCAGGTTAATTAAATCCAAAAGCTTGGGTGAATATTATTGTGTGTAATAGTCCACATAAGATTAGCAGAGAGGTAGCAATACAGGACTTGGCCAGGAGGCCATTCCACAGTCTGGGAGCAGCAACAGAGAAGGCTCTGTCCCTCACATACTCACCAATCTTTCTTCTTGAGGAGTCTGTACTTGGAGCAAGCCCCCCTCATACATCCCAATGATCTTGTCTGGTGAGCAAAGCTCTTTTGGAACAGGCAGTCCTTCATGTGTCTAGGGCCTAAATTACTTAGGGCTTTACAGCCTGTAGCACATGGCTGGTATGTAAGAGGAAGAAAGAAACCAGGTCATGGCTTTTTTGAACTGTTTTGAACTACTCAGGAGTCCACTATTGAATTCAGTGTGGTCTAGGCCAGTTTACAGATTGCCACTAAATATCACAAAGACAGTCTGAGAGCGCAAGTAATCTGGTTTTAAAAAAGAAAAATGAGGTTGGTTCTTTAGTGTTGGTTCTTTAGCAGCCTTTTCTCATCTATATATTTCTTTCAGTAGCTTTACAACATTACAAGACTGTCTCTGATATTTAGGAATGTATAGAAGTTAGGTACTCCTGAGGGTCTTTCTGTAGGACAGTGATGGTGAGCCTTTTTAGGATAGGGGCCTCATTGACAGTGATAAAACTGCTGAGCGGATATTTACTTAAATTGACATCTCTGTTTTACACCGCTGTACAGAGAGCCAGTGTGGTGTAATGTGCTGCATTTGACTCAGGAGTATATGGGTTCAAATCCCCTTTTGGACATGGCATTATCAGGTGACCCTGGGCTGTTGACTTTCTCTTGTCGCAGCCCAGAACGTGACAGATTCCAGGTGCCTGGGAGCTGTGGTGCCTAGAAATGTAACTCTGGCACCTAGACGAATATATTCAGAGGCAGAGTTATTTAATAAAATATTTGTCGCAAGCAGCCCTGTTTTCTAAGCATGTTACTCCTAAAGGGGATAAAGAGAAACCCATTTCCCTCCCACTCTGCAGTGTCTATCACCAAATATGGTAGTTTTGTCATCTGTTGTTTGGTCCCTAAATTTTTGGGCTGGCTCCTAGGTCATTTTTATTAAAGAAAATTTTATCAAAGTTTGTCCTGGTCTAGCTCACAAGGATGTTGTGAAGATAGCTTTCCAACACTGTCTGTCAATGATCCTTGGTGGGGTAGCTACAATATATGCTACCTTGACCTTCTTAGAGGAAGAATGGGATATAAATATGATAAAATACATAAATCTGTTTCTATACTAGCATGGCTTAGATCTAAAAGGAGTTTTCAGTGGCAGGGCTCAGCTCTGAAATATCAGATGTAGGCATGCATGTGAATCGAGGTTCATGCACCGGTCCAAATTTGGACCAGTTTGTGGTTCTGTGAACTGGTTTGTTCCCGTTCTGTCCAACCACAAACCAGTTCAGCGGCTTGAGGGCAGTGCTGGGGGATGCAATGCTGAGTGAATAAGCTGGTCCGTACCTGCATGACTGCCCTCCAAGTAGCTTCCTGCTGCTGTGGCACTCCCACCAACAGCCTGCGTGTTGCTGTGCTGCTGCACGCGGGCTGTTCGGAGTGCTGCAGCAGCAGGAAGCTGCCTGGAGTGGTGGCCACACAGGTACAGACCTGCTTGCTTACTTTTAAAGGTTCCACTCACCGCTACCCCCCAGTGCCACTCTTGAATGGCCGAACCAGAACAAGCCAGTTCGTGGAACCACGAACTGGCCTGAATTTGGACCGGTACACAAACCTTGGTTCATGCACGTGCCTAATCAGAAGTAATAATAGACAGGGCCTTTGAGAAAATGCCAAAAGCCTTTTATCACTTAACTGCCAACAAAGCGTTTCCTCACATCCACTACTGGAAGGAAGGACTTTCAGGTCAGTGGATATGACTCCTGGGGATTTCCCAGATGGCAAATTTACTTCAAAGTTCCCTGGAAGTGGTGTGTGTGTGTTCTCACATTGGGTGGATTTACCTCATAGTCCCTGCGAGGTATCAAGGAGCACTCCATACACGATTCAGGTTTCCCCTGCACATTGGAGCTTAGTCTGAATTATCCCCGTGCTAAAAAGTTCCACTTTCTATGGTGGCCTTTTGGAATACTTCAAAGTACCCCCATGTTTCTTCTGAGATGTATGGAGGGGCTATAGTGATAGAGTGTCAACTTTTTTCTTTGCATTAAAAAAAAAATTCTGGGTGAGCTTGTGGAACATCAGCAAGACTGCTGTATTTGCCGAGTTGGTGGTCTTCCACAAGACCACTGACCATCGGGGGTGGGGGAAGGATCTGTGTGCCTGCTTCCATGCTTCTCTGCCTGCCCGGCTGGCTTGCCTTGCTCTCTCTGCCACTTATTTCTGGCCAGGAGAGTGGGTGGGTGGAGAGGGATGGATGGAGGCTACCAGCTGGGTGATCTTGCAGAAGACCCCCTAAAAAGAAGTTAATTTTTTTTAGAAAATGTTTCTTATTCATCGAAATGAAAGTTTTTAGAAGCACACACCATGCATGCAAGGTAGGAAAACAAAAGAGGTGTGGCATCCCGCCTCCTTTAGAAAGCTACTGGCCAGAGAAAGACTCAGGAGCAAGCGGTATGAACGATCCGTTGGGAAAATATGAAAGGAACAGAGGGGACACCCAGCATCCAAGCAGCCCTATGCAAACACCCCCAGAATTGTTATTTTGGCTTCAGGATGCAGCTTCTATGCGACTAATCATTAGTCGCGTAATCCCGCGATGAAGCCTGCCATCTGGGAAAGCCCCTGGGCAGGCTTTAGCGTTGCTATATATTCTCTTTAAAGAATGAAATGCTTTGCAAAAGTTTCTTTCCTCAAACCACCCCCTCTCCCAAATTTCCCCTTCAGCAGCAGCTTCTCTGGCACCAGTACAGTCCAGGTTTGAGGAAGCTGCCACTGGATATAGCAACCCTGTGTTTCTTGTTTCCCCCACAGACTTCCACTTCCTTGGGGAAAACCATTGCAGAATCAGCTTTGATCAGCTCTGCTGTAATGCGCGTTTGCTTCAGATCTCAAAGGCTGACCAAACAAGGCTGCCTGCAGAAGCTGCAGTGCGGTGGCACAAGTCATCTTGCTGCAAAAGGATGCAACAGCTGCTAAATGGGTGGGGAGGAGTTCCCTTCACTTGCTTTCCTCTTTAGAAAATGTAAGCTGCTAGATGCTACTTCTGTTTAGAGAGACCTATGCTAGTAATGGGGCTAATGTAGCCGGGATCTGCTCAGTTCACAAACTCTTGGCTGTTTCTGCAGTCAGCCCTGTCAGTTGCTGCACTTCCCCGCCCCCGCTTTCCTCCCCAGGAAGGCCACTTGCGGCCAGCTTGTTGATTTCCTCACAGTTTGCTGAGATCTTACTAGATCCAAATAAATCAGGGTCCTGAGGAGAAGTGCACAGAGGGGATGAGCTGGGTTGGGCCTGCCAGTCAGAATCCCCCTTCCTGTTTTTACCCTAGAGCAGTGATTCTTACACCAGTCACCAGTCGCTTCACTACTTTTTACATGTCATGTGGTAAGCGTAACTCAGGAGTGTGCAGCTCAGTCCTCCTGCTGATGCTGCAGCAAACTTGATCTAGATAAAAATTGTAGATGTTGTTTTATTAAAACGTGCATAATTTTTATGATCAGCGTGCATAATTTTACTTTCCAGAATGCAGTTTTTTAGTTCTTGAAAGAAATAAAGGTTGGTATTTGTCTGGGCCCATGCAGATGTAACACTGCCCCTGAACACACTGAGTGCTGCCTGCAAGACTGCATACTCCCTTCCCTTCTAGAGAAGGAATTCAGCTGACAAGGTGGCTTAACTGTGTTTAGCCATTAAATGACGTTGATGTTAACTACAGTTACCAGAGTTCCTGCTTAACCCATGATTTGAAACTAATCCTTGCTAGTTCTAACCTATGGCTAGTCGTGGGAATTTTTTCACACAAGGCTTTTCGCTTGCATCTCCTCGGGAATGGAGGGTGTGCGTTCACATAGCCTGATTTACCCCGAAGTCTCTGCGACTGATCACACACAATTCGGGTTTTTCATTGCGCGTTAACATGTAGCCTGATTTATATCCAGGGTTTTAAAAATCCATTTTTTGGAGTCGGTTTTTGGGGGCAACTTCAAACTTGCAGTAAACTCACAGTAAAGCCTACTGTGTGAAAAACACCCTGGTGGGGGAAAATTAAAATAAAAAGGCACCACTTTTTGTGCAGGTAGGGATGCCCTGGGAACTTTTGTCTGAGCTGGTGATGCTTGTGTCGACATAGATTGCCAGGGTTGACTTGAAAGGCGATATGGGTTTTGGTAGCGTTATTCTGCCCCACACTGGTTCACATACTCAAGATACTATTTATATTTGTGACAAATGTAAGTAGTATTGACTGTCTTGTTCCCTTGTGAGGGCTTTTTCCGTGGTGGAATGAGTATATGCATAAAAACATATTACAGGCATATTTTCAAAAGTTCAGAAGTAGAGTCTGCAACTGTCAGTTTTGGTTTTTGTGTGTGTGTGTTTTTTAAAATGTCCTGGGAACCTTTGTCTGAGCTGGTGATGGTCTTGTGTTTTTAAGCTTGTGTTGACATAGATTGCCAGGGTTGACTTGAAAGGCAATATGAGTTTTGGTATTATTGGAAGTCTTAAGAAGTAATCTTATAAAGTGCAGAGCTGCCTGCCAAGTAGCTGTACTAAAGAGGCCAAGAGTGCCTAATGTATTGTCAGACCTATGATGAAGAATGAGCAAATTGGACAGACACAGAGGCCTTTGGAAAAATGCTGCATGTGAATAAATTCTTGTGCGTAAAACTGCTTTTAAAAATAGCCTGCTCCTGACTAAGCTTACTGGCTGCTTAAGATATAATAATTTATATCCCTACCTGCACAAAAAGTGGTGCCTTTTTATTAAAAAATGTTGTTTTCTGCTAGGAAAACCAATTCATTTGTCATAGGCTTCATTCAGCCAAGAACTAGTTATATTCTCCACCTCTTCAAACATGAAAGCTAGGAGAATTGTGGGGTTTGAGGGAACAGAATGAGAGAGGCATTTGATGCATGGGGGAAAGGGCTAATGTTCCAGGTGTTAGTGTGGGGTGGGGGTGGGGGAGCTTTAAAGCTGTGAACAGCTGCATAGCTCAGCTTTCACCTCCCTCTTTCCCTTATCTTGGTAGCTTGTTTACTTATGCCAGTGTCTTTCCTTTCCCCATGCTTAACTTGTAAAATTTTATTCCTTTTCTCAGTGCCTCAGGTATGCTCACGCTACTCACTTTCACTCCCCCTTCCTTTCAGTTTCTATGCTGGAGTCCAGTATTTATCTAATCTTCTTGCCTTTATTGTAATTATTCCTTTTCCTATTTCTGTCACTTTCTCTTTAATGTTAGGGCCACAAGCCAAAACAAAAGAAAAAGATTACAGTTATACAGCAGTAAATAGAGTATATATGATTAAAAGAGTTAAAATTAAAATTAATTAAAAATTTTAACAATATTGGAAACATAGTAGTAATAAAAATTAGGGATGTGCCCGAATGTTATTTGGCGCCAGCGGGGGTAGTACTTTAAGGGCGAGGGAGAATGTACTCACCCCTCCCGCTGCATTTCCCCTGCCGGTGCTCCGTTATTTTTAAGCCCCTTGAGGCGGCAGCGTTCTTCCCTGCCGCCCCATCTCCCTCATCGGCCGGAAGTGGCCGGAAGTAGCGACCGTGTGTGCGCCTGTTGCGTGTGCGTGTGTCCGTCTGCCATGCACGTGCACAATGGGCGCACACGCGGTCACTACTTCCAGCCACTTCCGGCTGATGAGGGAAACAGGGTGGCAGGGAGGAATGCTGTCGCCCCGAGGGGCTTAAAAATAACGGAGCGCCGGTGGGGGAAATGCAGCAGGAGGGGTAAGTACACCCTCCCCCGCCCTTCAAGTACCATCCCCGTCGGCGCCGAAACGCCAACCTCCCCCCACCCCGAGCCGAAACATTTCAGAGGCCTTTATAATAGATAGCCTCTGAAACATTTTGGGCTCAAGCCTAATAAAAATTAAAACAATGAAATCTCCTTATTAACCATCCAGTGACATATATTTATGGCGGCAGCAGAGAATTTAGCAACATTCGATGTAATTACAAACTCTTTTTGGATGGCTGGCTAGAGGTAATGTTCTGATGGTTTATTTGTCTAACTTATACCAGGTGGTTGTTCACACGACCAGGCTGGTGGGGTGGCTGGCAAGAAGTCTGGTTAAACTCACCCTCCCCCACCCCAGATGAGCAGTTGCCTGTTGCTGGGAGCTTGGACCGTGCTCCCAGACGATCCGTGCTGCGTGCACTATATGCACAATGCATTGGGGGATTCCCCCAGGAATCGGGTGCCCTAGGGGCCTGTCTCTGTGTCTGCTGGGGCTGAACATAGCCCCAGCGAACATGTTATCCTAGAGCCAGGTTTAAGAGCGGGGCTAGGCAATGCTGCCCCGCCAGGATCCAGCCTGATCCCGGTGGCTCACATGCACACCCTAACCCAGGCTGGGCTTCCCTAGTCTAGGTTAGGATGCTTGTGAGAATAGCCTCCAGGGTTTTCAGACAGATTGCTACATTCAGTCTATTTAAATATTGGTTGTTCTGTCGAAAATGTACAGTAGTCTTTTGACTGATATTTAGAGGCAAGGAACACCCTGGCTAAAACCTCTCATTTTTGATTTGGAGATTTTTACTGATGGAGCTTTGTGCAGTTGTCTATAGGTTGTAGGTGAAGCTGGGATTTTTGGTTAACAAAAACAAAACAGTGACCCAAAGGCCAGATGTAGGTTTCATTTATGTTCACCTATCTTGTAACCATGATTAAGAAGTCAGAGGTGCCCTGTGGGCTTGTGTATTCTCTTTCCTCTTCTCCCTTGCACAAATCTCCCTTCTCTTCCCATTTTAGCATTAACCATGGTGTAACATTACATCTGGACCAAGGTCAACACTAACTGTGGCTAGCTGTAAACCTTTTTTTAGAGGTAGGAACCAACTTTAGACATTGGTTTGCTAATCTTGGTTAGCTTTAACTTAGTTACTGATGGTAATATAATCATGGTTAATACTGAAAATGGAGTGTAAGAACACAGGGAGGCTATTCTCATGTGCACAGAAAACCAGGCTAAGGAAGCCCAGCCCGGTTTTCTGTGCATGTGAGAACTTGGCTCCCAGTGGCTGCATAGCAGCAAGCCCTCTAAAGTAGCCTGCTGCTTAACCTAGGTTTTGGGCACGAGGGCAGTCAAACACTGGGTTAATTGAATTTGTGTTGGTGCCGTGCGGCATTGACACACGTGCAGCCTCTTGACCGGCGTTAGGAGGTTCCTCATAATGCACCATACTCTTACGTGGTGCATTATGGGTCTTCCAGGGGCTAGGAAGCTTCCAAACCCCGCCACTCCGCACCAGCTCCGTGACGAAGCCAGTAATCGTCTGGGTGGCCGATCCAGCGGCCCAGGGAAGTTAACCCACTCTCCCCACAAACCCGCCCAAAGCTCTTCACACAGATCGTGTAAACAGCTTCAAGGTGTTTGTGATCTCTTAACCATGGTTAAGAAGTTGAGAAACCTCCTGTCTATACTGGGCCTAAGGTGTGATGGTGATTACATTTTTGTCTTAAAAGTGTGACTATTTTTCTGTAAGAAAAAGTGACAATTCAAAAAAACAGTAACATTCCTTTGCGTGTTTCTGTGTAGAGGCTTTCTGGATGCTGTGTTTACATTAGATGTTGACTCTGTGATTAAAAAGGCTAACATGTATGGGTATTTTGAAATATGACAACATTACATCTCACAGTAAAAGTGCTTACATATTGTAGTCATTATTATTTCAAATGTTTCCATTTTGCAGTTCCCACAAAGCTTCCTCATAGATGGTTCTTTGCACTTGGACACAAATTTTCCACTTTAAAGGTTTCACATTTTAAATAACACTTAGATCAGTAGCCAACTCTCCTCTTTCTTTTACAAAGTCATTTGGCCAATGAGCTAAATTTCGTTGGTTATAAAAGAAGAGCTTCAAGATGTAGAACATCTTAATTACAGGTGGATCCTAATATGGAATGTCAGCCAAAGTTTTTAGGCTTGGACTCTGAAGGAGAGGTCTTCCAAAGCAAAATGGTTGCTGCTTCTTCCCTGAGTTTTATATCTTAAGCAAAATTAATTGCCTTAATTTACATTGAGGCTCTTCACACGAGCAGTGTGAAACTCTGAAAGGAGGTCTGTGGGGATAGCGGGTTTCCCCAACCCGCCCTGCAGATGACCACTCACCTTTCCCTGGGCGGGTAGATCACCCGCCCAGATGAGCAGCGGCTTCCCTCTGGCTCTTCTGCAGCACGCCCAGCTGCTCTGGGGGGTGGGTGCAGGGAAGAGATGTTGTGCGTTGCCCCACCCAGTGGAGCCCCAATAATGTACCTCACAAGTGCACATTACTGGACGCCCCCCACCCCAGTGTGCCCGCTGTAGCTGCAGCAGACACATGATCATTTAAATGAGGTTAAGGGAGTGCATGCTCACTTAACGAGGAGGCTACATAGGCAGGTTTGCTGCCGTGTAGCTACCTGGATTGGGTGCTATCCTGGTGGTTCACATGAGCGAGCAATACCAGGCTGGGCTCCCTTAGCCTGGTTTTGCTTGCTTGTGTGAATAGCCTCATTGTGTTTCTTTGAGGCAGTTTGGACAATACTACAACTAACCCTTTTAAATGCATGGAGGAGATGTTTGGGCACAATCACTCCTCACCAGGCATGCTGTCCTGCTACTGCCTAATTGCATGGTGCAAGTCTTACCACACTTGCATGTGCGCACACACACACATGTGTATACTACACACATGTGTATCTATGCTTTTGGGCCATCTTGGGAGAACTTGCTTGAAACTGCATTTGGCAGCATGAATAACAAACCACTGTCTGGACAGAGGCAAAATAACATTAGGGTACCTCAGAGGAGGAGCAGACTCAAAGACCAGGCTTTTGGAAACAAAGAGATAAAGTTTATTTGCAACAGTGGAGAAGTACAATGTAAAATGTGGTCATGGGCAACCCTAGCAGAATCACAGCTGTGCAGGAAGCAAAGGCAACTTCCAGGAAGAGATAACATGGGCGGCGGCGGAGGAGGATTGAGAGAGGGAAGGCTCTAATAGCCCAGCTGTTGATGGCTGTTAGAATGTGAGTGGAAGGGGGGTGGGGGGAGACAGGAGAGAAGGACAGAGAAAAGAGAATCAAGATATCTGTCCTTAATCTGCTGTTTTGTGTGCAATGCCAAAAGAGGTGACTTCCACTGGGGAATATTTAGGGGTCCCAGCCACAAAGGTTTTGCCCAAGTGACAGATAAGGAGAAGTGGCAGGGTGCCAACTTGGCCTAAATCCAAGGTTGATGGCACTCTACATGTCCAGAACTATCAAAGGGAAGCACTAGGTTTCTTTAGGCACAGGGGTTAGATCACAGCGAGCCGATGTAGAAAATGACTTAGCCCCAGTGGCATAAGGATTTCACTCTGAAATCCAGGGGGGCCTTAAAGCAGTCAAGTGCATGGATTAGCCCATGGGAGGTTTGCATAGAGAGGAGCCCGAGGACTCTTAGTTCCAGGGCAGTTCAGTGCAGGGCTCCTCATATAAGGCCCCCACAAGGGATTCTCATAGATAGTGATTTCAGCTTGGCTCAGCAGTTCTGAACCCCCTGGTCCAGTGGTTCATCTTAGCTGAAAGGGTTTGACTAGACAGGCAGGTGCTGGGCTGGGCTGACCTCTAAGAAGAAGAGGTAACGTGTGCCACAGGCTCTCACAACAAAGACTTCAACATAAATGTCTCACTGAAGCCTCACAGAAACACATGTATCTAGAGAAAAATACTTTTAATAGGGGTTTTCATTTGCGAGGTTCCAGAGGTAGGAAATCTTAGAAATACAAAGCAGGAAATTCCAGGTACTGGACTTGGAGAAAGTGTAGGTGTGGTAGTTGATATTCAGATTGAGCGCAGAGTAAAAGGGCTCTGTTGTGCCAAATCTAATTTATTTGGGACTTGACCTTGATTGCATTCTGGGATGTGTGTTCCCTGCTTCTCAGGGGTAGTCTTTAATTTTTAAGACCATTTGCTTTGTCAGGAACTCTGGCTTCATTAAGAATGCATGGAATTCAGGAGAGGATGCATCACTTTTTACTAGGTAGCTTTAGCATCAGGATTTGCATGGCACAGCTGTTTGATTTAAACAGAGATCTGCTTTCCTCCTGGCACCAGGTGCTTGTCCATGCCTTATTCAGCTTTGCTTTTATTGGAAGCCAGGATTTCTAGAGTGGGGCAGAGGGACTGTCTGGCAACAAGAGGGGTGGTTCATCTGAACCATCCTTCAGTTGTGCAGCTCAAATACTAACTTCAAATAATATTAAAACAGCATGTTGATGGTAGTTCAGATGAGAACCCCTTTTCATGCAATTAAATACCAGTGTATAATTGCACTGGTGGGGTGATCATCTCCCCATGTATTTCAAACAGCTGATTAGAATGCCATCCAAACTAGCCCAATGTCTTTCTTCTCTGTTAGCATATAATGTACAGAAGGAAAAGAAAGGAGTGTATTCGAAACCTGAAAAACTGAGCTGTCACAAATGCTGGAGTCCTCTTGTGATTCTTGTTAAGCCTCCAACCTTCAGGAGCCTACAAAACCTTAGTACAGCCAACCTTCCATCCTGGGAGACAGAAATATTGAACTTCCTATTTTGTAATGTGCTTGCTAGCACTATTGTAATAATGGGGTCATGACTTAAGTGCTAGCTAGTAATGTCTTCTACCAGATCAGGGTCAAGCTTTTGACTTCATGGTAGATGTTGCAGCCAGTAATTGTGCAGTTTAGGCCATGCTTCATACTGTCAGGCTCAGCCAGCATTAGAACCAGTAGCCTTCTACTCTGTGTACTGGTGCTCCTTGAGGTTGTGGAGTGGAGGAAGAAGGGGCAGTCTTGTTCTCCTAAATCCCAATGTGGCTTCACTCCCACAGGCAGCCCATTTGCTCAGCTTGGCCTATTAATGCTGCCAAGTTCGGCCTGAGTCTCTGTGTGGGCAACAACTGGAATCCTGCTTGCTGTGGCTTCCTAGTCTTGCCCCAGCTGTCATCATCTGTCTTGTCCCCCTCCACCCCCAGTCTAGCAGCATCTACTGTAGTGCATATTAAATTGTCAGTCCCTGTACCTGCATTCCAGCTCCTATACTTCAGGTGGACTTTATGTCTTGGACAGCAGTCTGACTCTGCCTTGACATTGACCTCTCCTGGGGATCTGCCCCAGTACCCCTTTCGGCGGTGGTCCCAAACCTGGACTTCTACTTCTCTGGGTTTTGTTGTGTAAAACCTAGCTAGCACTAAAGGGTTTTTTGGCCTCTGAACTATAGCAGCAGCTTTATCTGCTTTTGGCTGATCTTCTGTAGTACCCTGGATGTTTGATGTCTGCTGCTAATTGATCGATTTAAAAGAGGGTGAAAGATGCAGTTCTTCTGGTTAAAAGCACCTAGTTGGCAAGCTGTGATGAAAATATCATGTGTCTTTGCTCTGCCCTTCTCTTCATACTCTTTGCTTTCCTTCCCAGGATGTTGCGCTTTCGTCTTTTCCCTGCTGTGGCAAGTTTAGCTGCCATTTCTAGACGATACTATGGAACAGCCCATTCTATTCGTGGTCGGCGCAGGCTGATGATGGTGGCTTTTGTGGGGACAACAGCAGTATCGGCAAGTGCTGGGCTCCTGTGGAAGAGGTAGGTGCTGTCAGCTGTTACTGCAGTGGTTTTAAAGCATGACTTCAGATGGTTATTTTAATAATGAGTAAACTTGTTTATAGCAATAGCAATAGCACTTACATTTATATACCGCTTTATAGCCGGAGCTCTCTAAGCGGTTTACAGTGATTTAGCATATTGCCCCCAACATTCTGGGTACTCATTTTACCGACCTCGGAAGGATGGAAGGCTGAGTCAGTTGACAGTAAATTGAGAGTGTTTGAGTAAATCTTTCTTCTTCTCCATGGTCTGTGTCTTTTACATCTATGAGCTTAGCATGTGTGCGGAGAACACAGTGGAATATTCCAAGCTTCATCTCTTCCTTTTGGTGGTAACCCCACCCCCAGCCGATATAGATGGCTGCGCCTCTCCTCATCCCCTCCGTCTTTCATCATCCAGGCTTCAATAGACTTAGTTAGAGCTGCAGATACGGAGGTTTAGTTTAGTTTTTCTCTCTCTATTTGCTCTCCTCCTGCTATTTCCCGTTTTCAACCTTTACGTTTTACTTTAATCATGTAATTTCATGTTTATCTTGGTGTTTTGATATCTTTCGGTTCCTGCTCCTGGATGGGACGGGACGCTGATGCCTCTTAGTCCTTGCTCGCATTCTGTGTCAAGCAAAACAATGTTTAAAAAGTGTTTTGTTGCAGGACTAAGTTACCATCTAAGGATACACACAGCAAGTGTGTGTTTGGTTTTGGGGAGTCACATGTAGTTGAGGTCTGCTCCCATTGCCAAAGGTTCATGAAGTAGGCAAGAAAAAACAGGGCTTCCTGGCTTCATTCTGCATTATGGGAACAAGCATTTTGCTCCTCTGAAGAATTGTCATCTAAAGGTGCCTGGCAAAAAAGTCCCTGCCGTGGAGCTGGACGCTGCCTTGGTGACTCCTCAGTCGCCTAAAACGCCATCAGTAGCAACAGCTTCAGTAACTAAGGCATTGGTGCCAATTAACCCGGCTACTCCAGTGACACCAGCATCATCACTTCTGACCACCCCTACTCCATTGGTGTCGAGATCGAAAGTTTCAGTTCCCAAAACCTCGGCACCAACTAATGCTTTTAAGTCCTCTGCGGTGGTGCTTCTGAAAAAGACAAAGGAAAAGGCACTTTAAAAACAGTATTTGCCCTTGCCAGTGGGACAGAACCTACGTCGTATCCCCAAGTATAAGCAAACTTTGGGGACAAAAACTGAAAAGGGAACCCCAAAAAAGAAGAAAATTACACCAGTGGCTGAATCTCTACCAGCTCTGCAACCTTCTTTTTCTATGACATAGACACCGATGCTGGATCCCTCCAAGGCGCCAGTACCGAATGATTCAGATGACTCAGTCCCAGATGTGATTCCAGTGGACGCTTCCCCAGAGTACCAACTGACAGGGCTACATTCTCCTGAACGAGATCTAGATGCCAAACCAGAATATCCCCTGTTGGACACAGCAATTAGGCTCCAGATGATTGGGATCGTACTTCCTCTCTGAGGAAGAAAAGATGCTCCCCTGTTCCAATGCGGCCAGAGCACCCTATACTGCCTGAGATCCGTACACCTCGGGATCAAAGCACAGACAATATGGACCAAAACCCTTTGGTGTACCAGCACCATGCTAAATACTGGGACAGCTATGGTTGATACTATGGAGAACGCTATACTGTCAGGTGCCCACAAGATTCCCATTACTTTGACGATCGCAGGAGAACCTTTCATTGTGCCTGGAGCCAAGAGGACAGACTTTTAACCCCTATAGACAAGATGAAGGATTTCACTGTTCGTATTCTTGTTGATACTGAGAGGAAGCTCGATACCGAGAATGGTATGACTGGGGTCCAATGGATCGCTATGTGAATTTCCACTGCAGTCCCTTGAGATCATGATCCGGGACCGATCTCGATCCCCAAACCGCAGGACTTCTAATGCACCGTCACATGGACAAGTTGGCCAGAAACGCTATGTGGCTCCTTCTAAGCAACAGGAGAAGACCTCTTATTCTGTGCTTGGATCTTCTTCGTCGACCGTGAATCCACAGCTGGTTTTAATGCCTGTGAAGCCTGCTACACTGAAACCTTCTGATCCGGAACCAGTCGACCCTGTTTCC